>NW_027466825.1:1422500-1750000 GCF_046128005.1 Genypterus blacodes
CCCAACCAATTTGTAGTTCAGTGTTCTCTCACAGGAAAGAACTGTACAACGGTGTTCGCCGAGAAGAGGCCTATTTGAGCCCGTTCGTGTAATATAGAGGAAAATAGAGAAAAATCGGCAACAAAGAAATTCTAAGATATCATATATGAGCTCTTTTTACTGTATAGTAGAGAGAGTTTACATTTGTAAATTCTTTTGATCAAATGTGGGGTCCTCTGGAGGTTAGAAATGACCAGCGTGTCCTCTGTAAGGGAAAAGCAGGACAAGTTCCCCTTTCAACCAAATCACATTAAGCCATTAATTATACGAGTAGGGGTTGTGCACTAAACAAACTGAAAATAAAAATAGCATTAACCGGCCATTTAATAGGAAGGGTGGGGGCAGGGATGTCTGTTTGGGAGCACTTCAGCTTAGTTTGGGCTGCGATGACCTCGGAGAAGCCAAGGACTAGCGGTCCAACACCCCGAGAAAGATGGATTCGGCTGCCCGGAATGGGCCTGGATTATCTCCCTGGCACAGGAGCCGCAAGAAAAGGAGCGACCGAACATCTCTGGGAGGTGAAAAATGAGGGAGCGTGATACTATTTCTCCTTTAATTCACAAGGGGTGGCCTGGCTGTGCCTGCGATAAGACACAAGTGATCAACATCCTTTGAGTTGGTGGTGACTTGGGCTACAAGCACGCGTTCCCTCGCGCTTCTCCCTTGCTGATATGTAGGACATATTTTACTTTTTCTACAGTTACAGTGTAGGTGAACAGAAAATGGAAACCGTGGAGGAGTGAGACAGAGTAATCGTATGGAAGCCTTGTGCTTGAAACACTGTAAGGCTGACCTGAAGCTATGATCAAAGGTGGGGTGGGGGGGTGCTTCAAGACGTCTGTGTACTATTTTCTTGTTTAGTTTTCGTATTATTAGTATTGTGAAGTGCTGCTTACCGGTTTCATTGTCGCAGCTCCAAACATAGGCATCTCAGGTCAATCACACAGCTGGTTGTTGTAGGATGTGAGACGTCTTCTCACTTGGCTGGCTGCCCATTGAAGTGAACTTGGAGCAGCTCGTCAGCAGTTTGAACATGTCAACAAACTCTGTGAAAAGACTTTGATTTGCTTCATTTGAGACATTAACCAAGCACTTCAGTTCACCAGTCTGGATTTCTTCAGAAAGAACAGCGTGCATTGATGTTAGCAATCAAGAGACACGTGGAGGAACAATACCACTCATTAAAAGCATTGTACTCAAATTAATTTCACATTATGTGGAGACAAAGAACTTGGTGTTTCTCAGTGAAATGGCTGAAAAGTGACAAACGTTCTCTTTCTCTCACAAGCGAATAGCTGAAAAAGATTTGATTTGAAAATCTACCCTGATTATACTCGTATATCAGCTTGTAGGAAGTTGGATCAAATTAATTCTCAATCTGTTTGTTTTATGACAGTGATATTTGCCCCTTTTCACATTAAAGAATTGCGTTCAGAAGAATGTCAGCCTTATGAACAAAGGGATCTCATCACTGATGAAATGAGCTCAAAAGATCTGCTTCGAAGAAACATTAATGAGGAGAACTGACACTGTTTACTTTTGTTAAAGGCATTAAAGGTGAAAAAAAAACCTAGGTGTGTGGTGCAGTAGAAAGCACCCTGTGAAGAAAAAACGACATCAGCAAAAGCTCCTTTCAAATGCCAACATGAAAGTTGGTAGGAAAACCAAAACAATTAAGAGAGAAAATGTAGCTCTCTTATCTGAATCCTCTATCGCACAGACGATACAAGTTGTAATGGAAGTCCCCGTCTCTGTCGTACACTCTTCCATCCCTGCTCCGGCCCGGCTTTATCTCACCTTGCTCAGGACAAAGGTGAGTGATTGCTGTCTGGGCTATTTCAGGAGGGGGCAGGTTGGCACCGAGGCACCAGTACTGGCCCCTCCCCTACCGCTGCGCCCCACAGTTGCGTTGTCACAACCAATGAAAGCGATGGTCTCTCAAACCCCCTGTGCCGTGATTAAATCTGCTCCTCTGAAATGCCAGAGTTTGAGCTGGCATCTACTCAATATTGGCTGTTAATTACATTCCTCTAATTTATTCATCTCTAAATGATAATTGTTCACCTCGACATTATTCAACTATGTGTGATGCATTACTGCAGTTTGGTCTAATTGCTTTTACCAAGCACAAACAACAAAATAAGACAAGATGAACAAACTTTTAACACAACTTGAACAAATTTCTCTAAAATAATGAATGTACTGATCAGCTTCTGCGTACGCCTACTTTAATGGAAAATGTCATATTGTTAAAGTCCCTCTTGAATTTATAGCTGCTGCTTGATTCAAATGCTCTCCGCTTAAGGCCAAGATTAGGAATTATAGACAAAATCCAGGGGTGTGCTGTCCCAAAACAATGGGATTTGAATCTTTAACCTTTCTGCCACACTGAAATCATTCACATAGAAACCTTGTGACTTAGGAAGACAACTAATAACAATTCATTGTAGCAATTTGTAGCACTCATACTGACTAGACCTGAAAATAGCTCAGTCGGCTTGTCAGCAAGAAAATCAAGTTTAAAGCTAAACGACAAACCAGATACTGTAATTTGGCAAGGTTGACTTGGACCAAAATGAAGCTAAAATTCACAACTCCCACACCATAGTAGTAGTTGTAGTAAGGCCAACTTCTTTGTGTCAAATGTCTTTCTGTCTTAAAAACAAAAGCCAAATGAATCTGTTCACCTTCACTATAATCCACGCTTTGTCTTGAGTTAATAAATCTGCCTCTCCTCACAGAATACACTACCAGGGCTGCGTGCTCAAATTCATAAGCTGATGCACTCCACCAGATAGGCAAATACACTTGAAATACATTTGATGGTCAGAGGACATGGCTGTCATGTCGCGTGTACTGTGATTGACAGTCAGATACAGCGCGTCTGTCATTGTACCGTGTAATCAAGTCTTCACCCGCCATCAGGAAGTGTTGGTTACTGGTAGCATGCCATTACCAGATCTACTACATCCCTTAAAGCACTGTCTTCCTGTACCTTTTCATGCGCTTACATCATCCCACCCCATTTGTTGTTTACTTTTGTCTATTTAATTTATTTATGTGTATGACTTTTTCATTTCAGTGCTGCCTGGCATAGCTGGAATCTGAAAGCAAAAAAATGCAGCCTGCACATTCATCATCTTTCAATTTAGAGCCTTGAGATTCACCCTCAAAGATGTACTAATGCGCCAATTGGGAGACAGATATTTGCATTTTGATTAGTAAGGGCAGCACTCGTCTCTCTCGTCTCCTGTCCCGCCCTGCGACGCTGCCGACAATCTAACCGCAACAGCACAGATTGAAACTATACAATTAAATAATGAGTTTGGATGGAATGGGCGCCACTGGGGGCCATGTTCTTTCAGTGCCATATCCGATGATTACTGCGGAGTGGTGCATTCCTGTAGTTTGGATGTCAAGAGACGGTCTTGCGACAAAGTTTCTCATGCTCTAACTTTGACTCTAATTTTTCATTGTTTTGGGTAAAGGAGCGCATTGGTCTGAGCTCTTCTGTGTTGGTCATAAAGAGTACGTTAGGGGAAATTCAGACATAACCATGTGGGGGTGGTTTATCGCTTGTATTAGTAAGTAAGAGCTCGCCTCTGATGTTCTGTCTCCAACAAGAGCTGCGATGGGGGAAGGGAGAAAAACAGCAAATGAAATATAACAAAAAATATCCCTTTCCCTGGTGCCTAGTGATAATTCAGTGTGCCAGGCAGATCTGTGGTGATCCGACTCCAAATGTTTTGTTTGCGATGCATTAATTTCTCTGGGTATCTTAGAGGAAAGACAAAAAATCTTCCTCTTCCCAATCAAATATGCTTGACAAGTGTGTTGGTTTGTGTATTCTCCTGTGTCCATACACTGCGTGCTTTTGCATCCGCATATTCCACATATACAAGCAAGATATAAATCTGTCCCGTTGTGTGTCTGAATCCATCGCTGACCATCCTCTGCAATGTCACAAGGGACCGTACACCAAATCAGCCTGACAGATGTCAATCAAAACTTGCACGCAGACGTCCCATAACTGTAATCGAGTGGTAGGGTTATGTATCAACAGGCTGAGATTGAAGCAATACATTACCATATGTTTGCATAACCTTGAGGCTGAGTAACCTTGAAGAAGACAGCTGTTTCTCAGCTTGGATGCTCAGCCATCTCGTGATAAGAATTCAATTTAAGTAAGGAGGAGATGTATCTGTAGCAAGTGCAGAACGTCATAGATTTTCCTTCAGTATCTTTAAGCATCACCTCCACTGAGTTTGGTCTGTCTAATAACACTTGTTTAATTGGAATATGGCACTGAATCTCTGCCTCTCTCTTTCTTCAAGGTCTTTCCGGTTGCCGCTGCTGTTTGTGTTGGGGCATTGTTTTATTACCTTCAAAACTCTGCTGGGGAAAAAATCTTAAGACGGTGGTTGCCTAGTAACAAGAACCTGACGGTTCCGCCACAGGAGGAGTGGAGTGAAGAGCGGCCCGAAGCGTAGCAAGGGACGACGGGGAAGAGGTAACACTCAGACTGGAACAGCAGCAATATGGTCACAGCTGGAACCTGCAGGTTAGGACGGAGTGGAGAAGCACGCTCACCTGTCCCTTTAGAATTGCCAGCAGAGGGGCCGCGAGGTGATGAGATGAATGTGAATCAATTTATCTGGGGGTCAATGTCTCTTTATCAAAGGGCAATAGATTCAAAAATCCCTGCGTTCCAGCTATGAACACAATAACATGATGGCAACACAGGAAAAAGGAAACATCACATGCATTTGTCTGTACCACACTGTGCAAAACTGACAACATGACCAAGTCGACAATGGAGTCTGAAAATATTCCTCCTAAAAACACTGAAGTTACAGCTACCCAAGAGAATGGCAACAACTTTGTTTTGGATGATTTGTTTGCTTAGTAATTCTAGAAAACCAAAAACTAGGAAGAAACTAAAAATCACGCTCAAAAATACTTAGAAAATATATGATAATACAGTGAAATAAAAAACATTTTCAAAAATCAAGATCTCAAACTATCTCAAATCTAAAGAAATATTCCTAAAATTCATTGAAAATGACTTTATGACATGGAGACTCCAGAGGGTTAAAGTAAGCTCTTAAAACATTGTAACTACAGTAATTACAACCACCAGACGAATTCTCCAGGCTAGATCTTTGCCTGTGTTGTATAAAAGTGTCTACTACATGTAAATGTGGTGGCATAAGAGTACTTAACCCTTTGAAATGTTTTGGAGTAGTAGAAAATCTCCCAAAGTGGACATTCTCAAGTCAAGTTGATTCGTGTCGCCTATTATCACATACATTTTAAGAGCTTTTAAAGGCCCACACCACTAAAACATCTAGACAAGGACACCCTCAATATATAAGGGATAAAAAAGGAAACCTTGTGTGAGACAGTTCAACAGCGAAAGTACCTTGGTTTGCTTTGCTTTCCAGCTTTGTTTATCTGTCAGAAACAACCAGATGAGTCTTTTTTTGGAACTTGGAAGGGAATCTATGCCACACGAAGTTGCCCTTCCCCAGTTTATGCCCTCAGACGTTTGGTTTCAGCAAAGTTTGATAAGCACCGACCCACTGGCAAACAAAACCAGAGCCGTGTTTTCAAATTGAGGTCAAGGCGGCGCCCAGACTGTGTACTGTACTGTGTGTTTGTGTAGCTGATTGTGTTTGAGGGTGTGCAAATTTCTTTGTTTATCTGTGTTTACACCCCTGGAAACATGATGAACTTATATGCGTTCACTTCGGGGAACGCTGCGACTCCTCCTGACATTTGCTCTATTGGAAATGAGGATGTGAGAGCTGCGAAGGAGAGTGCTTTCCTGGTACCACAACAGATATTTAATCATAATTAGGTAAACAATTACGGTGCTAATTGTTATTGGTGAGATTTCGGAGCGCAGAGAGGAGAAATGTCAGGTTTATTGGCAGGGGATCTTCATCCTCTCACTTTTCTTTCTCCCTCACTTCACTTTTGAGTTTCACCCATGTCTCTCACCTCCTGCAATCATTATGGCGTCCCAAACACGCTCACACACGCTCACACTCACACGCACACACACACACACAAATATGATATTCCTATGTCATCGCCATTTGATTGCGCTCATTTGTTGCTGTTCTCTGAAGATAAGAAGAAAAGGAGGTAAAGGCCACATAAAGGCCAGTGTGAATGGCGAGGCCTTTGAGTGTCACACAGTGTTACAAAGGAAGTGGACAAAAAAGGAGGTCAGCCTGAGAACCACAAGGCTGATAAGTGTCGATGTTTGAGGGTCACACCGAGCTTGGTAAGGTGAAGCCTTTGCTGTGGCTATTGATAGCTCCACCAATACACCTCACACAGGGTGGGAATTGATGGTATCTTGCTGGTGTGGACCATGTTTGTGTTGTGTAGTGTGAGATATTTGAGTTTTAGATTCAGGATTGTAGTCTAGCTCCTTTCGTTTGGCAATGAGTTTTTTGGTAAAAACATGCACCTTTTCGTTCACTCCACACTGTGAGGCATGGTGTGTTTTCTGGCCAACACAACACTTGAAACAGAAACCATCTACCGCTCTGGCACATTTACATTGTTTTCCCTTCATAAATTCTGCTGAGCCCTCACAGTTTACAGTCACTTTGATCTGCCTCCATCTGTCGTTCCCATGAAACCCCCGGATCCCTCATTTATTCATTTTGTCAACAATCTCTTTTTTGTACAAAGACGTCTATTTTCTGTTTCAGAAATATTCACATGCAAGATGTCAAGGGCATGAAATGACAGTTTATTGTTCTGGTCATAGTTTACCCTTTCCCTTTCACACATTATCTTGAAGCCTAATTGGTTCCCTAGTTCAACATCATATTCTGTGATTATTTATTTAGGCTTCTGCGGTAGAAGTAAAGCTACAATTTTCACTTATGAGGAGAGGAAACTAAAAGAGACCAAATGCCACAGTCCGAAGACTGTGATTTAATCTTGATTATGAGTTAATGCACCATATGCTTCTTGCAATTAGCTGTCCGTGGATGACCCTCTTCTAATTTGTTAAGAGTTCAATGTAGCATAAAATCTAGAGCAGTTCGTTCCCAAGAGTTTAATCTGTTTTCTGGTAAAGGGGGGGGGGTGGGGGGGGAATAGTGGCGGTAGCTACACAGGGTAATTAGCTGGGCAGATCATGGACAAGACCTTCAACTCTCCTACCCCGGTCTCCCACCCGGACCCTTTCTGCGGGCCGAGAGTGGGCAGTCGTGGTGTTGAGCAAGGCAGAGAAAAGGAGGCGGAGGAGTGAGGACACGAGGAGTTGGGGGTAGATGATGAGACACTCTGAGATGTTCCCCCCCCCATTTTGTCCTTCTGAATGCATGTCAGAAGGTTCATTTAAGCCGACATTTCATCCTGATCTTCGGAAAATTACCCAAACCAAGAGAACACACTTAAACTCGCCAAACTCACCAAAGCTTAAGGCTAGAATCACTCAAAATATGTCGAAATCAGCCTCTTCAGTCTTAACAGCCTGTATGACACAGCCGCTAAGACTCCCTCTTACACACACACACACACACACTCACACTCACACTCACACTCTCTTAATCAAGGTTTGGTGAATTCAGAATTTCAAGCACCTCTCAACACCGCCAGTGCCTCGACTTTGTCTGATTAAAATGATAGAGGGGCTAGAGATTGTTTGATCTCCAAATCAATTTACATTTAAGATTCAATTTTGCACCTGTGAGACTTTGATTTCGGAACTTTACGCCTTACCCAGACTTGCAAGGATGGAGATTAATCTGTGCCAGCTGTTGAAGGGAACTGTGTGTCAGACACTCGCAAATGTATGCGGGAAAACTTCTCAAAGATGTTTGTGCCGTATTGCATTTGACGATTAAAACTGTTTCTTTCCAGATATGTTGGAATGTGTGGAATAATAACACTGCGTCTAGTTTCACAATTGCTGTTTACCCCCACGTTTGCACACAGGCGCGCACATTCTTTGTAAGAACATGCAAACGCGCGTGCACACACGCCTGCACACAAACCGCACAAAGAGGCAGAAATCCATGACCTTTGAAGCGCGGAGGGAATAAGTTATTTGGAGAAAAAATCCAAAGCGGTGGGATGGAAATCAATGTTGAAAGGTGAGAGAGGAAGTCTGGGTACACAGACAACGGGACCCCGGCACTAAATCACAGCGTACAGCTCTAATGTACACCTCCAGGGGGAAATATCTGTTTTAGAGAACTCTCAATGACTTATTGATCCCGGAATTAAATTACGTAAGCCCTTTCCCCTTTGTACAGGCCCATGATATTAAGACATGTTTGATGTTTGTATGCTTTTTAATGAAACCGGTTCTCCAGGGAGGCATCGGGAATTCTTGTTCTGCAACAGCGTCTATTTAGAATCGAAGTGAAACGGTTAATAGATGCAGAATAAAAGCAGACAAAGGTGACGTACAGTTAGCTCCATTACCTAAGCCTAATGTAAATTACTTAGTGTTCTTTTGTGCCTCTTTGGTCCCTGAAAAATGAACCCTCGACTTGTCTACGTGAGAAGTAATGGCGATGCTCTCTATATTTCATTAAGCCATTATTCGCTTCTGCACCATGAGTAATTAAAAGTATTGAATTGTTTGTGATTTCCTGAAGCCCACCATATGTTCTCTTTTTATATGATTATATCTACCTTAGCTCAGCAGCTAATAACAGTGTTCCTTGAAAGCCCATTTGCCCCGATTTTCCCTGGGGTAGGACTTCATCACAAAGGTCAATATTCAGTCTGAAATTAGCGATTCTGAGCATTCTTGTTCACATGTTTGAGATGGAAATAGGTGACATGGACATGATTTCAAGACACCAAAAGTGTGGCAGACAAGGGTGTGCTAGTTCTGTTACCTAAGTCTGATTATTATTACATTACATTTACATTACATTACTTACATTTGAGTCTCTTTGCTTCCTGAAAAAAATAACACTTGTGGAAGACTTACCTGTCGTTGTCTGAACAGCTCTTTGATGAGGAAAGTGGCACATAAGAGACCTGGGCCATAATTTTCGGTAGCGTTTTGATTTGTTTGTGAATTTCAAAGAGCAGGGCTGCGCTGCTCTCCTTAGTTGCTCTTCAAAAAGTTGGGCCACTGTCAAAAATCCTTGCAGCTAATGACCAACAAGAAAGCACTCAATAGAACCCAGACCTCCACCAAGGCCTAATAATCTCCCCAGTTAGCCATTACTTTCACACACATTTGAGGTGACAGAGTTGTTATAATGGCCGCCAAAGTTTGGGTCTGATGGTGGCACTGGGGGAAAGGTTGTGGAGTCATTAAAATCAATAGCCTTCTTACTGTTGGGAGCATGAGTGTGCACAGCAAATATTTATGGTTGGTTCAAGAGGGGATGAACTTGTGAGAATTGAGAGGTTGTGCTTGATAGTTGTGCAGGAATAAAGAACGAGGTTGTCTTACAGTTTGCAGCCTGGGTGCACACGGCAAATGTCACACTGGTCATTAGTTTTCAAGGTGGTGTGGTCAAAGAGAGTTGGATTGAACGCTTGGAGGAAGACCGGAGGAAAGATCAGGAGTTATTCTCTCACTGATGAAGCAAATCCTGACATTAGTTTTCAAATATGTTGAAGTCACAATAACTAAATGGCGGCGCTTGCATACTCGCACAGTCCTGCTGTCTGGCTGATGTTGGATAACGGGAAGCTTTTGTTTGCCGTGATCAAAACATCCGGCCTCCCGTGCGATGCCCCCATGGCTATTTTTGCGAGCTGTGAAATGACTCGCACGATGTCTGTTATGGCCGTTTCAAAGTGGCACCCAATTTATGAGACTTCTAAGCACCTTTTTCTGCACACCCCCATCAAGTAAACAATCGTTCAACCTCTTGAGAAGGTGAGAGATTGTTCAGGAATCCTCTCCAGCTTGAGCTGTTTCTCTGTATCTAAGTCCTCTGATGAAAGGACACTATTTCAAGAAATTCCACCAATGTTTTCTATTCGTCACGCCGAGATAAGAAATAAGAGCATCACATTTTAAAATGCGGAACTTGTCAAAATACAGAGCGTGTTTTGAGCGACGGCAAGTCACGTCATTTGACCTGGGACGAACATTGCAGGAACGCTTACATGCTTTGTCCAATTTGAGGGAATAATTAGGATAATTCACGCAGTACTTCTTTTTCCCCTGTGAATGACACGAACTTCACAGTCTACGACACGCTAATTGCCAGGTTTAGAACAGTAATGCCCTAATTAAAGGATGATGGAACACAATTTGCCAATTCCTTTCAGGTGTTAAACTGTGCAACCGTTCTTGCCTGATACCTTGTGCCTCCTCGTGATGGAATCTGATTGGGGAAAAACCTTGGAGCACGTCTCATGTTCTAAGGCGATAAGAGTTGTGGTTCACATTTTCGCTGCAATTCCACCCACTAGACAATCTCAGACTGTTTCATGAAGCGACCCGTCAACTTAATATCTCGCTGTCGCGTCCTAATAACCACCAGACCATAATATACATTTTTAAATTAACTGTACAAGTCGAAGCGTGTAGTTAATAACACTGTGATCTTCTTCATCCACTTTGAACTCGACTTTGACCAACACCAAGCCAATGTCACCAGAAGAAAGCGACGGAAAAACTTCTTAATCCTAAAGTTTTGAATCTTAAATCAAAAGCCCACGATTACCTGCGGTCCAAATTTGCAGAGGAGAGATTGAGATTGGTCGGTGAAGTTTATTTGCCAAAAGTCGATGTATTCCTCAGTCGCAAGTCATTGGAAAGACAAATTACCCCGGTCTGTTTGAGCAGGCACTTCTGAAATGATTTGAAGTGAAAGCCAAGCAGGGCGAGCAGCGGCAATCAACTGCTCAGCCTGAAGGGTGCTATTGTAACAATTATTTTAAGTCATATTTGTCCTTTTAGGTGCAAAGTGGAGAACGACAAGGAAGAAAAGGCAAACGTGTGTGTGTGTGTGTGTGCGCGCGCGAGAGTGAGTCAAACTGAGTGAGTTAAACTTGGTGTCACAAAAACATAGCAAGCCTCTTGATTTGTGACACTACCAACAGGCACCTTTCATGAAGCCTGTCATTTAGTTGTCACTTCTTGTAGATATTTAAAGGGTGCTCAAAGAGTTCATAGGTTCATGTCCATTAAAGTTGGGAGGAAAAATGTTATGCAATTATTCTTTACTCTCAACTTGAAATTGAGGATTGGCAAAAATCCTGTCCCACCCGATTGAGCTCTGTTTATTATCCCGATGCTTCTGTCAACACTTGAAGGCATCGTGACCTGATGGTGGCGCTGCAACAACTTTTGTCAGTAACACACTACATTTGTATCTGGCCATTTTCAGAAACCATTTAGTGCTGGTGCCCCAACATTTATTTCATACCTTTTTAAGAGTACTATTATAAGCACTCAAGCCCAACCATTAAATTATTATACCACAATAAACTCTCAAAACCTGTGGCACGGTGAAGCGTCTCTCAGAGGGCATTCCTACTTAAGAATGTGTAACCACTGTAACTCCTTTATAGGGAACTAATGAAGATGGTTAAACTTCATACTTTTATTCAGTCTTTGGGTCATTAACGCAGTGCTGACATGTTTGCCTTCTCCCTTGATAGGAGACAGAGAGTGCACTGAGGGAGAGCCCTGTGTTTGTGTGTGTGTGTGTGTGTGTGTGTGTGTGTGTGTGTGTGTGTGTGTGTGTGTGTGTGTGTCAGACTTCCCAGATCAATGAGCGAATCAAAACCACTGCTGAGGTTTCACTCCTCACTGTCCCTCTTTCATGTGTTCACCTTCTTGTTTCTCTTTCAAACCTTTCTTCATCTGATGCTGCCAGAAAGCCGCCGAAAATGTGCTGACAAATGCTTGTCTAGGTCGGTTCCAGCAACTTTATGTGCACTGTATCCCCCCAAGTCCCCCAAAAAACTACCTGCTCACACACTTCACCTCTCTGCTCTGCTGCAGGGCTGATAAGACGTTCAGCATTTCTGGCCCCGAGCAGAGTTACACACCAACCTTGGACCTGTGCTTAACTTCTCTTACTTCATTTACTTTAAGTAATCATCTTAAAACTTTTCTTTTCCAATTAGCCTTTCCTGTGTCCACTTATAGTGCAGGCTTAATGCTTTGATTATTGCTTTGCTGCTGTATCGTGGATTTTAGCAGTTTAATTTTGCGCATGACTATGTAGATTGGCCTCGGGCACCTTGGCAGGAACTTAAAGTGCATTCTTTTCAGTGTTATTACAGTTTAAACCGTCGCTGCTTTTTGTCGTGTTCAAAACATCTGAGGAAAATGATGGACACTGAATGTGCAACAAACTAGAGCAGCTCAAATATCGCCTTGTGCTTTTTTGAGGCTTCCACGTCACTATGAGGAATTAATACACAGATTTAAAGGTTTGCGTGGGCGACATTAACAATGCGCAATCTGATTTTCTTCAGGGAAACGACAATCATGCGCTACATGCCAGCACCTCCCCCGCTGGACCATTCAGACTAATGTTGATGTTTGACAAATGTGTAATAACAGCGACTCTGTTTTCCCAAATTGAAATTGAATTTGTGTAAAGATGAGCAGAACAGGGGTGTCGGCCCAGCACAAATAACTTAACTCCCCCGGTTGCTCTTGGCGAGGCTGAATTCATTTGAATTTATTAGGGAAGATGGAAGACGAGCATCGAGGGAGCGGCACTCAAATTCTCAATGGCTTTGAATGTCTACCTTTGCGAGCGAAATAGACTTTGGCTGAACAGGTGACAGCGGTATGTCATAATCACGGCTCTCTTTTTTCAAGATAAAACCTGCAAATCTATGAGGAGATTAGAATTACAAAATGACATCAGGAAATATCTAGATACCTTACATCATAATGCATTATAGATCTTTACTACACAATGACAAGGACCTTATACACCAGGCTATAAATTGTGAAGCTGCATATTTATTTTGCCCATAACGTGTTATAGGCAATCCTAAACACATGACAACCCCATCAGAAATGTGTACGCCACACCATAAAGTGCCATGAATCTGGTATGACCACAGGCACAGATTGTCAGTCAAAAACCTTGCATCTCAGTTAAATTACAGCATATTTCTAAAAACGAGTCTACGGAAATGTCTTTATCGCCATTTCTGTTTTATTTTTCAACCTGTAGCAGAGTTGGAAGGTTTTCACACAACAATAGGGCCGCCCCTCCCTCCCCTGCAGCCTGTCTCTCCTGATACGGACACACAGCGTGAAACCGCCTTTGCCGTAATCGCTGAGACAAAATTGGCATTTCCCATATCAGCCCGTATATTATTATTATTAAAAATTCAACATCTGCATGAATTATTCTTTGTCTCATCACCTTAAAATCCCGAGGTAAAACAGATGTGGCATAATGCTGCCCCACACTGCTCCCTGTGCGCTCTCCATTATCCGGCTGGAAATGCAACTTATCATGCAGTCGAGCGTGTTCCCGCGCCAGTATCAACAAAATGAACAAAAAAAGTAGCATGTTATACATTATTCAAACATTTTCTGACATCGCACGCTGATAGGAGAAGCTAATGTCACATAAAAGTTTCACAATGTGTTGTCAAATGGGCAATGCTAAAATATAGGATAAGTTTACCTTTTTACTCGAACATCAATATGAATTTGGACGACCGGGCTCTGCCGTATTTGGCATAGACGCTTTCTCTCATCTTAATACTTCACTTCATTAGGTAGATGGTGTCTACCTGTTGTTCATCCTTTAACAAAGATATAATAATGGTTGTTTGGTTCAAAATAAACAACTACATTCAAATCTCCCATGAGCCTTTGCCTGTCACACCCTGATGAGAGCTTGTGTACACTCAGGCAGCAGGGGTAAGGAGAGCGAGGGCAGCAGATGTTTTATTTAATTAATTTATTCATTTATTTATTTATTTTGGTCCGCCCGCCTCAGTCAAGAGTTGTCTCTAACCGAGTGTGGCCATGGGAACCGCAAATTCCACCGTGGCGGAGACGGTGAAGGAGCTATTTTTAATTGTTTCTGAGTGCCGTGGAGTACATGACACCTCTTCATCAATCTTAATGAGCGCAGAGTAATAACTACTTCAACACTGCATTATCTAGTCGAGTGTAAACAACCGTGTTTGTAATATTAGATAGCCCAGTTTAGTCAGATACCAGCAGAATGTGTTGTTTACACTTTCAGGTCGGTTCACTTTCAATGATTAACACTTTCAGTAAATCTAGAATAACAACATTGCTGCTTTGAGGAGGTAGCTTCAACCACAGATAAAGTATAGATATGTAAATACTACAACTCGTTAAATATTCAAACAAACTGAAAGGTATTTTGTTTTCACGTTTTGTTGTCTTTTCAAGTTAAACACAGTAAATACTTTTGAAGCAGTCACTACAGTTGATACAGGCTCAATGTTTAGAGGACTCGTCTAAAAACTATGAAGTGATCATGATGAATATTTTGAATTATGGGGACTTCAGCGGAAAAGCAGAGTATTGTTTGTGGGAACATTTAATTGATGTTTGTTTATGTTAGTAGAGGATATTAGATTCAAAAGTATATCTGTTCAATACCAAATTCAATGCCATAACGCATTACAGCACTTCATATTGTCGTTTTAATAATAATAGTCGTTTATATCGGTCCACATACCAAGACCTCAAGGTCACATTATAATTAGAATGCACTCACAACAGACATACTAAATGAGATGAAAACAACAGCATTAGAATGGAGATACACATACAGTGCATACAGTACTGATACAAGTATTTTCTCCCCCAACTATGAAATACAGTATATTCCCCATGTAATTAATGTGTTTCTGTACTTCAAATTGTTTCTCGGCACCACACACCAGCACCGTTAGTATCTCACCGCTTTTCTTATTTCCTTTTCATGTCCTTTGAATTTGCATTTCAGAGACCCTATAGGATTCCATCTCCTCGATTAGCATTTCTGCACCTTTTCCCTTTAACTAGAAAATGAAAGGCTTGGGTTAAATTCAGAGTTGACGTGCCTGTGATTTGTGATGTACCGTTGTTCTTTTCTAACCAGATGTGGGGATAACAGCTATTAGTACATTAAGTCCTAACATGCAGCCAAAGAGGAGGTTAAAAGTGCAACGAATTGGAATGATAAATGAATGCAAAATATAAAAATAGTGAAATCAGGGAATCGATTCACAATTAGTGGTAGGTGAGCTGTCAATTTAGCAAAAAGGCACCGCCACACAGATGGTTTATTAAATAGCTGTACCATCATAATCCAAGGAACGGATTATAGTGATTAAGTTCCAATCATGGAGCTAAAAACAGCCTGCATGGTTTCCTCTTGACAAAAGTGTGCGCTCCTGTGAGGAACGGCACAATGCATGCCCCAGTTTTAGATTCTTCTCAAATTTAACATCAAGCTGGCCTCCCTTTGCCTTTGCTTCTCTGGAGTCCCGCGTCCTCTGACCTCATCACCAGTTCACACTTGACCTACACGGACCTGAACCTCTGTCAACATCAACTCCATCTGTCCCAATCACTGAGTTTCTCATTGACACCAGAAAGACAAACGGGTCTCCTAGAGCCGAGCTAGATCTGCCAGAATCCGACTGCAGCTCATAGATGCCGTTGTTGGTCCGGGATGAAGTGGTGCAATCTTGCTCCTGTCATAGAAAATGACAGTTTTCTTTGTTTGGGGGCAACTGGAACAGCCAAACTCTAAGCTGTGCCTACAACTTTGCCTCTATCTTTGGGACAAAGGGGGTCCGTGTCGACATTGAGCTGTCGGTTTGATGGTACCCTGAGCGCTCTGCGGGACCCGGGATCCGTGCACTGTGCACACAGTTGTCACTCTGTCAGAAAATTGTGCCACAGTCTGCATGAATCTTCTGCCATATTATGGCATGTTGTCATCAGATGTGGTTGATCGCCCAGATTGTGGAATATGTTCAGTGGAATGTGTGGGCTGTGGGAAAGGCCAAAGATCGTGATGAAAGTCTGTGTAGCTTGTCTTCATCTGAGAACGGCATCTTATTGATGTTTTAAGCAACTTAGAATTTCCTCATCACTGCTTACTCAATGTGACAGATGTGTTTGAGGATGTTGGTTAGAATGCAAGGTAAACTAAAGCACCAAAGTCAACAATGAATGGATGGATAGATTGGTAGAGAGGGAGGTGGGGGGCATAGAAAAATCTTCCCACCTCTTGGTGCCGCAGTGTGCACCATCAGATTCTTCACCCGGGGACTGTGGAGCACTTAACTTCGTGCTGTCGTGATTTCTCCAATTACGGGTGACAGCTTCCAATTCGCGTGGGAGGTGGATCACCTCTGGAAGTGCCAGGCAGAATACGAAGCGCACCACAACATTAATAATTCACCGCTGGTACATTCATATTCAGTCTAAGCGCTGCAGTTTGGGGCCCATTAGTGATAAAGGAGAGCAGAAGCTCCCTTATACCTTTCAGCTTGATGTTCTATCGCAAGTATAAAGCCCACATGTTTGATTTTTATGAGCTGAAATGCTTTTATTTCATTGCCTCGTAGCGGGGCAACCACAAGAACAAACTTCATGAATGTTCGCAAGATTCAGGACCTGTGAGGTACTTTGAGGTATTCTCCCAGGAAGACTGTTACAGCTTTGGATTCTATATTGGCCTGCTTAGGGACAGCTTCAACAATATTGTATTCACACCTATTAATATACATCATAAACTTCAAACTACTCCAGTTTGCTTAGCTTGTGCTCTTTCTTACACTTTACTTGTCCTTAGCAGCAAAGTAAACAAAGCAATACAGAGTAAAACAAGGAATTCATAAAGTTTGAAACTGTGAAAGTGGGAGCGCTCAATGAAGCAAATAAGCCGTAGGTGCTGATAAGTGCTAGCATTCATGCCAGACGGCAGCAGAACTCTGCGAGCACATGCTGTACCCAACCAACTGCCTGGGCTCAGCAGGGTACGGGACACAGCGCTTCCCCCTGAAAAACACACCTCTTCTCCAGGGGAGGAAATAAGACGGGGCTGAAACAAGGCAGAGCCAGCGTGAAAAATGGACTGGATGTGAGCACAAAAAGGAGGAACTGGAACAGAGGTCACGCTAACGATAAGAACGTCAGCCCCGGGGAAGTTTTGAAATGGCTCGTGTGTTCAATTGCGGTAACAGTTGGAGACTTTTCTTTTTCTTTTCTTTTTTTTACATCAAATCCACGTTTCAGTCACAGGCAAACTAAAGGTGGTTTTATGTGGTCTCACTGCTTGCTTCCACGTCTGAAATGATCGTTATGTACGTGTGAGCCATGTCGGCCCCCTACCATCCTCTCAGAGTAACCACAGTATTATCTGCTACCTCTTTGTCGGTGCAGCTTTTAGTCACTGAGCCAAGAGGCGGTGGATCGATCTCCCCGACCATCTAAGGGCAGCTGATGATGTTAAGCTTCAGACCTACGCAACCATTTGACCCGGCTTTTATCTGACCAAACTTTGATCTATTTACACATCTTCAATCAATACCCTTCTTGTGTGGTTATCTTGGAATTTTTACCACACTTTTAGAGTTAGCATTTTTAATTTGTGTTAGTTGTTTCCTTTTTATTTCTCTCTGTTTTATTGGTCTATCTTTTTGTGCACCTGTCTTTTGCCTCTGCGTTCTTATTATTCTGTCAATCAACTATGGAAACCCAGAAATCCATTAACGTTCTTCCATTTGTAGCGTGCCTTGTTGCTCGTAGAGAGCATTTAACACTGCAGGGCGCATTTGAACCACTAATACTGATACTTCAAATGGCTGTTTGACTAACATGTAAATCCCAAGGCCAAACGATTTTATAAAAGACCCTTCAAGCCCGACATTCGTGACAAGAGGTTCACAGGTTCTTTTAAGCAAGGCACAACTTGTTTGATGCCCTCATTCATCAGACGTGGCATTGCCAACACTTAAGCACCCTCAATCCCAGATAAGTGAATTTGAAACCTTGCCTTTCAATAAACAAACAAAATAAGTCATCCAGCCTCCTCCGGTTTCATCTCAGTGCAATTTGTTGTATTCTTTATACAATACGACAAATACGACGCCACAGTGGAGATCAGAATCCAGTTTTATTGTAAACGTGGAAGCTTTGCTCCCTTCTATACTTTAATCAGGTAAGATATGATAGCAACCAGGTAAACCACACCACAAACATATGCGTGTTTTGTATATTAATTTGATTTAATCATTTTTAAGTTTTAGTGGCATATGAAATTGCAGTTTAATTGGTTCCTAATGCGCTGATTTGACCTGATTAAATAAGCTTGTGACTTTGTTAATTAGTAAAAGCAGCAAGACAAAACAGAATGATTAGCGCACTCTTGAGTTTGGATCAGTGTCGTAATGTAAAGCCAAAGCCTCTGCGTCCTCAGTGTTTGATCACAAATGCAAACGTCCGCATGACGCAAAGCATTTCTCTACGAACAACCGATGGTCAGTGTGGAATGATGTGGCACAGGTCAAAGTGTTGCATATTTAGTTTGGATAGATGCTGTGAAGAGTGAATGAGCACAGCCTTGTACAAATAATTGCTGCTAAGTTTGAATGAAAGAGATGACATTTGCCTGTCAGCAGGTGAGTGCGAGCTCCATCAACACCTTGTGACCTTTCTGCACAAAGCCGCCCTCTTCACTAAGGAGGCAGTGAAAGGGGGTGAAGAAAATGCAAGAGGAAGAAATACATTTCGTTTAAGATTATGAACCCCGTATCCGTGGTCGCCACATAGCGACACCTGATTCTTAATAACATGATTTCTTCAAAGGTATTCAGCAAATCGCTGCACATTTACATTTCAAAAGGAGAAAAATTGCTTTCATTTCAGTCGCTCAGTATTTCCCTCCTTAAAGGTGACTTTTATTTCTCAAAGTGTTTTTTAAGAGTTTCTCTTTAAGTAGGTTTGTCGCCCGCGATGTCACATCAGCATATGTTTTGGTTGTCTTTGGACTGTCACTGGAAATGTCCTTGAGACATAAATGACATAAATCACTTTTACGTTAAAGTACAGGTAGAGAGCGTTCCTTAGTATAGATTAAATGGGAGGCCAGATTGGCATTGGAAAATGTTTTCTTAAGCCAGTTTTCAAAGGCTCATCCTCTTTCTATATTTTCGATGCGTATGAAATTGTTTAATAATTTTGTGATCCTGCAACTCATTATACATTAGCAACACCTTCAAATTGACTTTATGCTGCCATTTCCACACTTCCTCATCTCACCTCAAACCGTCGGCACCGATCACACGCGGTTCCCCCGTGCTTGTGCCAACCGCCACAGTTCACTTCACAACATTCTCAAAACGAGCAGCATCACAGGCTTTGAGCACACCTCCCCTGATTGCTTTAGGTCGAAGGGGTGTAAAAAAAAAAGCAGAAAAAGGAATACATTTCAAAGAGTAATTAATCATCTTAATCACATGGATGCAATTCTCAACTTTGGTATTTGCTTCAAACGCCGTGGGCTGTTCATCAAAGCCAGCCATGTAGGTAATAACTTCCTCAGTGCTTTCACACCCTTCCTAAATTTGCATTTAGATCGTGAGATGATCCCAAGCAAGCTCTTCATAATGTCCATTCATCCCTTGCTAAAGCTGCAGCCATGCGGTATGCACAGACTGATGCAACAGTAACTCTATAAAAGGCGATTGATTCGTACAGAATGAGCGGCCCTGTTGTCCCGGTATGATGCGCGCCTTATCTGGTGACACATCTCCCTATAAATGTCACCCAAGACAAATTCCTGTGCATTTATTGTGCCATCAAGCACAAAGTCGGACTGATTTAGATTCTGATGCAGCTCAAGAGAAGGAGAGAGCAAATCGGCGCGGACCAGGCAAGGAACATTTTCATTGTGGAGAGGAAAAATATTCTTAACTCGAGTGAAATTTTCTGGTATCGAATAAAAGAATCTACCGGAGCGCCAAGCTCAGCTGATTTGATAAGACTTTTGGAAACTGGCATAAACACAGCAAAGCTTTATGTGACCTGATGGGCGAGGAAATCAATTCCAGCCCTGACACTTTTGAAAAGCAGTAAAAGTTTCAAAGTTCAAGGGATACTGGATAATTTCTTCTTTGATTCCCTTCGTTTTAGGACTTATTGTGTCCCAATAAGAGGTCTGAGTTGGGATGCATTTTTGAGGGTCAAGTTTAATTTTCTTCAATAAATGCTACTAAATGAATACCAGAAAATCCTCTAAACATGTTGAAATAAATCCACTGTACTTTTTAAAACTGATAATAAGTCTCTCAGCACTCAATAACAGACAAAATGAATGTGCAAAACCATCTTGTTTTTCCTATTATATTAATGTTCCATCCACGTCAGTTCTAAAAGAATGAATCCCTTAATAAGATGAATCATGACCGTTACCTTGAAAAGATTCTAATGATCACGTACAAATGAAGCTCGATTACATTATTTTCCTTGGATGAGCAAAATCAGATTGAATCATCCTAGAAGACCTTGAGAGGGTTGAATTTGTGTTTTTCGCAGCGTGACGAGCGAACGCAGGAAGCGGCGTCAAAGAGTGAAAGTCTGAGACGTGGCTCATGCGTTGCGCTCGGAGGGCGCGAGAGCGTGATAAAAATGCTTTCATGAAATAATGACATGATCACCATAAAGGGAAGCAAGCAGCCGCTCTGAGGGAAGAGTCGACGGGGAAATCACAGCGTTTAATTTCATCTCTGGCAGTTAAACACATGCGCCTGTTTGTATGCAGCAACCTGCGCGTACCGCCGCGCGCTCGGGACGTTCGGCTGTGGAAGGTTCTCACAGAAGGTCACGGTCGAAGATTTCTGCTGAAAGATGATCTGTTGTGTACTTGTTAAGCCTGGTGCTGCGGTTTTTCAGTGTTCAATGAAAGGAGAGATTCAATCATTTGCGGCCAACAGGAACTTTGCTTATCATCTACATTTACCGTTGTGTGTTACTTAAAACGTGCAAAACAAACATACTAGCATAGAAAGTAACCTACTGACAGGACATCAAAAATGTCTTATCTCTGCTCCGTAAATACTATGAATATTTTACTGGCGTTCGGCATTTGCATTTGATAGTATTGCGATAAGATGTGAAAATCCAATCTTCCCCCTGCAGTGACTGAGTCACTGCGGTCCTGGATGTGATTTAGCCACTTCATTTGCATAGGTTAATTTCAAACAGCACCTCAAATTAGGCTTGAAAGGATAATTACTTAATCTCCCCGCTTTTCTCCTCTTCGCCCCCTCCTCTACCTCACCGCCGTATCGCTCTTATTTTTTTCCCAACCCAGGCTATGTAAATGTACCTTTCGACATCTACTTTAGACGGCATCTGTTTGCGTGCATAGGCCAATTTGCTCGCTCTCTCTCTCTCTCTCTCTCTCTCTGCCTTGCCTAATGATAATGGTCGTGCGTTTCTTTAATTCGATCCCACTCGCGATCTGCCTTTGCGATGAAGAACAGCAAATTACCTGAGCGCGGTGGCTAATTTCCACCACGTACCACTGATTGTCAACCTTACTTTGACAGCCTAAAATTTCCAGTCAGACGCAAAAGTTTTTTAGCTGCCGCACGTGCGAGGCCAGCTGGCTCGGTCAGCCGCAGTAATTGTATTTACTTTGAGCGTTGATTTTGTAACATTCAGGTCCGTTTATGTTGGAAAACACTTTACAGGATGTACACGGATTTGAAATGCAACACAGTCCGATGTGGAAGAGATGAAACAATCCAGCAGTGTCGGTGTGGAGACTGTCTGATGTCTTCACTACGCTTTTTCATCTGGTTTTGACGCTAATGCGCCCGCATGTACCACAGAGACACCGCTGACCAAATGTCTTACTGTTGACATAAGTTCTCTGTCTTGGCAAGAAAGAGATTTGAACTTTGATTTTGCACAGCTCTCGGCTGGGTTTGAACGGCTTCCACGTACCTGACACGACGCCGGGACTTCAGATGTGCAACGCCGTTGGTGGTGGAAGAAACAAAATGGCAAATGAGCCAAAAGAATATGACCTAATAAGTAATGGGAGTTGTCATATGGACTGCTTTACCTCCCACTCCTACTCCCACTTCTTTTCCTTTGAAACCAAAGAAATGCACGAGGTGGGCTGCAGCGTTCTTAGACGATGACCTGCTTGTTCTTTGTTTTATTTAAATCATTGATTTGCAGCAGCAAGGTGCTTATTTTGAGTCTTCTTTTGTCCGTCATCAGAATGTGTTAAGGCGTTCGATTCCTCTCGCGCGCTGCCCACGCGGCTCGTCCCGCGCTTGGCCTCGCCACGGATCGTGTGTATTGTGTGCTGAGATTCATCAAGAATGTTCTTTTATCGTGCGGGTCACACACCTCCATCCTATTTAACAGCAGAAAAACAGCTGCGTTTGGATCTTCAGCTCGGCTTCCTTAGCGTGCACTCATCCTCAGAGCTCTGACCTCTGAGAGCAAAAGAAGAGAATCCGTGATTCCTTCACCTTCATAAAATTGGGACGTTTTCTCTCCAATTTAAAGCTTACAGTTAATTGGCATATTCATGCTTTTGCATTAATTGGTATTTCATAACAGCTTGAATTGACTCCCAGCATAGTTTACAGCGGAGAAACAACTAAACTAAACTAAACTAAACCATCTTCACCTGTAACCTTTTTGCAGTCGGTTATTTTCAGGCTTGATATTCAAGGAGATAGATATTCAATGGAATGGTCTGCTTAAATGGAAAATGGTTATTTTATGGCTTATTGCTCTCTTATGTCTGTGTCACTTGTGTATGATGATGAAGCTCGACACTCATTACATTTACATTCATGTAACCACTTAGATTGCGATTAAGTCAATGGATTGTGTTGTGTTTGGAGCAGAAGTGCCTTAGGCAGCAGGAATGCAGAATCCTAATTTATCCGTCCACACGTAGGACATAGTCCCATTTTGCCAAACAAATGATCAGAGACTTGATTTTGTCTAGGTCAAGGTAATGAGCAAATCTTCTGCATGTCAGCAAGTAACAAGTTGCTGGTTCTTTGATCTTTGGAGTGAGGTCTTCAATAGCAACAATACAAACTCCCACTCACCAGTAGGTCACTATTGTCGCCTTTAACCCTGGGATGTAAGTCAGTAATTTAGCAGGCAAACCCCATCATGAGCCACCTGCAGCTAACCCAGCTAATACCATCATCACTGCATTGATACACACTGTGTCACTCGCCACCCCTGCAGACGCCATCTGCTCCGACACACAGATACACGTGCACAATCATCCAAAGCCGATGCGTCCCCGTGCTGCTTTGGTCAGGAATTAAAGCTTTCATCAGCGCTTCAAAGGCGACCGCTGAAAAAGAGAGAGTGGAAGTGACTTCATCCCCATCACAAACGTTTCATCTCTTTCCTGTTTATTCCCTCTTTGCTGTGGTCTCCATCATTCGTTTGTGTCCTTCAGCGCCGTGGGTGGACAGCCAACCTCTAGGAGCGTTGCCCGTTAAACTGCCACTTAAGCCCAACAGGGGTGCTACCTCCCTGCTGCATATGCGCGCCATCCGCTGTGCAATCAGAGTCCCGCTTGTCCAGAGCCTGAGCGCAGGTGCGGCACACAAAGCTCCTCATCAGGAGACAAGATGGAACCCAACTCCAGAAAATGGACATGCCAGTGGACAGGATGGGGTTTGTGAGCCCCGGAGAACGGCGACGCTCATTTCAATTTGGCCTCAATAATGCCGTTGTCAGTGGTGGCGAGGAGGAAGGATATGGCCTTTTGTGATTTTTTTTTTTTGTCCAAGGTGGAACAAAACTAAGTACATTTGTTTGTAGTGTGTGTGTGTGTATTTTAAGGTTTCCATTTTGTGAGACCTTGTGTTGTTGCTTCACTCGATTTTATAAGGAAATGCTGTGCCTTATTTCCCCGCTATATTTTAACCTTACAGAGTGAGAGTTTACATTTAAAGATGTGAGGAAAACAAAATTTCAGACTTTTTCCTGCTTATTTCCTCCCCCTCACTTCTCCCTTATGTCCGTCCTTTCCTTTTTCAACAGACTTGAACGCTGAATCAGAACCCCATTATAGTCTCTGTTGACTGTAAAACCAATGTAGTTAGTTTTGATCAACCTTAAGTTTAGCTGTTTTAAATCATATAGAGGAGAATTCTTCAACATCTGGCATTCTCTCTCTCTCTCTCTCTCTCTCTCTCTGCCTCTCCTCTCTCTTCCCCTACGATGGCCATTGATAACCCCCGGGTGATTTATGCAATTATGAATTTTTTGATCCACTTTGCAGAATATAGATTTCATGTCAAACAATGGTTTGTGCATTACTCGCCTCTCCTCTGACCTGTGGTCGGAGCGAAAGCCATTTGGTAGAGATCAGCCAAGCCTGCCGTACGCTCTGGCTGCTGGCCTTAATGCTAAAAGGCAGAAAAGACAAAGTGTGACAAAAATGTCAGGGAGAAAAAATGACTCGGCGAGGAATAAAATAAAGAAAGAGGAGATCAATACGAGGCGATTTGGTGTGCTAATTCAAATGCAAATATCAGCGTCAGATGTCACTGCTGGGCGAGTGCGCCCGGGAACCGAGGAGAAAAATAACCTGTCTGAGGGAGGAGATGCAGAAATGTGTTGTCTGACCACCGGGGTAATTAGTCAAACGGACCTTTCTCCACATCAAAGAGGGCCAGCGGCCACGACTGGGCTGCCACATTATCAGCCTCGCCTTTGTCCTCAGAGGTAAACAAGCAAACTGAGGCCAGACAACATCAAAACTAAGCTCTTGAAGTCGCTGCCTCTAATGAATAGAAGGCCAGTGGGAGGGCCGCCCGCCCACCCACCCCTCCTCCCCTCCATCAGTTATGCGAATGGGTAAATTCGAGGAAAAAGGAGGCCACTAACGACATCAAATTCGTCGATGCAAAATGGCTGCTATGGTGACCGTTTTCTCCCGTTTGAAGTCAGTATGTCTAAATAGAAACCGTGTCCTGTTCTGGAGCTTTAACATTTTCCACACGCTGATCTAAAGAGGGGAGATATTTTAAATCGCGTTCGATCCCCAGTCAAAGGTGTTGGAATATAACAAATAATGTCAATACACATATAACTAATCCAGTAACTGAAGTCAAGTAAACCAAATGGCTATCCCCGGGAAAGTCTGGAGATAATACACACAAGCATATACAGCCTCTCTCTCTCTCTTCAGGAGGGCTAGATAACACATATCTGCCAATAGGTGAAGGAGTCACTCTAATACACTTTATCAAAGCCTCAAACATCTGTGGCCAGGAAGAAGGAAGAGAGGGGGTTTGCATAGACGGGCAGTCAGGGGGAGCTTCTTCAGATCAAAGAGCTAATTACACTATACTATTGTTCTTTAATTTACACAAAGAGAATTCTACTTTCCCCCACAGACATCTGTTCATCCCTCAGATTTGAATCTTAGCGCTGCCCCTCTTGAAGCCGGCTGACCAATAGATAACAGTTAAACTACATTGTCATCAGTGAATTAGAATATTATGTAGATGCCCTGTATATGCGGGATAAATAGGGCAGCACGGAGATATTTGATTGTCCTTCTTTGGTGCATGCCAGAGGTGGAACCAGCGCTGTCCAAGGTCTTATTCCAGTAAAGCTCTCCTGAAGATTCCAGTTCATCTTTGCCTCATCTTTTCCTCTTGATTCACCACAAACGAACACGCAGAAGAATATCAGAACGATTCTTCAATATTTGGTGACACCCGACGTTTTGGTGACAAATTTGGACGAGGCCCAGAGAAAAGGCGCCTCTGACAACAGAGGCAAACGCTTCACTTCCATACGGCGCCGTATATCAAAGGGTGAGCAGAACCTGTTAAATCGAATCTGTAATAGGTTATTGGACACTCTAAAGTTTATCTATGGAAGTGGGCAATTGTCTTTTGTATGTCACGTAAATTTAGAGTAATTCAAAGAGGAGACGGACTGGAGTCTCGGTATAGCTGACTGTGATAACATTTTGGAATTCTCATATTCGGTCCAGACTGTAGGAGGTACGGGCCTCCTCGACCCGACGTGGTCACAGGCTAAAGTCTTGTTTTTAAATTAAACTCAAAGTTGCTAAAGTCTACTTGGTTTGGGATTAAGATCCCTTAATAAATTTCTAAAAGGAGCCAATTCAGCTAAAGTCAGGTTTGGTGGGTTAATGTCCCTTATTGAAACGGAACTAAAATAAGCTAAAGTCAATTTTTTAGTTATGGTTACATCCATTATTCGGTTATGGTTAAAGTCAGTCAATTTGTGTTAAAAAATAACCCGCTAAGTATTAATTAAGAGTGTACAAGCACTGTTTGGCTAAAGTCCATTGGCTAAAGTCCAGTTATAGTTAACTTGTTAAGATTAAATAAATAAAACCTTGGAGGTGCACTGTTGCAGAAGTGTGGCAGATTACTGACACAACATAAAGAATAAACAGACTTTTGAGTAATTAACAATCGTTCCAAGTGATTCTGTGTCAAGTCCTGTCTAGGATATAGTCGTTTAGTCAAGGGGATGAGTATTCATATACGGAGAAATACTCTTGTCTGAGGTATCGTTTATTGAGGTCCGGACGAAGCCGGGGGCTTCTGGGTTTTGGGTTTGGAATTGCCGTGTGTGGATGAAAACTCGATTAAGGAGTAGTATTCTTGTCTGAGACGTTTTTTTCTGAAGATATACGGCATAAAAATATTTAAAACTGTCTGTATTGTATTGGTGGATTAAGGGTAATCTGCTTCCAACTTCTGGTAAATTTACGTAGTGGCCATACGTTCATTTATCGAAACTGTATGCGTGTGTATGTGTGAGAGGGAGGAATAGAGAGAAACGGACGTTTTGGGTGTATGATCCGTTTTCGACGGAGAGAGATCTTCGTGTCTATGTGTGTGTGGGGATTTGCAGTCACGTATCTTGGACAAACAGCTGGTTGAGACAGCACTTGTGTTTGTTTTGCCTTGCCACGTAAGACTGAGAGGTGGCTACATCTGACTGAGATTCTGCGTGTGTATGTCTGAGTGTGATTGAGCTGTGTGAGAGAGTTGTCCGTGTGTTCTGGTCCAGCTGTGTACGTGTGTGAGATTGAGTGAGCCGGCATGTAAATGTGTTGTTCTGTGTGATTAACTGTTGTTTTGTGTCTGTATGTCTGAAGCTGTGTTATTAACCTGGTTATTACGTGTCTGAATATGTGAGTTGTGTGTGTTACTGTCTTATAACACGTGTCCCTGAATATCTGAGCTGTGTTATTAACCTTGTTATTACGTCTCTGTGTATCTGATCGTGTGTGTGTGTAAGAATGCAAACAGGAAGAAAGAACTGTTCGTCTGAGAGGGAACTGTCTGTGGGTGTCTGAATATATTCAGGATATATTTTATATAGAAGTTCAGAGACTTTCCGGGTGTCTTTTTAGCCCCGGCACATCATGCAGTAATATACTCCGATACACTGTCAAAGTCCCGGGGGATTAATTGTTGGTGACTTCCGAAAAATAACTATTACATTGGATTTCTGTTTTGGTTTTTTGGTTTTTTGGTTTTTTTGTTTTCATTTAGGAAATGATTGAATAGTGCCATAGTATCCCCAACAATATATAAACAGCGCCCCAGACCCCAGAAGTGACGCAACGACACCTCAGGCCTACAGCAGTACTGCAGCTACGAGAGTTCGCTGAATTTCAGAAAGCGACTTAACAGCGCTACCCTCAGTTCTTTTAGTAGTACTGCAGCTACATCTTCTCCTGGTATTTATAATCGCACCCGCTGTCGTTAAAGAAAGAAAAGAAAGTCCCTCTTAAATAATTAATTAGTTACATAGAGTAAATAAACAATTCAAATTGATTAATTAATTGATTAATAGAAACAATTCTTTTAATTTTGTATTTAGTTCTGTTGTTTGTTTGTTTTGGTTTTTTGGTTTTTAATTTTTTTTTAATTTTTGATGAAATTAAATTTTTTTTAAATTTTTAGATTACTTATTTTATATTTTCTCTTTCTTGAAAGATTACAACGTAACAAAATCATAGAGCTTGCTAAGACTTGAACAGCCATGGCCAAAGTCCTTACCTGCAACAACTATACTGAGGCAATTTTGAGTCGTATCATGTCAGGTACGGATTCTGACAAAAGAGACAAAACCCGACAACATCTGGAACGCCTCTTGTCTGACTGGGAAGACAGGGGCCTCTGGCCCAAACCTGATGCGCCTCCTCCTTCCATTGAGTGCGTCCAAGCAACTTTTGACCGAATGAACGAAGCAGCTACAGAAGCTACCAAGAAATGGGAAGCAGGTGGAAAGAAATCATGGGGGACAGCCAAACAAGACAAAGACCATGCGCAGAAGATTCGAGCCCGCGCCATGACTCTGCTATCGGCCGCCAATCAAGTGGAGCAGCACAACCGGGACAAGCTTGAAGGGGTCGAGTCTCTCAACTCAGACGATTTTGTGGCTATAGAAGACCTTCTGGCCATCATTAGACGGCTGTTAGGGCGAGAAACAGCCAATGACATCGACCAAAGGCTCCGCTTCATGCTGGTGGGAGACTCTGAGCTCTTGAACAGCGGAAGTACTGCTTATTGTACTGAACTGAGACGACGCTTCCTTTCGGTTCTGACAGTCTCCAACCTGCAGCGATTTGATTGGACCAAGGGAAAATCCTTCCATGTGTTCCTCAACAGTTGTGCTGAGAAGTGGGCCGATGCCACTGGAACAATGCCCCACACTGAATTGCCAAACAGTGCCACGGTCCAAATGTTCCGAACAGCGGTGATACGCTCCCTTCCCCAGCAGGTCCAGGCTACATTGGAAGATGTTGTAGGACTAGACCAAGAAACCCACGACAAATGGCGAGCCGTGTTGGCACATTACACTGAAAGGCACTTTCAGTCAGAACATTCAGACGTCTTAGAGATCAACACATTCCTGAAAACGTTGTGGAAAATGCTGATTGCCCTGATCAATACTGACAAGGAAATCAAGTCAGTCCCCCCTGTTCAAATATGCCCAGTGGTCCCCGAACACCCTTCCCCAGCCGTCCCCACTCAGCTAGCCCACCCTCCACCTGTAGCACCCCCAGCTTGGACTCCTCCTCAGTCAGCCTCATATGAAATGCATCCGTATCCATATGCTCCACAACCCCAGATGTATTTCACCCGGTACCAGAATGGTCCAGGCAACCAAAGAGGACGTGGACGTGGACGTTTGGGAAGAGCCAGGGAAGGAAGAGGAGCAGCGCTTGCTCAGCAGACCCGCACCCAAGGCTGTTTTCATTGTAAGGATCCTGGTCACTGGGTCCGTGAGTGCCCCCACATGGAACGTGCATGGCAGCAGTCCCAACTCCAAGCAGCAGGGGGACCTCGAGATGTACGGGGCAGGAAACAGTTAGGCGCCCACTGCAGCATCCCCCATACGCCCCACAGATGCCCATGTATGCCCGGCCCACAGGTGAACCTTACAACCCAGGTCACTGTTGACAAGGCCTGAAGACAGCGCATCCAACCCTCTCCCCAATCACCGCGACCCACGCCCTCAAGCTGAATATTCACCCATCCTTTATCAGGTCAACTGGATCTTCAAATGCTCATCACCATCGGGCACGCCATGGCCCATGCGGCTGCATTGCCAGTACTGGACTACATCAACACCTTCCATTGGAGTTTCTGAAAGACACGGCATTGTGGACGCCGTGTGGTATCAGAAACAAAAGGGGGAAATGACAAGAAGGTGTTAATGTGTTTGTGTGTGCAGGACAGAGTTGAATTGTATATGATATGACAAATGAAGTGCCTTAATCTCAATCACAGGGGCAAAGGATCAGGATTGGTTCTCATCTGACACCGGATGGCTGTGTAGAGACCTCATAACTTCCTGTGCTCTCATTCAGCTGCTGATAATGCTTCTTCCCATGTTCCCTGTACCTGATTACAGATCTTTTCAAGAGAAGCTCACCCTTTTTCACCTCACCAAGGGGTCATTAGGCCCACAGGTGTATATTGATGAGATTGGGGTGCTTTGGAGTGTTCCAGACAAGAACAGAGCAAGGAACTAAGTGGAAGCGGTGTTTGAATCATTGTTTTTCTGGTGGGCCACAATTGATAAAAAATGGTGATTGGATGAACTACTTCTATTATGACCAACAGAGATTTGTCAATTACACACGGGATGCTGTAAAAGGGATGACTGAACAAATGGCCCGCACCACATTGATCACCTATCAGAATAGGATCGTTTTCGACATGATCTTAGCTGAAAAGGGGGTGTGTGACGACGACCCTGATGTTCTTCCCCTGACCACAGTGGTTGTGAAATAAGGACTTCCTTTCTTTTTCTTCTCAGACTACCTCAGGATTACAAATGTTTATATTTGAAAGCACACATAAGCTTGCGCTTTTGTGCCAGCTAATAGAATAGATTTAGTACGAGGTGTTTAAATTACTGTGGGACGGGATTTATTGAATTGTATTTTCATGAGTTGTTTTCCAGGGTCTTAGAAGGTTTCAAGTTCCAGACCCTAACCGCGGGCCTGTACAATGCGTGGACGTCTACGTAGCGTCCCAAGAATGACCCTGGAACCAGAAGGCTAATGTTTACAAAATTATAGATGTGATGAAATGCTCCGAACCGCTGGGGGTCCGATGGGTTGACCAGCCCCCTACCGGGCTGCGGAAGTGGATTTTTGTATTAATGAATGAATGATTGCCATGTATTTTTCCATGAAGGAAGTAACTACTGTTAATTTAGGTGTCAAATGCATTGTATCTTTTATATAGGACCTATGTAGTGTTTGTGTACATAGCACATGCACTGAATCTGTTTGAATAAGTCATGTACATTGCATTTTCATACCCTTTGAATTCTACTGGATGATAATGTGAATTCTGTTCATGTGATGAGATGTTGGTTTAAACTGAGTGGATTGGTGAGTGCGGCAGGAGGCTTAGATTGTTTATCTCAAGTTTGATTCATTCTATAAATAGAATGAAAAGGGGGAATGTTGGAATATAACAAATAATGTCAATACACATATAACTAATCCAGTAACTGAAGTCAAGTAAACCAAATGGCTATCCCCGGGAAAGTCTGGAGATAATACACACAAGCATATACAGCCTCTCTCTCTCTCTTCAGGAGGGCTAGATAACACATATCTGCCAATAGGTGAAGGAGTCACTCTAATACACTTTATCAAAGCCTCAAACATCTGTGGCCAGGAAGAAGGAAGAGAGGGGGTTTGCATAGACGGGCAGTCAGGGGGAGCTTCTTCAGATCAAAGAGCTAATTACACTATACTATTGTTCTTTAATTTACACAAAGAGAATTCTACTTTCCCCCACAGACATCTGTTCATCCCTCAGATTTGAATCTTAGCGCTGCCCCTCTTGAAGCCGGCTGACCAATAGATAACAGTTAAACTACATTGTCATCAGTGAATTAGAATATTATGTAGATGCCCTGTATATGCGGGATAAATAGGGCAGCACGGAGATATTTGATTGTCCTTCTTTGGTGCATGCCAGAGGTGGAACCAGCGCTGTCCAAGGTCTTATTCCAGTAAAGCTCTCCTGAAGATTCCAGTTCATCTTTGCCTCATCTTTTCCTCTTGATTCACCACAAACGAACACGCAGAAGAATATCAGAACGATTCTTCAATAAAGGACAGGTTCAATATCAATGGCCCCGAAATAATCAAGGCCCAGAAGGAATGTTTATGATAAGACTCAATGTGTCCTGGCCTTTAAAGGTCTACTTGATCCTGACCCTCTTTTCCCCCAGTTTGGCCTCGGCGAATGCCCACCCCCCTTCCCCACCAATACTTCAAACACAAACACACAGAGCAAAGACTTCAGAGACGAGGCCTCTGCACACTTTTAAAGGTCAACGAGGTTGTGGCACAAAGTACATTCCTGAGGTGTGTGTCCTTGTTCACACACTTAACAGTGGAGGTGTCGCATTGCTTTGAAAATGTTGCCTTTGATTGAGCATCCAAACAGCGCGACGTGAGTATAGCACTATTTACAAATCCTGTCCTCCTTCGGCTATGTAAGCATAGTATATTACTTATAAGAGATTAAGTAACGTCAACCAAGAAACACAGAAGATCTGTTAAAGCTTGTCTTTGTTCAGTGCTTATTATTTGCCATTAGCACATCTGGGTCGCAAAGCATGCTGGTCATTTTTAACACAAATTTGCTGCATTCTCACCATCACACTTCAGACCTTCAGTCAGAGTTTGGCTCTGTTTATTTGTCGTTCCCGCCGGTGTCTCTGGGCTCTTCTGTCTGCCTTTGCTTACAGGAATAGCTCCAATCAGACACAAGTTGACGTTGACATTGCAGATGTGAGACTGTCTGAAATTTCCTGTAACACTTCACACTCCTCAAGCACCTTAAAAATGAAAGCTCTATGCTTAATTTTCTCCGTGTCTCCATTTTGTGCTCAGTGAATCACAAACCCGGGATTTGAGGTGTTCTAATCTCCTTATGAACCTCCAGGCCAATTTGCTGTGTTTGGATGAGAATGTTGGTATCATTTTTTGTGCGTGTGCCTGTGTGCAGGTGCGTGTGCAGGTGTGTGTGTCTGTGCCACCGAGAGTTTGACAACCACACGCGCAAAATGTCAACTTCCTCTCGCAGTGAGTCAACTCAATCAGTGTATAAAATTACAACCCTAATATGTCCAATCTGCTCCATCACCGGTTTAGCCACCCTGGATTTGTTGACATCCCATCACAACAGATATCAGTGCGCCGCACACTCTCTGGCCAATTTTGCTATATTTTGACAAGAAATTCCCATATTAGAAGTTGGTTTCCATCACAACGCTGACCTCACAAAGTGGTGCATCATTCCATATATCCTGTTATCCTGAAGCCCAAGCAGGCCAAAGACAAGTTTACCAACGTGTCAAGGCTCTGGGCCCACCAGGGCTGGACCCCATCTACATAAATTACCCGGATGATGGGGCACGTAAGCATGCTTGTTAAAATTGTAAATGAATTAAATGGGGAAATGAGGGATGGGAGTTGTGTGTGTGTGTGTGTGTGTGTGTGTGTGTGTGTGTGTGTGTGTGTGTGTGTGTGTGTGTGTGTGTGTGTGTGTGTGTGTGTGTGTGTGTGTGTGTGTGTGTGTGTGTGTGTGTGTGGAGCGATGAAGGTGAGGAACAAAAAGAGACGGAGTCTTGCAGCAGAACGAGGATGCCGGCGGTGGTTGGTTGCACCGATACGCCCACGAGGATCTGTCCAGGGGATTGGGATCAGATACTTAATTTGAGCGAGGCTGCGCTACATCAAAGATATTCAAATCAAATGCTCCTCTACTGCAAATTAAGCTCTCAGGACTGTGTGTCCGTGTGTGTTTGTGCTCACCAGGGGTCGAGGAAATAACCAAAAAAAAAAACAAGAGATGAAGAGGTGTTTGTAGGTCTTAACTCTTTATCCAAAATCTCAAAAGAGGTGTTGACAGAGAGCGCACACGCCTTCCACGTCCACAGCAATCACAGTAAAGCATATTGATTTTGATCAGCAGTAAGCGATGCCTGTCTGTGTGATGATAAATGGCACTTTTGTGTTAATTCTCTCTGACAAAAAGAGCAATTTCACAGTTAGATTAAGGCTAGACAGAGGTTTTATGTCAAAGCTGGTTGGCCTCCAACAATAAAAAAAGGACATTTCCACTTTACAGTCATAAAAAAGGAGGCAGGTAGGGTAGCCAGCACGTGTAAATCTGGAATTTGCCCTCCTTTTGTTTTGTATTGTCTCCTATTACGGCTGTGTTTGAGAAAAAGTTCCAATTTATTTTCTTAAATTGCGCTGACTTCCCAAGTTTTCCCTCAGACAGTGAGTCATCCAGAAATCCCAGCTCTCTCTCTCGTACCTTTTTTTGTTATCTGAGTCTTACTGCATTTCATTTTCCTGAGCAAAACTTTTTTTAATGTGAATACTTGCAGTTTTTCCCATTCGATATGTCCGAATTTGCATAAAAGTACTCGGATAGAATCATAGCTGGTGAGGTGCAGCCAAATGTAAATGACCTCTGACCCCAATTGTGTGCATGGATCTAGAATATCAAGGGTTCTTACTGAAATCTGCCAGTTTGGTGGTTGTTGGTTTATTTCCTCCCTGTGAATTTATTCGCCCAGATGTGCTTTGTTTGGTCACATGACAGGAAGCTATGTGATTGGTGCATTGGTGTGGAGGGTCTCAGCCCTAAGGAAGGTCTCAGGTGTGGGCCTTGAACCTTTATACCTCTAATCTAAAGTGTGGGTCTCATGTAAATTTAAGTTCATTGCGCTTTTTCTTTTGCACGGCCAACAAATAGGGTGGAGACAAAGACACATAGGTGAGTTTTCCCGTTACGACCCCTGCTGTCGCCCATCCATCACCCTCACACTGCGTCAGGCCTCCTCCCCAACTTAATTAGATCTCGTATTAATTCCGCATGTGTGTTTAAGATCGCAGAGGCGGGCCTTGGGAGAAGCTTTCAACCGCCAAGTCGTTCCCACAATCCCTTTCCGCTATCTCTCCCACTGCCTCCATAACGGATCAATGCGCTTTTAATTGATCAGCTCTGACGCTCGTAAGGCTCGTGAGCTACTCAGGAGGCTTTGAGGGCTGTGAGGAAGGCTTGTATACTGGAAGTGTGGGCAGCATGAAGCTTTGTCGTGAAATTTAATGTGCAGTGCGAATCCGACTTTTTATTGGGTTATTATAGGGAAAACAGACAATATTTCATGATTAAGCATACTGCTCAGTGGCCTCTCAGGTTGTTTTCACACCCAAGAGAAGCCGTAAACATCCTCCTCGCTGTGTGTGTGTGTGTGTGTGTGTGTGTGTGTGTGTGTGTGTGTTAAAGAATATGCCTCTGCTTTTTCATCAAAGTAAAATGTCCGTCAAATAGGTTTCAGTAATCAGTGTTTTTAGGGTGTGTTTGACAGAGAGAAGCTTAATATGTTTTTGCTCTTAATGTTTATTCCCTCCCAAGGATTAAAATGTGCTCTAATCCCTCAACAAAATAGCACAGTGAACAATCTTCTCGTTGGACTCAGTGGGGCCAAAACGTCCTGCATGTCGACGTATCTCAGGAGACGCCGTCCTGCCGCTCTTACGCCTTCAAAGCGCCACCGCTGTACAGCGTCACCTGAAAGAGAGGTGTGATATTTACATTCCATACACCCACACACACACGCTCACACACACACACACAAACTTGTGCGGCAAATCCTTTTTTTTCTGAGGAAGAGGGAGGAATTTTAACATGCTGGAGGAGCACACCTCTGCGGTTTGGACCTGTAGATAAACCAGAGAAGGAACTAATCTTTTAGTAATTTACACAAAACCTTTCTACCGCCGGCAAGCATCTCGCGCCACGATTAGCAAAAGGATTTATTTTTATATTCACCAGGCTGGGAATTAATATTTAAGTCCCCCTGGTACCAGCATTGTGTCATTTGGAAGCTGATAAGTGTGCGGATGTGTCTGTGAGATTTCGTTCCACTTGCTGGTGGCACGCAGGAAGTAATCTTCCTCTGTCTCCAGTTTAGAGATGTGAATTTATTGTGCCATTTATGAGTTTTCTAATGAAAAGTCTGCTTTTTTTCTCTTAAAGAACCATCAGGATAAGGAAGTGGCTTCACATTTTACTGACCCGTGTGGAGCATTTTACTGCCTCACTCACACCTCCTAGCAGTGTGTGAGTCCGTCCTTGCGTGCGTCCGTGCGTGTGTGTGTGTTTGTGTCTCGTACATCCATAATCTGCTCGAGTAAGCCGCCTCCTTTTATCAGCAGCTTTTTAGTCATGCATTAAAAGTAAACACGGGCCACATTCAAAACACTGATGAGATTGAAGGTCACAACCGGGTTAGACTTCCTGTATTTACAAAGGCGGCATCTTAAGCACACCGCCGCTTTCCATTGTTGTCTTTCATTCCGTGCGGTGGATACGCTTCTCATCGATTGGTACATCGGCGAGACTGATGGCTCTTAACTCCTCTGCTGTGGGGAGAGCAGAGGGATGCGAAGGTACGAAGCAGCTCCAGGCCCGGTGCAAACATGTTCCGCACATGTTGCCCATGATGAGCACATTTCGGCACTCATGTAATGATATGCATGTGCGTCCTGGCTGCATGTGTGTAGTGGCTGTACTCTAAAAGTGTCCTGATTTGCATTTACACTGTAGGCACTGAGCTGCTGCTCTCATCCACAGTTATTTACAGTGAGCTCATTCCGCCAGAGTTCTCTGCGTACACACACTGGGAGCCAACTTGCTGTTACTTCTGCCATCGCCGGTTCGTTCCAGATGATTCTGTAAGTGCGGCTGTGCCATCCCCTCAAAGGTGGGGCCGCTTGATTCCATACGTTGTCGACCTTTGCGGCGTGGAGAGGTAATTGAATTCAGGAGGTGTTCCCACAACAACACAGACGGCACCCAGGACTGTGTAGCAGTGTTGTCAGCTAATGTTTTGACTTTATTCGTGTGGCTAATGCAAGAAAGGTTAAACAGGGCAAAGCTGTCAGTTTGAGCACCTAAAGCGATACAAAAGTAAGTAATTTGAAAATGGCACAAACAGAGGGAGCACAGTCACTACCAGGTCCCGTTCCCCCTGAATTAAGCCCAATCCCAGACTGTACCGCGCCAGGGGCAACTCATAAAGTGCTTTAAAATAATAAAGACGTTTAAAGTGGCTATTAAAGTCAATGTCGCGTCAGATTAACCTGCATGCGTTTGCGTGCGTGCGTCTTCCCGTTTGGAGCAGACGCCACGCTTCATTTGATTAACACGGTTACACTGTAAGCTGGTCTGGTGAGGAAATCCTTCATGTTTTGTGCAGACGTACACCGTCATTTACAGCTAAAAAACATGTGTGTTTGTTTGTTTTTTGCACGCCCCCTGCTGGTTGAAAGAAAACCTTACTGGAGCAGGGCAGGTCACATTTTACCTGCAGTATTCTGGGAAGCTAAACTCAGTAGTTGGATCTATGATGAACATGATCTGATTTAGCTATTAGAGTTTGAGATATAAAAATAAAAAACATGAAAAAAAAAAAGCTTTTTTGTATTTTCTCACTCCAGCTAAATTACGAAGAGGTTGTGAATTGGATTTAATAAAGGTATTGCACGTTACGGAGCCCCTGCTTTGTCAGTTTAGAATTTTAAATTGAGCTTTGAATTTTTGAATTATAAATATGTGAAAAATTTGACTAATTATCTTTTGGTGTAAATCATCATCATCATCATCATCATCATCCTTCCTCCCTGCTCGCTCGCTTGTTTTACATCTGGCTGGCCTGATAAACTGAATTTGAATATAGCTTAAGTAAGCCGAGGCGATGTGGATGCAGTGAGTGCGGCGGGGGCGGAGTGGAGGCGGCACTTTGACACTGGGCAGGTGTTGCTATGCCGGACACGTTGGCTGATGGCCGGCCAAACAGAGGGGTGGTTAAGTCGGACACAATGCTGCAATAAGTCTGCCAAGATTATTAGCAGTCCTCCTTACCTCTGCAGAGCTGTCTGTCCTCTTTTTTGTCTTCCTCTTCTTTCCCTTCAGCTCTCCTCCCTTATCTCTCTCCACCGTTGCATCTCCTCTTTTTTTTCACGCCGCATCAGCATGAGGAACACCTAAACGCCTCTGTTTGTTGTTTTCTCCGTCTTCTCTGTCACACACCTTTCGTCGCGCTCCCTCCATCTCCTCCTCATGTCCTCATATTCCTCATTTGAGGCGCTTTTGATCTATGGATGCTTTGTGTTTGGTTGAATCTGACAAACAAAACAGGGAAGCGCTGCCGTCCTCCACAAATCATCGCATTCATGTCGCAGAATGACAGGGAGGGTGAAGATAAACATGGCTGCACAAACAAATTTACAAACACAGCCACGCTACCAGCCACATGGGCTGTCCGTAGGTGTATGTGAAAAAATATGTAACTGTATGTGTGTGTGTGTGTGTGTGTTCCTGTTTTGGTAGCAATCATGTAACGGAGCCCGGGAAGGCTGTCATGGTGAATATGCATTTATCTCCTCCACAGATGTGAGGACAGAAACAGTAGAATGCCACATCTGGCTCAGGCAGTTACTCACTCCCACGGGTGCAAAGTAACAAGACAGAGCGAGCAAAGCGGGGGTGTGTGTGTGTGTGTGTGTGTGTGTGTGTGTGTGTGTGTGTGTGTGTGTGTGTGTGTGTGTGTGTGTGTGTGTGTGTGTGTGTGTGTGTGTGTGTGTGTGTGTGTGTGTGTGTGTGTGTGTGTGTGCGCGCGTGCGTGCAACAAAAAAAGAAAGATACAAAAGAGGCGAGAGCAAATGAATGCATGATGGGTGAGTGTTTATTACTTTTCCATAGGTCAGTTTTTTATCTGATGTCTTCTAACATGCAGCAAGTGGGTCTCAGGGTGTCGGGGCTCAAGAGGGAAATGAGAGGAGACATGCAGCGAGAAACATTTTAAAATAGCTAAGTGTTCATGCCGTGTGAGACAATGAATCCTGTAAATTCACTGTGTGCATGAGTGTCAGCGGCTCGTAGTTGGCGCCGCTCTTTGTATATTTAGACTCAGTAAATGTGGCCCTCGCCCAGTTTGAATCCCTCTGAAATCCAAGCGTGTCATAATCAGAATCATTTTAGATTTTTGCTGCAGTCCAACAACAGCGAGCGACCATAGCAACCACCTACTGACACCATAGCTCCCTGCCAAAATAGCCCGGAAAGCCACCACCTAATCCACCTAATCCATCCGTGCACAGTGGCAATGGCTGGTTGATGGATTTGACCCTTGCAGCAGAGGCGGCGTGGTCACCGCGGCTCTCAGCCTCACAGTAAATGGGCCCTCGCTGTGCCTCTCCTCGTCGTGTGCCCAATTTGATGAGAAAGAAAAAAAAAGCCCCGCCACACCCCCGCCCTCTCCTCCAAAGGTCACAGGCACTTTAACACCGAACCCCGCCCGCACCACCACTCACCCAGCGCCGGGTAGAGGAGCCAGAAGTGAATTCCGGCACAAAGCACTCCTCCTCTCCCTCCGCTGCCTTTCCGAAAGCTTCTCGAGAGGATTTAACGATCGTGTCGGAGGCTGGCACATGAGTCACACGACCACCAGCCGAACCCGTCACACCCGTGATCCGCGCTCGATTTTTCAGCATACACGTGTTTTGCTTTTTGCGACGGCTCCAAAAGAGCGGGAACGACAAGGATGTGAGGTGAAGGTATTGGAGATTTGAGGGTTGTACGTGATTAGGTGTGGCAAAGATGAACGAGTCCCCCTCCTTTGCTTGCTCCTGTGTGTGTGCGCGTGTGTGTGTGTTTGTGTGTGTGTGTGTGTGTGTGTGTGTGTGTGTGGGTGGGTGTCCTGGGTGAGTGGCTATGCGTTTGGATTTTAACTGTGGCTGAAAGGGAGAGGAGAAGTACCTGTTTTTTATTGTACAATTGATTTTCTCAAATCCAATAGTAGATGCTATGAAGATGAAAATGAAACGCAGCAGTGCTTCTCTTACTTACAATCACCTACGTGTGGCTTCAGAGGTCACCAGACTCTGCAGTGTTTTTGATGAGGATGATCAATAAGCCTCCCCAGGTTCTTCGCTACGGAGCGGCGTTGGGCATCGCACAGATCCCACGCATGCATCATCTCGTCTTGCACTTTGCAGCCACACAAACCTGCCGTTTGCAAGACTTTCTGGATCTGCTGATTGATCGGCTTTCTTCCTGTTTGGCTTCCTCCCACCAAACAAGATGGGGAAGAATTCAGCAATCTTAATTACTGCAGATTCCACTGTATGTACTTTTGCACTTATTCATACTTTTTGAAGTTGCGTCTCTCGTATTTGTGATGCGATTTTTCCCTTTTTATTTTTCATACTTTTTCGCGAAAATAAACTGAAAGTTTGCGGAAAATTCACAGAGGAAGATTCACATCTAACGGGAAACAATAATTAGAGTAATGACTGGATGACATCATTGTACACAAGCACATTGGAGGTATTCTCAGAGGTCGACTTTGGGGATTAGGAAGCGTTTCATCCTGTTAAACCTGCAAATGTATAATTCAATGTGTGTCGATACATAAACTCTCTCATCCATTACGTTTACAAGCTTCGACCAGTGAATTCCCATTGTGTGTTTGCCCAGTGTGTGTGTGTGTGTGTGTGTTTGCCAAATCCACCCACTACATCAGTGGCCCATTTGCTGCCTCTGTGTCTCCCAGTAACCCCTCCCCACCCTCCCTGTCAGCAGATTGGACCGCACACGCATGGCCACGCCGCTCGCCGGTGTCACTCGCTTCCTTCCTCCTCTCCCTCGTCTCCCTCTCCTTTCTTGTTGTGTTGTGTTTGTGTCCCTCTCCTCTTCCTCCTCTTCCCTCCGATAAGAACAAGAGGTTATGGAATGCATTTTCCTGCGGCATTACTCACAGGCGCCGGGCCCGCCACATGCCATTAGGCTCAGCCGAGGGGAGCGCCGCTAGTGCATAGCAAGTCTGCCATCTAGTGGTATACGTGTAGAACATCATGAGAGAGAGAGAGAGAGGGTGTGTGTGTGTGGGTGTGTGTGTGTGTGTGTGTGTGTGTGTGTGGGGGGGGGGGGGGGGGGGGGGGGGTGAGACACAGAGGGAGATTGGTGTTCAGGAGCTGGTTTCTAGATGACAAATCTCCATCCAATTTAGTGAAAGCTGAATAGAATACTTGTTTGTGAAGTTGTTGTTTTTTTTCCAGCTGAACAGATATGATTGCGTCTGGCCCTGGTACGTGCCGTCGTCATGTCAGAGTTCATTGAGAAATATGGCAACGCAATGTTTTTCTGGCTTATTATTGTTTTTCTTCCCCCCCCAAGCAGAATACAGATCCAATGAAGAAATCAACTCTATTTTGTTTACATTATAACACTGAACATAGGAGAGCATCAGACCTGTAAATCACATCATTCAGAACCTCAGATGTTTCATTACGTGCAGTTTTGTGTATGGACCAAATTAGATGTTAAGAGAGATCCACCCGTACTCGCTTTAGTCCCACTTACCTATTTGTTAGCTATAATGCTTCTTCTTGTAACCCGGTAAGGAATCAGGACCAGAACCAGGATTTACAATGTAAACACTCTATGTGCCTTGTTTACTGGAGGTTCAGGGTCGCTGCTGCTGAATCTGTGTGGTTCGGTTCTATTAATAGATCAAAAGTGATAGCTTGTGACGGGAAGGAAAACTTGAATCGCGTTGTTTTGGCGTTAAGTTAATGCTATTACATTGTTGATCTCTACCTGGAGTGTGTACCGTACACCTGATGTCCAGTAAATCGTGGTCTAGCTTTCTGCGTCACTGCTCTCTGATGGATGAAAGGTTGAAGCCTGTTGCTTGTCAGAGTGATGTTTTTGATGGAAATCATGTGCCGAGACATCACTGAGTCCAATTTTCAGATCCGGGTACACACACACACACACCATTTACAGTCCAGTTGTTGGAAATGCAGTTGGAATGCTCTGTGTGTGTGTGTGTGTGTGTGTGTGTGTGTGTGTGTGTGTGTGTGTGTGTGTGTGTTTGGCGCCCCACCCCCTTCTGCTGCACTCAAAATCAGAATAATTAGTGTTCACGTGCGTGTGTGAAATCAAAGACGGAGAGACGAAATGAGTTTAATGTCAGTGAAGAGAGGAATATAAAGGGTAAGCAGCAGCCCAGCCCAGCAGCGGGGGGTGGGGTGCTGGGTGCTGCACCCACCAAACCCTTTTTTCTCCTTTTATCTGATGAGAACGATCCAAGCAAGCCTGTGCAGACAGTGGGCGAGCTTTGGTCCATCTCCCATATCTCCTCCCCCTCACTCTCTCTCCCCCTCTCCTCTCTCTCTCTCCCTCTCCTTCGCTCTCTCTCTCCTTCTCTGTTTCTCTGTCATCTCATCCTGTCTTTTTTCCTCCTCTCTCTCTCTCTCTCTCTTTCTCTCTCTTTCTCTCTCTCTCCGTCTTCTGCCGTCTCCTCTGATAAATCTGCCCCCCTGCTTTTTCGCCTCCTCTGTCTCTCCCCATTTCTCTTCCCTCGCGGCGTATCTTTTGTTTTCTCCCTTTCTCTCTCTCTCTCCCTCTCTCCCTCTTACATTCCCTCCTTTCCATCCGTCCGACATTCTCTCCCCTTGGCTTGCTTCTTCCTCTCCTCTTCCTCGCTGCCTCTCTGCTCTCTCTCTCTCTCTCTGCCTCCAGGACTCTTCAGTAGATTAAGTTCAGCGGTGGCGGCAGTGTTGCTGATTCAGCCATATTCCTTCAAATGACCCAAATCCTCACTCTGGAGAAACCTCATACACACACACACACTGATTGCATTTCTCTCTCTCTCTCTCTCTCTCTCTCTCTCTCTCTCTCTCTCCCTCTCCCTCTCCCCTGTGAGTGTCTGTATCTTCCCTTTTCACAGACATACACAAACACACACTTCTTATTGATCTATGAGAGTTAGCCTCTTGCTTTCTTTTTGCACGGCCTTATTCTCTGTTTGTGCACCGTACCTGTGTGTGTGCGTGTGTGTGTGTGTGTGTTTCCTCCCGCTACATACAGAACATATCAATATCGGTAGCTGCAGCAAACCTTCAGGCTTATTTCCCGTCTATTTCTCCTCGCTGGCTGTGATCTTCTTCGTTTCTCCCGATCACAGTCTAGCACGGCCGACACGTTTGCTGAGATAAGTCTGTGTTTTCCCTCTGTGCCGCTCGTCGCCTGCAACGTCAAAGCGTCTCGATAAAGAACGCCATTACAGTCAGGTCGACAAATGAGTTTTGAAGATAACACGTTGGAATGTCACTCGCAAATTGACGCTCTGGCTACATCCATCGCCGCTCTCTTTGATACGCCCGGTGTTTCTCTTTTGTTGTGTCAGGGAGATGGCACTCTTATTGACAGGACTTGAAAGGAAATGACACAATAAATGTAAATTTTCATATTTTCTTCCCACAAAGTCTGGCGCATGGGCCGGGAGCAAGTTTTCCATGAATTTTGGTGAAGCAAAGAGACAAGATATCATCAACAAATCATCACTCTGCTCCGCTGAAAAGGAATGAAATGAAAGAGAGGCTGGCTGAGCGGTGTTACGATTCATTCTAATAACGAGTGGTATAATGTGACAGAGGTCGGGCGCTGACTCAGTTGAAGTGAGGTTCCGTCAATTTCTCCTCATTTTTGGCTGCCTTTCCTCTTAAACAGAGTTTGCCCTGCTCAGAATAGAGATTATAAAACATTTCAAGGTTTAGGAGGAGAAGGTTTCTGATTCATATTTGTTGTCGGGCTCTCAACCAAACAAAGCACTTTTCTTACCAAACACTAATTGCGGCGCAGTGAGACGGAGCACTTAACCGTAGCTGCTGGAGCGTTCTCCCCCTGTGAGTGGCCGTCCCCTGTGATTCTAGTGGGTACAGTAGCTCTTAAGGACGTTTTCACGACCAATCCAATTACCTCCGTTTGAAATCAAGGCCACAGCCACGCTAATGCAAAATGATAATAATTTTTACTTCCACAGTAAACCGGCATTTCTCATTCTCTGATTCATTCTCAGGTTTATTTATTGTCAAAGATTTCTCAAAAGTAGTACTTATTCCTGCATTTATGTGGTCTTACGGACTGATTGGCTAATTGATTGATTTGTTTTTATCACTCAGGCCGATGCAGGGTCTGAAAACAAACAAAGCATCTCCAGACGGCGCCCATTTTCCATGTCCTGAGCTCCACAGGTGAGGCTGTCACTCACTCTTTAGATATTACAAAACTTGGCTAAAAGTGTTGGTAAAATGTTTAAAAAAATAACAACAAGCCCAGTGTCACAAAGCTCTGCCTCAGTCACAGATCATGACTCCTCTGACAGCATGATGACCCTGAGAGTGGAGCAAACTACAAGATAGTAGAAGCAGAAGTCTCATTCAGAGCTGCAGACAGAGCTTGATTGCAATGATTGCTGTAATAAGAGGAAGTATTGTTGCCGGGGCATCACAAAAGAACTTCACCTCAAGTGTGTGTTAGAAAATATTAGGGTTGAGGATCCCGCACACACACAATGATACCAAACAGCACAGCGAGAACTTTTGTCCATTGGAATAGGCTGAATGACTGATTATGAGATGATAAGACACCACTGATACTGAGAATCATCTGCTTGCAACATCACTACATTTATTTTCAATTTGTATGATTTGCCCATAATGCCAATAATTTTGTCCAGGCCATTTTCGAAAAGCAAAGTATCAGTTCTATTAGATACGGAATAAAAGAGTCAGTTTCATCTTATTTCAGGGAAAATTTCTTTGTTTTTATAATAAGCGTACCCAGGCTTGTAGCCACTTCTGCATAACGCTAAATAACAATAAAAGCTTTTGCACATAAAATCACAGGTGATAAAGGTTTAGCCCTCATTTTCAAAAGTCGTTCCCTTAAGTTTTATCTCGCTACTTCCAAACTATTAATCAAAAGCAAACCTCAGCTTTTAAATAGCAATTTCACCATTTGCACCCATGTTAGACCAGATAAACCAAGCTGTCGATGAAGAAAAGCTCCTTAACTGCTAGACCAAGATTAGATTCAACCTGCTCCGAGTCTCAATGTGAATAAGAGCTAAACATCCTAAGCTTGTAATGTATACAGATCTGTGTGTGTTCGACTCCCCGCATCGAGTTCATTCTGCCACTCACTCAGCCCAGCCTGCTGCTGGTTGTCGGGGGCTCGTTCGCTGTGAGCTGCCGTTTGATAGCAGAGAACTTCTACATGGCTGCACACAGCGGGGTTAGCTCGCAGACAAACACCAGACTAACCAAGTCTGACCCCCCCACACACACACACACGCCAGCAAATTGTCAACGACATCCCGTAAACAAGAAGCGCTGTATGCTCAAATGCGCATACCAATATCCAGCCGCATGGGTGTCTGCGTGTTCCAGCTCTTTCCTGCTTGAGGGTCTTTCACTGACATTTTGATGGACCGGAGGGGCGCCCAGTGTCTAAACTCCATGCTCCGTAGCCGAGAACAAGCTGCGCGTGATGTGGCCCAGAAAAAAAAACTTTCAAACTTTCCTTACCGTGCATTCAGCTTCAGAGTTTTTATGTTTGCGGAGGAACTCAGAATGAATCAGATGGAGGCCTTTTCCCCCTCAGCACATAAATGTCGGCTTTCCTCCCCTGTGATATACTATCTAGGATATTACGACGCGTGTAGGTGTTAAAAACGGAGAGGGGTATAAAAGAGAGAGTGACAATGAAAAGTCTGTGAAAGTGGCAGAGGAGTGCAGAAAGCGGGGTGAGTAATATGAAGGCTCCGGCTGTCCTGGATTCAATCAAGTCAGCGTCGAGGAACATTCTGAGCCTTTTTGATCAATTAATCTAGCAGATGGCACGAGCGCAATCAGGAGAGATAATGCTGAGTGAGTGAGCGATAAGAGGAGAGAAGCAGGTGGAAGGTGTGAAAGTTCCCCCACTTTCAAGTGAAAGCTGAGATTCTCTTTGCTTTGAAATGCAGCGCCGATAAGAGAGGGAGAAGACGACTGTCACAGCTAAGCACGGCGTGTGTATTAGCCCATTGTGTATATGCATATTCCTTTGTGCGGTACACACCTGTGCACACGTGCGCTACACACACCTCTCATTCTTGTCGTGTGGGTGTCTGTCATGGAGCAGATTGCGAGGGGGGGGGGGGAGAAGCAGCGGAGGAGCTTTGCTGGCAGCCACAGAGCGAGCGCTAACATCCAGCGATAATCAAAGGAAGCCAAAGCTGAATTCTGTCTCTCTAGCTGAAGCTACCTGCTGGGCACAGACCGCCCCTCCCCACCACCCGTCTCTCCATCTCTCCTCAGAGCCGACTGTCTGCCGCGCACCTTTTAGATCTGGAAGTGGTTTGAATGCAGCTGCTTTGAGTTTTTTTCCACGCGCGGACTTGAGAGACCCTCGGAGATGGCGGCGGAGACGAACGCGGCAATGCATACAGTGAGCTAAACACACCTGAGAGACGCCGAGACCAAGCGGAAACTTTTTTTTTTCCCCGCTTCAACCCACCTGCTGCTGCAAGAGAACAAGAAAGTTGCTGACAGTCACGCAGAAAGCAAATAAGTAGTTGTAGTTAAGTTTGAGGTACGTGAGCGTCGTCTTTCTGCTACAGATAATAAAGTGCTACTTTCAATCTCACTCCACTTATCTAATCAGATTTTACAGGCGACATAAGCTCATTAAATACAGCCGTTTGCAGATAAAACAATTCTTTTCTCCCAAATGTTACATTTTCAGGGACTTTGGAAAGAGAAGCCGCGTTCACATATGGACAAAGTTTTATATGTAGAATTTATGTAATCGTTCAACTGATCTGAAAGCTAGAAAAATGTCTCATACTTGCTTTGATCCGACCTTTAATTTAAATAGCCAGTCAGTGCCAAATATGGACTCAGATATTTGTATTTTTTCTCTCACTAAATGCTGAGGTCCATTTTGTGAAACTGTAGTACACTATCGTGCTCTTATGTGTTGTGCACTGTATCAGGTCTGTGTTTGAGTTTGGTCATGAAGTTCTTGTCCCACAATGCAACGCAGAACAGAAAGAGACTTTTGGGCAGCAGGCTCACTCGGTTCTTCATATTTATTCTTCTCGAATTATTTCCACTCACAACATCAAGTACAACCAAACTTTAGACGTGTGTGCACTGTTCTGTGTCTGTATTTGTGCAGTGTAACTTTTCTTTGCTGTATTGCCTCTTTAAGCTGAAGTCCCAGGTCTTCATATTTTTTGACATTGTAAATTTGAGCCACATATTTCTGCATGATTGGGTATTTAATTCTTAGAGGCATCTGGATTTCTTAATATTCTTAAGTAGACTATGTGGTCAGGTAGGATGCTGAGGCTACAGTTGTTGTTATTCAGCATTTGGAGCTCAGATTGCACCTTTAGCTGAAACACTTTCTATTGAGGGTAAACAAAGCAGCACCACACAATGGTCTGCCGTCGCTCTGGTCTGTTTGTCTTGCACAAGAACGAGCTGAGAGAGTCAAAGTAATCGGGGTCACACCTCCCCCCCCCCACCCCCTAGTGCACATAGATGACGACGAATCAAAGCCAAATGAAGAGCAGAGGCGCTGCCAGGTTCTGCATTAACCACAGGCTGTTTTATCTCCGAAATAAATTGCCGCCTAGACAAAAGAAGTAAATTGCGAGGTTAGAAAAAGAAGGGGACGTGGATGAGGAGGCTCCTCGCCGCGCATCACCTCTCTCTCCCATCCAAGCCTCGCCTGTAATCGATGAATATTGAGTGTCTCCCACCACCAGCGTTTTAAAGGAGCGCCGTCGCTCATATCTCATATTGATATTTGTCTGCCCTGTTTTCTCTCTGCTCCTCTTTCCTTCATTCTCCCAAAGCGTCACAGCCTCAGAAGTTTCTGTGTTGCTGTAAGTAGTGTAACTTTCTTTGTGGCCACGGTGGCTGTAGGTGCTTTTCTCGCTTGAGTTCATATTTTTTTACTTTCTTGTAATGAAAATGCGACTTTGTTGTTTATTTTCCCTGCTGTTTTTTCTTTTACCGCGTTTGGCATTCACAGCTCAGCGGCGCGGCGAGCCCCCGGCGGTGCAGCGAGCCCTCGGCGTAACGCTGCCTGTCAGGGTTGTATGAAGTCACACACACACATGCCAGTGCTACAGAGCTGAACCAGATAGAGCATGTACCACCAGTTAATAGCCCAATTCATTCTGGGAATATTACTTATTAATTTGCATAATGATTCCGACGATTCCGACATTTGTTAGAGGCGGAGAGCTGTGATTGATAGAAATTTAATTATGACACCTCTTAGTTATTAAACGCTAATCAGGCTAAGCCACTTATCTTTAATACTTACCTTTAGCACATGAGGAAGGAAGAAATTAAAGGCAGTTACCAGTCTCAAACTGAGAATGACTCCTTCTTCGTGCCTTATCACCACCTGTGGAAACGCTGAATTCCAGTCAGTCTGTGAACGAGGCGACGCTCCGAAATGATGCTGAATAAACACAATTTTGCACATTGAATTTGTGCGTTTTTGCCAAGAATGGCAAGCAGTTGTCTCAGCCTAGGAGGAGCGCTGCATTATTGAAGCTACTGTAATATGAAGAGGGGGACAGAAGGTTTATAAAATGGAAGCCAACTGTAGAGCTACTGAGGCATTTATTTGCGTTATTGAGATCGCTGCTAGGCTTTAAAATGAGGAAATGGCCCGAGCTGAAAGATGAAACGGCAGCTTTGAGAATGGAACTTAATTGTGCATAATGCAGTGGATATGTCACCTGCTGCGAGTGTGTGTTTGTATTGTTTTTCGGGGAGTTGTTGTGAGAGGTGTCAATCAAAAATTGACTGAGAAGCTGCAGTCCCGCTGCAGAATAGGGAGAGCGGGAAGACGCCGCCTGGCTGAGAGCTCTCTGTTCCACCGACAAGCTCTTACTTTTTTTGCTTTTACTCGATTGAACTCAATTTCTCCACTCTTTCCCCAATTTTCACCTTTCCCCTCTTCGCCTCCATTTTCGCAGCATATCTGTGGCAGCCACCGAGGAGGATTTTGCTCCATGAAATAGCGTAAAGATCCCCCAAATTCTCCCACTCAATCATTACTTATGGCCCATTAGAAGAGTGTGTGTCGGCGCCGGTGTCTGCAGAGACTGCTGCCTCCCGCTGTAACCTATTTCTCATTTTCTAAACGTTCGAGACATTTCTGGGCATCCGTCTATTGGCAGGGAGCGTACGAGACTGTAACGCCTGCAGAGGAAAGAGTGTCCACGCCGCGCTGAAACACACCAGGACAAACGCCAAGCAGAGACGGCTCCTTCCAAAACCCAGAGCCAATGTGTGTGATGAGCAGCGACTAGGAACAGAGATGAAGAATGACACGGAGCTGACCTGTTTTCTTTTAGACAGGTACACGCCCGTAGGTGTTCAGCTACCTGATAGAGGATCCTGCACGTATCGTCTATCACACACTCCTCATTTGGATGTACAGATCCTGAACCTGGCTTATAATGCCCACAAGCGTCCTACTGTTTGATTTCCTTCCACAGCTGGATACGCAGACAGTCCCGCAGAGAAACATGGAGACATTATCCCAAATAGTGCCCCCTATAGCTACTGAGGTCTTTCTTAATCCGGCGAAAATACACACCAACTGTGAGCAAGAGCACTTGCCTTTGCAAGTCACCATGCCAAAATATGTGTTAATTACAATGTTCATCCAATTAAAGCTGTGGGTTTTAGCAACAGGGTGAATATTTCTGCATAAATGGAACACAACACAATCAAATATTTGATCTATATATTCATTTTTGAGTTTAACTGGTCCACTCTGGTTCTATTTGTTGGCTAGTTTGTGTAATTCCTTTACAATCACAGCTATACGTAACCTGGTCAACCTCAAGAAATGTCTTTTTGCTTGTCGTGGTGTTAAAACGTGTAGAATGGACACAAACATGGACGGTGAGGAGATGTAAGCAAACAGGCTGTGAAGTAAAGAGAGCAGAGATGGGAGTTTGCAGATGTAGCAAAGGGAGCAGCTACTGTACATCCACTGCCACACTGAAACATTGTACAAGGCAGATAGTCGGGGCTGAGGAAAGATAAGCTCTCTCACACACACACACACACACAGATAGATTCAGCCACACACACACACACACAGGCAGAGGCAGCAGGCAGAGACTGAGGAGATGCAGGAAGCAAGTTTCTATATTAATGCTGTCTCAGCTGAGGAGGAACCGTATCTCTCCCCGGCTAGAAATGAAAATAGATAAATTGTGAGTTTAAGGCTTCCACTGAATTTGCTTTCCTAATCGAGGCAGAGTCGATTCCAGAGATGTGGGGGGGGGGGGGTTGCGTGCGTGCGTGGGCGCGTGTGTGTGGCAGGGAACGCTGTTGCCTGCTGGTTTTTCTTCCTCCCGTTTGTCAGTAAAGTCGCCAGCAGCCTGCAGTCTGAGGGCACAAGAGGGGAGGAAAGGAAGTGATGAGGAAGGAACGTGAGCTTGTGTGATGATTTATGTTGCATCATGTCGGATATTCTGTCTGTATGACAACAGAAGCCACCTTAGCGTTGCAACACTTTCATCTCTGGCTGTGGGCCTTTTCAACTCTCCAGCCGATAAAGCGTCCTCTCCTACATTCTTCATCTGCATCCCCACAAGCTTACACACTTCCCTCTCTCCTTTCCCTTGCCAGACTCCTTTCTGTCTCCTCAGAATCCCAAAGGGGGGGGGGGGGGGGTTAGGCTAATTTTCCATGGTGCTTATTTACACCACGGCTTGTTTCCCTGCTGTCTGACAGCAGCCATTTCAGAGTAAACGTCGCCGTGTCAAACTGCTCGCCACAATTACATGTATCGCTTTCTGGCACAGAGGAGTTTACTAATGCAGCACTGCACAAAGTGTCGACGGAGTGGTGACTCCTGCGCAAGTTAACGAGCAGGACCGCGCCAGTGTAGATGTGGATCCGAGCGTGGTATGTGGTTGTGTGTGTGTGTGTGTGTGTGTGTGTGTTAAAGCAAGAGACGGGGAAGACAAATGGCAGTCTGTAGGCTTTTTATAAACAAAAAGCATATCGTGTTTCGTGTTCAGACACTTTTTGTTTGTGTTTGTATCTGGCTCGCTCTTGCCGCTGTGCAGCTCTAACCCGATTAGCCTTCGGTTCACACGTTTGGGAAACCCATAGTCCAATCACAGCCCGTCGCTCCTTTGCTGTGTGTGACCTCTGATGTCCACGGATTACAGTGGAAAACACAAGTTGTCGACATTCTGCTGTTTTGTGTGATTCAATAGTGTCGCTGTGTGTGACTGTGTGAGTCTCAGGTACGGTAATCATTTCTGTGCACATATGCTGAGAATAGAAGTGTGTGTCTTCTTCTCTAATGCTACTTAACCTTTATTTAAGGTAATCTAACCTACATTCCATGTCTCCTTTGTGTCCTATGTGAGTAATGTTTAGGTTTAGATGTTATTGATAGTGCTTGCATCATTTCTATGCTATGTTGCTCTGTTTGATATTATTTCCCTGTAACAATCTACTCGAGTGTAAGACCTTAACATTGAAACTTAACAAAGCAAATTCACCTATGGATTATACAGCTCAGGGAATCTAAAGCCTCTGGAAGAGGCAGCAGGGAATCGCATCGAACCGCTTCCACTGAAGGGAGGGAAAACTCACTCTTGACTTCCCTGCAAGGAAGAAAGAAAGACAGAAAACGTGCAAAAGCATCAATATGGTCTTTGTTATGCTCTGTAAGTCATGAGCGACGTGAGCAGACAGAGGAGTGACCTTCAGTTTGACAGACCTGAGTGTAATTCCACACTAGTTTATCTCATGGTTACTCGCACGTAGCTCACCTGAATGTATCACACATCACCATCACCTGCCAGCGCTGAGGAACACTCTCTCTCACTCACACACACACACACACACATACACAGAGTAAAAGTTATGCCTTATAGCACAGACCTGCAGTACCTGCTGTCATCAAGATCAGCCTGCACCTAGAGTCACACACATGCAGTACATGCACGTACACACACACACTGAGCTCATTTCATGGCAGAGCAGGAGCCCATCTGTAGCTGTAGGATGGATAGCAGTGTGAGGAACTGTAACGGTGGCATTGTGCTCCATTGAAGGGGGAATTGATTATGCTCACTCGGATAGCTGCACGCTCCTAGCTGGAGCGGCGTAAGATGTCTGATGGAGCCGTGCGATAGGGATGAGCAGGCACTGAAGAGCTCAGCGTGCGGGGGGGCTCGCTGATGGACAGGTAGGGTAGATGATGAGGTGTGCATCTATTTAATTCATAGGTGCTCAAAGTTCATCCACCATTAGTCTACCAACGCCCCTTTACATCGCCCCGTGGCCATTTTCTTCCACTTTGTAACTTGTAACAGATAGTTTTCATGTGTTGTTTGTATGATGTTATGGTGCTGATGCTAGAGTCTGCACACTGGAGCTGAGCTCTACAAATTTCTCATTTTTGTTTAACAATCACAATTTCAACAATCGCACCCAAAACAGTTCATATTCAGGTGTCTTGTCACGTCTGAGATGTTGAATCATGAATTCAATGTTGCATCGGTTGATTGATTCTCTTCACTATGCTCTTCCTCTTCATTGTGCTACTTTTTGCTCCTGCTGCGACCCAATTTTCCCAACAGTGATCATTAAAGTTTCATCTTAATCTTAATAAGCTGTTTGGAGCCCTAATAGAAAGATGAGGATTAATTGATGGAAAAATAGAGCAACTACTGACTGACAAGCCGTCTGCAGAGAATCCTTGAACTGATGTCAAGCACCTTCGCCGTCTATGGGCTGTGCATAGTGAGTGGAGAATGGATTTCCATCTCAGACTTTATCCTTTTTACTGTCTGCCTTTTGTGTGCCATTTGAATGACAGTGGCAGAGTTTCAGGGGCTGAAAATAAAGAGGTAGAGGCAGCTGTGACACACACACACACACACACACACACACACAGACACAGACACACACAGACACAGATACCTCTGCTCTCAGTGTATTCATGAAGTGAAATAAGAGTTTTAATAAACATAGCGGTAGCACTGAAAACCACGCAGCCCCCATTTCTCTTGTTCTATTTCTTCTTTTTCATCTCTTCTACCATTTTATTCACTTTGGGAGAGATTCAGACAGCTGACCAGTGATCGACGCCTTCTATCAGCAGCTCTGAAAGCAATTTCCTTCTTTCAGTCTGTCAAATAAATTTCTTCCTTTTGGAGTCTTTGTGCAAAGCTCTAAGTCCGATGTACAATCTGCGCACAAACACAGAGAAAGAAATGAGTTACTTCTCTAAATTTGCTTGTAATTTTCGTTTCATCTGTCAGTGTGAGGCGGCACACCTGGGCTCACCTGTTGATCAAGAAGACAATAGTCGGAGGAAGATAGCGCGTGTGTGTTGAGGCCTGTCTGAGGGGGAGAGAAAGCCTTTTAGTGTGCCCATGGGAGCGGTGCGGTGTGTGCGACTTAGGGGAAGATCATAGCTTTCACCGTGAAGACAAAGAGTGGGCAGTGTGCGTGACAAAAAGCAATGGAGCACAGCCTGTCTGCTATCAGCGCAGAAGATGGCATATAGCCACCTGTGGGATCATCCCCTTGTGGTCTTTATGTGTGTGTGGGTGTGTGTGAGTCAGAAACTCGTCAGTCTTATCAATACCAATCCTATTGTTCATTTCCAAACACCTCTAAATTGCTCCTGTTGCTGCACAGAATGCTAGTCAGGTCATTGCAAATTGCCCTCAGCTGAGCATTTATCATACACAAGCTCCCATTGTCCTAAAAAAGCTGTAATTGCCTGGAAATTGGACGAAGAGTTTGAAAGTCGGTTACAAAATCACATAATTCATCATCGGGAAATTGAGGGGAGCAACCGATTTAAAACGAGAAAGAGATTTTGACATTATAAAGTCGTTTTCAACAGTAAAATAGAACACATGTTAATGTCAGGTTTGCCCCCTCCCTCTCACCCAGTGCATGCTGGGATAGGATTTGGCTCCCCATGGCCCTGCATCTGGCAAATGGCATTCAAAGTGGGAGGGACAAACCCTGCATTGATCTGAGGTGATAACTTGATTTGCTGCGTGATGATTGGCTCGTTAAAATGTTCTATACAATCAAAACAGACTTTAGACCAGTCTGGTTTGCCCCAACACGTCTAAGGGGACACATCTGGTTAGAAGATATTTGAACACATTGATTGCAGGGCGTGAATCTTCAGCGGTTATTCAGTCGTAACACAAACCCCCGCCTACCACCCACACTTTAGTCATCCAAACGTCTTCTTCCCTGCGTGTCCATCTGTCGCTTTCTTCATCCGCACAATTACACCCAGACCTCCTTCAGCCGAGCCGAAGAGAGAAGCTGAGCCCCATAAGTAAATTCTCAGTGTCAGGCGCTGGCTGGGGACGATAAATCCAGCCGGGCCTGCTTGGGTGGGAAGAGGGGGGGGAGTGGGAGAGCCGGGAGGTAATTTGTGGCCCAAAAATGGGGCATTTTTCCTAGCCGCTCATAAACTAAGACGCCCGGCCTGGCACACTAATCCACGGGCCGCCAAAGTCTCCCCCTCACTAGCCGAAGGGTTGACACCACTTTCTATCATGTGTAAACTATTGCAAGGGGCAGGGTTGTCATTTATTTCCCATGATCCTGTGGGAGGCTTGGGGGTGTGTGTGTGTGGGGTGGGGGGGCGGAATGTGCAGGAAGGATCACACGGAATAATATCACCTTCCTCTCTCACCTTTCCCTCTTCATCTTTATTCTGTTTTTGAAAGATGGAAAGTGGCGAACGCGCACAAGAGTGAGTGAGTGTGTGTGTGCGTGTACGTACCTGATCTTAGTAATCTATGCCAATTTATTTGTGTGTGTGTGTGTGTGTGCGACAGAGGAGCTTTGATTATGGGCAGTGTGTGTGATAGTAGCAGAGAGAGATTGTGGGGGCGGAATGTAGTAGCAGAGGAAGCAGTTTTTCTCATGAATCTTTAACACATAGACACACACACACACACAGTGAAATTGTTAATTCTAGTGCAGCACAAATGAGAGGCTCCACCATCAAAACAAGAGACACCCTTATCCCCTGTGTCTGTGTGTGTGTGTGTGTGTGTGTGTGTGTGTGTGTGTGTGTGTGTGTGTGTGTGTGTGCGTGTGTGTGCGTGTGTGGTCAGAAACGAGCGGGTGTGTGTGTGTGTGTGTTAGAATACAGTGTTACATATTTATGCTTGCAGGTTGCACTGGTGTTTGTACCCACGTTTAAAGCTCCATCTACCTTAAGACTTAAACACACACCCCAGCTGTGCAGAGGCTCTTTTGTAAGTACACATCTGCACCTCTCCGGTCAGTCTTATTACCGCCTAATAGCTCGCTGGCTCTGGATTTATAGTCATGTGCCACTGTGTCTGCATAGCCTGTCCCTTCATGGATCAATGCCTCAACACCCACTGCTTTGAATACCAAACAAGGCTTCGGCTCGCACCTCGAGCGCCGCCGTGCCGAACAGATTGCAGGTGGTCACTATCCTCGCCGCACTCCAATCGCCCCCAGCAGAAATGCCTTCCCCCCCCTTGTGGGCAGAGAACAACTGCGGTGCTATTTAATAGCCGCCTCGGCCGCTTCTCCCGCCGTTCCCTGCCGAGGCTCCCTCAGTAAGCAGTCGCTCCCCGCGCGCCCGCATGCAAAATTTATGACTGCGGCGGAAACACAGAAGAGCGGGATCCAGTTCTGTCTCGCAGAGCAGATATAGGCTTTCAAATCCCACACTCCCATACCCTTAGACGCTGTTCAGCTGTGTGACAGTGGCAGAAGGAGTGAGAGAGAGAGAGAGAGCCAGAGAGATAGATAGGAGAGAGAGAGGGATGAAAAGATTAAAAGTGTTCCTGTCTAGCACGTCTCTATTTTCATCCTGCTCTACAGAGTATAAGAGTTTGTGTCTTATTACAGTTAGAAGAAGGAGCAGACTCCCGAGCACAACTGGGCTGCTCCTCCACTTCCCTTTTACCCCAGAGAAGGCTCTCACATCGTGCCGACGCGGGGACGTTTTTGGTGTTTTCCCCGAGCTGCCGATCAGCTGCGTGAAAGCAACGCTCGCCACACCAACCGTCAGTCAGAGGGAATAATGATCCAGGCAAGGGTTGGGAGACGAACGTCACAATCTGAGCAGCGCCGGCCTCCAACTCGCACTAACAAAGGAGCGTACAGAAACTCTTTCAAAATAAGAGGTTTAGATTTCCATGAGGAACTCGCCAAGCTTTAATTGAAGTTGGAATCAGTGACCTGTCTGGTACAGAGGCCAAGATGCTTTGTATAAGCACTGCCACACTCTTAATTATTTATACTTATTGTGTAATTAATGCAGTGCAAAGTGCAAATGAGTCATTATTGGCAAACGTCTTTGTGGCATAAAGCCACACAAAGGAGCCGTTTGTCTGTGTTGCGAACAAATAGAACCCAGATTTGTTTGTGTGTTTCCATCTGAGGCCCTATGGATATTGGGCCGATTGTCACTTGTTATTTATTGTTGTGTGGCTGATAACTGAACGGATTGATGGAATGGAAGGAAATTAGTTCTTACTCTGGTTGTTTTTCGGCTGTGGTGCTTGCTCACTGAAAATAAAGTTTCGGTTCGGCCTCGATCTATTTGCCCGCTCACTTTGTTCAGGATGAGTCGGAAATAGGCTACAGAATCATAACCATTAATAATGTTAAAGAGTATTCTCATCTCTTCTCTTCAATCTGGAGCCTAACAGAACTAAACGTATTCCTTATGTGACAGAAATAAGTTGTTTCAGGCCAATCAGCAATCATTTCTGCAATTGCAAACTGTTGGAGGAACAAGGACATTTTGGGGACCAGGGATGAAATCTTAGTTCTTCCCAAGCACCTCAAAGGTTTCATGGGTTCCTGCATGTAGAAGTGGGAGAAGTTTGGCAGCCATTAGAGCCACAAGCTCATTAAACTTCAACTAACAAGGAGACGCCAATCTGTGAAATTAGTGAAATGTGCAGACTCTTGGTGGCACAAGATCACTGTTGGTGAGCCTATAGTGCTGTCGAGGCTATTCTATATTCTGTATGCGCCACATAACGGCCATAAAGTTAAAGTTATAAAACCACAGAATTCCACATAACGGCTCACATTAAATTGTGAAGCAGTGTGTGAGAATGAACACAACACAGATGGTTAATAATAAACTAAAATACGACTCTTCAATAAACAGGCATGTTGAGTGCCCTCACACACACGGGCACACACACGGGCACACACACTTCCTTCCTTGTTGGATAGCACGGAATTTAAGCTGGGTTATTACATGCTTGACCTCTGTCCCATATTGTCTCCTCTTGTGGCATTTTTGCGCTCATTAATCTGTATTCTAAAATGTCAGTCAGCCACATTAGCATTTGCGGGACCAAGTGATGAGATGGACAACACGGGCGGGTGAGCAGGTAATGGCTTCGCCGGGTGTGAGGTCTCTTTTGGTCGGCGCTGTGCTGCAAAATTGATTGGTCTTAATATTTTCACAGACACATCCTCCTGCCCAGGTTTGTTGGAGAAATCAGTCGAGGGCTTTAAGGATTCACTCGCATCCCTCAGGAACAGACGGGGCGGAAGTCTGAGTCCAGCCATTAAAGGGCGAATCAACAGGGAGGAAAACTGCTGTGACTCTGTCCTCTATAGGCGGAATCACTCCAGCTCCACACACAGTATTAGTCCTTCAACGGCTCGACAGATCAGCATGCAGGCCAACAGTGGTTACTGGTCCCAGTCCCAGGTCCAGCTGCTTAACTGGGACCAGCTACCAGTCTGACTATCTCATCTTCCCCTTTCTCTTCCCTGCTTCTATTCTTCATTCTCAACACTTGTAGCTCCTCCTATGGTGGGAACTCAACTATGCAATACAGACAGTTTTGATGCTAGCACTATTTTAGTCTGGGTTGTCACCAGTAATTGATTATCCATTCAATTGGTTAAAATCACACATGATCAATCATTCTACAAATGCAAAGGCAGCGCTAAGCGATCTTAATGGGATTGAGTCTTTGTAGTTTTCGTATCTCCTTCTCCTCTCTCTTACTCGAGCATATATACATAATATACAAATATTGAAACCTTGATTAATAGTGGCAACCATCAGTAGATTCATAGATTTTCAAAATAATTGAATTTAATTCTATCAATATAACAGTACCTTTGGGAATTGAAGTGGGGGTTGATGTTGAATGTGTTGATACATTGTATATTTTGATATTCATTAAGGTTTGCTCAGGGTTATTGACATAGAGCTCCATCAAGTTGGCCTCAAAGGTGGAGGATGATATCAAAGTGTCACATATCTTAATATGAATACATAAGACTATTTCTATCACCAGCTCGCCATTATTACAGGCTCCATCGCACAGCCTTCAGTATGAAAATGTGTTGCTCTTTGCCAATGTTTTTAGCCCAAAAATCTATTATTGATCACCTGTGACGGTCCGTTTTGTATCGTAAATGTATCCCCAAAAAATATCCTCGGTTTCTGGCTGGCTCCCTAAAATGCCCATTAATCTTAATATTTGAGTTATCCAAGTCTCGCTTTCCCTTCAGAGTGATAGTTAGTATTTCCGATGGCAGGGAAAATGGCTTTTTAAGATTGCCATGATGTGGCAACAAATCACATTCTGACATCACTGAAAAAGGGTCAAAATCAATCAGCCACCCAATGGCCTTTGACATTCAATAAACGTCACCGGGTGTTTATACGCGTCTCTAAATGCTGGCAAAAATAACAGGCCACAGATGACAAAATATGATAACAATTAGACAGGCCACAGCATGGGGGGCCTCGCATCTGCATGGATCACTGGCTGAATCATGGACGCGTTGGGAAACGAGAATGTGGGGGGAGAGAGAGAGAGAGAGGAATCATCACGTTGATGCGGTCATTTTCCAGGAAGCATCGTTCAGCCCACACAAACTCAAATGCCACCATCTAAATCCAGCCTTAATTAGGCCCGTGTTGAATGGAGAGGACAGGAGGCTGAGGGGACTAACAATATCAGTTGTTTACAATAACATCAACCGCCTTGTTATGGCGAATGTGTGACAGGGTGATAAGGTCACACATGGGACTCCATTATAGCAAAGTAGATGCGGCTCTATCTGGCAGAATTGATCCCACCACCCCTCAGTCTGTTGGTATTAGTCATTTCCCACGGAGGAAAGTTTAAATCGGATAAACTTTATTTTTACATCCAAATCCGAGCTGTAGCGTCGTGTAGTTTGTTGGGGAAGAGGCTACCTGCATCTATACACTGCCGAGTAAATGTGACAAGCGAGAAAAGGATAAAAATAAAAAATAACAGCCCCCAACAAGCTATCGCGCATAATTCATGATGTGTCTTCAGCACGTCATGTCACACTGAGTGGCGACATTTATGTCAAGATTAAAGGAGCTTCCCGCACAACTGCCGCTCGGTGTGTACTGTATTCCGGTGCCGGCAGCAGATAATGGCCACTCTCCAGTATGTCTCCCCGCATTCATATTCAGACACTGCCTTGCTTACAAGCCTGAGCTATGCCCTCACATTTTCCCAGGTGTAGAAATAACAACTTCACCGCTGTCTTTAATGGCTAGTTTCAGCACACACTGCCTCCTTCCTCTGCCTTTGATTGATTGTTTTAATTTAAAAATAACCAGAGTTATCTATTTGTTTTGGGTGTATTTATCTCACTGAAAGGGCTCCTATCGGTCGCTGCCAGGTCGCGCAATTTCAATTTCCACAGCCGCTTCCCACCAAAAAATGCAGAATGAGTGTAATAATGGCCCTCCTCCTCCTCCTCTTCTGACATTCTCTCCTCACCTTTGGCTCCCACAGTCAGTCAGTCGCCCTATAGACTGACATTTGGCATTTGGTGTGAAGAAATGTGGTGAGTCCAGAGATTAAGTTGGCCGCTCAGCCTTCTACAGTTCTGTTTAAAAAAAAAGTACATTTATCACATTCAGACCAGATAATGCAGTTTTCCTTTGCAAGTTTTAGCTCATTTGTTACAAATCCTACATACATTACAGCTAACCATTTTGGAAACCCCACTGTGGTGTTTTAGATATTACTTTCCTGTCATCCGCTGATTTACATCTGTCAGTAACCAGCCCTGCGTGGGTTTGCGCCCACCTCCAAAGAAATGAATGGAAGTGTGATTGAGTCGTCTGTCTCTCTGTGTGTTAGCACTGTTGTAGACCAGCATGCACCCTGTCTCTCGCCCAATGACCTCTGACGAGGCTCCAGTCCCCTGCGACAGGATAAGCAGGGTTATAGGGAATGGAAGGAGGCTCTTAAAAAAAATGGTAATTTTATCATCTGACAACTTTGAGTCAGTTGTTACATTTGTTTGCATGTCGAATGTCTGCGTCAACATTTTTATCTCAGTCTTTTTATATGCCATAACATTTTACTATGTTTGGCTGCCAAAGTTGACTGGCTCATTCTTCAAACAGTGCTGTATCTCATGAATTAATGATTGACTGTAATCAAACTGGGTGAACGTGTGGACTCGCTACTTGTGCAAAAAATATAACATCAACCGTCCTGATGGTGGCGCTATGACAATAGTTAGATTTTGTATCAGCTGTCATTATGGGTCCTAACCATGATTGTGGCCTCTCCATCACCTGACCTGGTGAGTACATGGTTGTCGCAGTAACAAGGGAATTGGTTACATGGTTTGCATGAATCGATGAGGTTTCATGAGTCGAGCTGATTTTTGAAGTGAGAAACATTACAATCAAAACTGAGTCCACATAAATAATAAATACCCATTGTATTCTTGTTACTGAGCTGGTAAAAGCTTCCACAGACAACATCCTGTAACTGCTTCAATCTGTTTGGTAGAGCATTTTGCCATTCAGCAGCTATATATATATACAATGGGTAGATGATTTCTGCTGCCCTGCAATTATTACCACCAGGCAAACTAAATAATCTTGGGGACCTTACAGAATGTAATTTCAAGGAGAAGCCCCAAGAGTCCCACTAGGTTATGGGGATCGGTAAACACACAGACCGGGTGAAGTCCCTGAGGCCCAGCAGTGCCTAAGAGAAAGGGTAAGTGAGTGTGGATAACACTACTATCAAACAATGAGACAGCACAGTTGGCCAGAAAGGGACTTAAATTCATTATAGCGTAGGAAGGCCGGGCCCACGTGTTGGGTTATAGTTGTCTACTTATCGCTGCGGAAATGGCCTCTCTGGAAAGGAGACTTTGGAAATGTCACTCGGTGAAATGAACCTGGCTCTCCATGTGTGCAGAGTTAACTGTGGTCCTGCGGTGTGTTTAGGTGCACCGCATTCATCTGTGCGGCGCTTGTATTGGATTGCGATGTTGTGTAGTGCAGCTGGAGAGAGAAAATGAAAAACAAGGTTTACAGTTTCAACATCATCAGGAAGTCGCAGCACTCGTGAAAGCTTTGGTCTCCATTCATTCATTCATTCATTCATTCACAGAACAAAAGTAGATGAAGGGGAAGAGGGGAATAGGAGTCAATATTGCCAAGTTGTTCCTATGATGTGTACATGTTTTGGTTTGTAGTTTTGCAGAGAAAATTGAGAGTTGGCACTTAATGAGCTTTTACAAAATGCATGTAAAGGTGTACACAGAAGCTGCTGAAACAGATGACCTGGCTCTTTTTAACCCATGTCCAACTGTTATTAACATATCCTTAGTTAAGACGGCTAACAATCCGGGGCTTTGTGAGTTGGGGGGGTGAAAATGAAAGTTAAAAATGAAAGTTGAATCAAGTTCTAACCAGGAGGAAGTGCCGGCCCTTCCTAAATGAGATCCCTGTAGCCGCGTGTTTGGAACGAGCCAGGAAACGAATCCTGCAAACAGCAGAAAATAAGCCGCACTCAGCGTTTTCCCGCTCGCATTGCGCCTCAACATTTAATAAGCGCCCGATCTGACCACAGAGACCGTCCAACAACTAAAAGGTCGAGCGAGCGACCCCGCTGTCTCCCCAGGAACACGGGCGTAATTACGCCGCCAAGAAAGTGCTGATTGAATAGCTCTGAAATTAAAAAACAAACAACAAAACCACAGCATCTCAAACAATAAGTCCCCATAACCTTAAACAACTATAACTTCCCTCTATGGGCTTTATTGTAATTATTCTAAAGGGATTTCAGAAAGCAGATCTTATTAATATGGACAGTCAGAATTGATCGGTCATGAACTCGTAACTTCAACACCCAATAATCAGGGGTGGAATTACACAAGAACTGTATTTGTGCAATTGATTGGTATTGTAGTAGAGACATAGGATTAAGACTTTCACATTGTTATTGGACAGAAACATTTAATCTTAGCGTTGTTAAGACAATTTGATGAGATTTGATGAGGACAAGAGGTCAGACTGGACTTGGCCCCTTAGTCACTAATCAATTAATGTGTGATTGTTTATCATTATATATTATTTATTTTCAGATGTAGCTAGACTCTGGCCTCCTTTGGACTTTATTTATTTTAAAGTGTTTAGAATTCAGGTCATTTCTTTTCTCCAGGGTCTCTTCTTCTCATGTCTTGTTCCTTGTTTGGGTCCTTAATTGTCTTGTTTGGTCCAATGCAGCATTCTAGATCTTTGAAATCTTTCAGCCCCTCTTCACTAGAAGGATGTACTTCAGGCTAAAGAGTTCTCCATACATCTCTCTGTCTTTCCCTCTCTCTTTGTCTTCCTCTCTCTCTTCATCAGTGGACAGAATGATATACAGTATGAATTTCTTATACTGCACACGTTCTCGCTTTCCTCTCTTTAATGGACAAACTTTCCTCTTACTTTTCCTCTCCTTTCTGTCTCTGCTGCTGCTCCCCCTCCCCTCTCCTTCGCTCTGTCCACCTTTCTCCTCATTCTTCACCCCTCTCTCCCTCCTCATTTCTCTCCACCTGCCGCGGTCAGACTCCATCTATTTCCCATGCTGCTCGTCGGTGTTCATCCTTCCTCCATTTGTTTCTCCCCGCGTTTCCCCCGCTCTTGTTTTGGTCTTGTTCAGCCTCGTATCGATGTCGTCTCTGACACCGGCTATGTTTCCAGCTATTAGATGTTAGTTTAGTCAGTTGTTTGTTTCTGAGTTGAACTATAAATCACATTAGTATTGACTTTTGCTGTAAATTATGCAGGGGGTGATATCTTGTCTCAGCTTGTTTTGCAGTGGTATACAATGGAAAGTCTTTTAGCATTTTGTTGCACTATATAGATATTATATATATATATATATATATATATATATATATATATATATATATATATATATATATACATAACATTCATGTGCATTGCAAACCAAGGAATAAAATAAATGATTTTAGTTGGATCACTTTGAAGTTGTATAGAGGTTTAAAGATCAAATAAAAAAAAGTCAAAAGGAAGAAGAAAACCTTTTTAAAAATTCAAACAAAGAATGCACTTTTTTTCCAATCCAAACAAATAAAAAAATTGTTAAAGATCAAAGATGTTTTTAAAGCTTCAAGGTGCTTTTACAATTTATAGTTCTAAGGGAAAAATAAAAATAAGAATTTAAAACCAAAGAAAGAGGAAAAATTGTAGTTAAGCATAAATAAACATTTATTCTAACATGAATTTGCTCAAACAGTAGACACATGAATAGTTAACCCTGGAAGCAGCCTGATTCTATCACGTTTGTAGGTGCCCTGGTTTGGCCTCTCATCATCAGTCACATTGGCACTGTGAGTCGGTGACAGTGAGCACCGATCATCTGGAACCTGTCACAGTTTCACCCTGCAACGCAAAGCTGGCTAAGGAATCTTCTTCTTTTGGTGGATGACAGAACTTTTTTCGAGGCCATATCTTGTAAAACGGGCTTGTCGAAAAAGCACAAGGTAGCGTTGGATCATTTCCAGTCCTGTTCCGTCTTATCTGGCATTCTTGGCGTGCTGACTGGCTTCAGGGGGTTTTTGGGCAGGTAGCACTAAAATCCTTCACCAGTCCACCATGTGAAGGTTTTCCTCCTTGTTTGAAAGTGCTCAGCCGGGTCGAGAACCTTCACAGCCTCGGCCTTTCAAGCCCTTTGACATTTGGTTCTACAAATAAACTCGACCCGACTTGACCTGGCTTTCCCGGCAGAGGTCGAGTCATTTTGTGTCGTGTCTAATCACAGGTCACGACAGCGCGGCAAAGGAAAGGGCAGGTTACTCTGAGGTCAGGACGCAACTGTTGCTCCAGACAGGAACGAGACGACACAGTGTGTGTGTGTGTGTGTGTGAGAGTTCAAGCCCCAGTCTTAAACTTTAACATAACCATCCAACAGCTGCCACATTCATAAAAACTGTGTAATCAGATGTTAAATTAACGATCACCCAACAGCAGTAACATGTGAGTCCAGAATCAGCTCAGTAGATCAATGAATATGTGAGCAGTATGTGCAGAGGGTTCTTAGTGTTTGTTCTTCTGCTGACTGACAGCGTCCCAGTGACTTTCAGGTGATCACAGCTGTCCTATGGCCACACACACTCATTTGTCATGTAAATGGAGGAAAAACACACACCGATGTCCATCTTGTCCGACGCAGAGCCAACCGATTCCACGCAGGAGGCCTCCAAACTTAATACCCGGCTTTCATTAGCCTTAAATGTATTTGCCTGAATGTTTGGAGTGTCTCCTGCTGGAGGAGCGAGGCGAGGGAGGAAGCAGGATGTGGAAATCCTCCTCGGGTCGATGCGCCAGCCTGTAAATTACCCCAACGGTGCTCGCTATTGAAACCGAATAGGCTTCCTGAATGATTTAAGGGCTGTTTTATGGGAATGCTGCGAAGAGCGGTAACACAGCGGGTAGAGCCGGATAACAAGCGCAAAATAGTGAACACACACACACACAAACAAATACTCACGGTAGCAGAACTTTATAAAGTATTGTATAAACGAGTAAACTGCAATGTGTTGTGAATTGGAGGTTCATGAAAACAAACAAATCCTATTTCTTGCCAAACTCATTCCCAGGTTTCCGATCTTGGGAGCTGCGGCAGATTTGAACGTTTTTTGTGGCAACTTTCATGGTTCGTTTGTTCTCAGGAAAGAAAATGCAAAAGTTCAGTCTATAACAGACACAGACCTCAAATGAAGTCCTGAATATTCACTCAAGTACTTTACCACGATACAGAAAGAGGGGGAATAAGAGAGAGACAGAGAAAGGAAAGAGATGCTGATTGGGAACAGATTAGTTTCTTGCAGAGACTTTCCCCCTCTCTTCCTCTTCTTCTTCCTTTGTTAGTTTTTCCAAACTTTCTCCCTTTATGTTTTTCTCTATTTCCTCATTAATATCCTTTTCCTTATTTCCTTTTCTTTTCCTTAATTTCTTCCTTACGTCTGTCCTTTTCCTATCCTTTTCCTTCCCGTTGCTCCGTATTTGCTTTCACTCTTCAACTTTGACTCTGGAATCTTTTGATATGGGATTTTGTTACTATTAAAGATACTACTTCTATTGTGTGTGTGTGTGTGTGTGTGTGTGTGTGTGTGTGAGAGAGACCTTGTGACCTTTTCTTCCCTGCCATTCACTTTCTCTGATTCCTACCTGTTTAAAATAGGAAACAGTCTCATAACTCATTCTCATTACATCCGCCCTTTTAACTTCCCCTCTTCCTCCCATGTTCATTTCTTCTCCTCTTCCTAATCTCGGCGCGTTTTCTCTTTCGCCACATTACCTTTACTTTCTGAGCGTGGCTGCTCGCCCACACCTCCACTTTCATTTCCCTCCCCCTGCACCTTTCCTCCCTCTGTCTCCTCTGAAGGACTAATGATACTGATATTTGATGTTTCACCCTGAACCCACTTCCTTCTTCAGTTGGGTCCAGGCGTCGTCGTGGAGCTGCCAGAGGCTCACGTCTAATACAGCTGTTTCGGAGCAGATTAGAATTCAGCACATACTGTACACCGTACGGCGGTTCTATCACGGTTGGCCACAGAGGGGAATCAAACCTCTAACCCTGCTAGTGTTGCTGTCACGCTCCACCCGCTGAGCTGCACGGAGGGCTTTCTGCTCACACTGGATTATTCAAAAATATGCTGCCACACTGAGCCGGGCGCTAACATGAATTCCTCCGCCGCCCGGCTCCCTCACGAGCCCATGAGCAGCGCAGCCCTCAATTCACAGCCAATCACAGCGGCGTCAAAGGAAATGCTAAACCAGATGATTGGTCAGGAGTGGCATGTTTTCATCAGGATCGTTTTTTCGCTTCACAGCCTGCGGCTAGAACTTCTTATTCGTGCAAGTGGTGGTGTTTTTGCAGTCGTTCACCCTGAAAAATATGGGTGTGTACCAGCACACACACACACACAGACAAACAAAAACTTTGACTTAAAAACGCAGCCCTGGCAAAGGCTTCATGAACAAATCTTTTTCGTTTAATTTAATGAAACGCTAAGTATTGATTATGCTTCACTCTGTACTGCTGAGTGTTTGCTCCACAGCAACAGCTTTTACCTGAAGGAAAGCTTTGATATGCTTTCAGAGATGAACTGACAGAGATGCTTGCTCCGGTCGGCACTACACCAGGTTGTACATGATGTACTGCAGCAGACGTCACCTTTACCCTCTGATAAATGCAAATATTATCGTACAAATTTGTGAGACTGTGCATATTAGGTTCCCACAGATTGCAGATGATTGCAGATGAAAGATAATCTGGAACAAATCCTGATGAAATGCTGCCATCGAAGGCATCTGTGGTTATACCCCTGGATGTTTATGAGTCCACTGATAGGGAGGAGTTTGTGATGACCTTTCATTTTCCATGGCCATTTTGCAGATTTTCTTCTATGAGACGCACGTTCCTTCATCTGCTCCATCTTTGTTGTTGTTTTCCTGCGTGACACCTGCCTTCTTTTCCATGCCGTGTTCGGACTCGTGCCCATCCGCCTCCCTTGTTCCCATAGCACCCTTCACTGTTGGTCCACGTAGATATTTACATCTTAAGTGTCAGAAATTTAGGACCAAAAATGCTGCTGCTATGACCGACTTCTGTCACCAACCAGATGGACATGAAGTCAATATTATCAGACATCCATCGCACAATTTGACATGCGTTAAACTGGATACCCACACTGCACGCTGAACAAACAAGGTTGCTGTCATACCACAGTTTGCAGGATGTGTCACTCTGGTGTTGCAAAGCAATCCAGCAGTTACAATAAATAACTACTCTACAAGTACTACAAAGAGGATAGTTTACAGGTTTTATATATTTACGATGTTGTAGAGGCCAGTTTTGATACCGTGGAGGTTCCCAGTCAACATGCCACTTGTGACTCTTTGACATTTATCCTTTGAGATAACGTAAATGAATTTTCAATGGGGGAAAAATGGGGACGAGGGTGATTTCCAAGCTCAATGCATGATTCATGAAGCCAACCCCGCTTTCTGCTTTGGCTGACCTCAAAAAATAAATACACGAGGAGAAATGTTCGCCTCCCTTTCTCCATCCCTCTTTTCTCATTCCTATTGATACACAGGCACGCACACGCGCACACACACACACACACGCACATGTCTACAAAAGCAGTGTGGATAAGGTAGTCAGACATGCCAACTGTGTTAATAATGAAAGTGAAGCAGCGTTGCACAGCACAAGTCTGCCATCTACTGAGGGACGCAAGTGGTGTGAGCACACACACACACACGCACAATTCATCTAACATGTTGTGTTTCATCTGTTCTCTCACTTCTTGTGTTACTGTGAAAGATGTTATTCATTGAAGTCGAGATGAGATAAAAATATATGTGTGGAGTTTGGGAGATTTCTTTGTGCTGTGTTGGTTAAAATAGAAAAGGCAGAGATGAGTTTCACACACAGATGTTCTCCGTTTACTCTCTCCTACTGCTCGCTTTTTCCTTTAGATTTGATTGTCTTAGCGGCCGTTTCAGGTCAGGTCAGGGGTTGGCAACCTGCAGCTCCGAAGCCGCATGTGGCCCTCTTGCCTAAATTAAAGATATGCCTCTCCCTGCAAAGACAGCAAACATCAACAGTCAGCAAATCCAGGACATGAATTCAGCTCCAGTGTACTCAGCTGCCTGTGTTGAGCATGTGAACTAAACTTCTTCACTTCACTTGTTCAGTTTTGTTGGTAATAACACCCCCAACAACAACAACAATTATTTCTAAAGTTTGTTTTATATTTTCTTGAATGCAGAAGAACATGGTGTTATTGTAATGGAAATGCAGTTAAAGTAGCAAATCACTATCAAATGTAGCGGACTGCAGAGACGTCACATGGGGTAAAACGTTTTATTGATTGCTCATTTACAATGATTAGTAGTGCTGATAGGCTAATTTAGACCTAATTTAGACTATTAGGCTGTGTTACCTTCATTATAAGAATCAAATGTGTTTTGTAGCTCCAGACGATTTCTTTACGGCCAAAATGTCTCTTTTGATGGTAAAGGTCGCTGACCCCTGGGCCAGATGCACTCACATGCTTTACCTAAGGAGTAAATGTAGTAATACTCCTTCCCAAGTACAAAGCCGTCTTCGAAAATTCCATTTAAGTTAAAAGCAAATACATCAAGCAGTAAAATGATGTTTAGGGAATATTTCAATGCATTAGAATTCTTTCATTTGGAACTCCATTCCACCTGATTACTTTGATGTACTTTATTCAACACAAACAGTTTCAAACTTCACTGATTTTACAAATAGGACTTTGGGAAACCTAATTACACACTTTAGTGGAGTACAAAGAATATCAATCTGACAATGTTTCAAAGAGGAATAAACTAGGAGGACACGTTTTAATATTTATTTAACATTTGAGAATGAGGTGAATTGCCAGTGGATGTATGTATGTGTAGATATATCACCATACATCTATGCACTCCTATTCAAATCTTTGTTCCAGCTTTAAAACAGCATTTGTAATGTAGCAGAAGTTTTTCACCTCGTTTGGAAAGTCTGGAAACTTTCATTCTTTACGAACAGAGATGGTCAAATCAAACCGAGTAATTGTTTGATCTGTTTTAGTTTTTAAAAGTTGTGAGATGATGTAACTATAATTTGTGCCATAAAGTCAAGCGTTAGTTTGAGTTCATCACGTCGCAGTTAAAGTCTAGTTCAAATTGACACTACAGCCTAATATGATGTATACTTTACTTTAAATACAGTGAAATGTTCTTAGTAATACTTTGCAATCGTTTTTTCACCCACTGCATCTTAAATATGACAGAATGTGACACACACACACACACAGTCACATCAGAGTAAAACCCTGGATTAAAGACAGACGTATGGTGTAGAACCGCTGTAATAAAGCATCTTAATCCGCATCTATCCAGGTTTTACACGCGGCTCCAAGGATTACTGCAAACTGTACGCGACAGAAGATCAAATCAAAGAAGATCAACCTTTCTCTTTCTCCTCTTTCTTCTTCAAATAAAGTGTATTTCATCGTCCGTCACGCTCACCTCTGTATCCCCGCGTTCGTCTTCTCCACACAGCCAAAGCTCGCTGCTTTATAAACTTCATCTTTTCTGTTTCATCCCGCGCTCCATGTCACCACGGAGCTCAAAGGAGCAGAGGAGGGGTGGGGGGGAGGGGGGGGAGGTGGATCTGTGACTCGATAAGTCCGGGTAACATGAAGGAAAAATGATGTTTTATTCATCCACACAAAGCTCCTGAATTCACTCCAAATCACATTGCACGCTTTCGATGGCGAGCTCAAACTGGAGGTTTCGGCACATATAGAAACAATCAGGTTTGTTTGAGTGAGGGGAAAAAGTTTGGAATGCTGCTTGGCTCTGAATCGCTTCGCCCGTGTGATGATTAAGACTGCGAGGTGCTTTGGCAGAACGCTAATTTATTCTCCAGACCTGATGTTGGTGCTATTGGGAGACTAATGAGTGCGGATGTGTTTAAATAATGCATTCGTTTGCTGATGAACTTGTTTGTTTGCCGTTCCGCAACTTTCCCAGACTTTCGGGAATGAATTCCATTAGCGAAAGCCCGCGTGGTTCCTCTTCATCTCTTCCCCCCTCTCACTTTCAGTTCCCCACTCTTTGGCACGATGGGCCTCTTGATAAGTCAGCAGCTCTCACATTGGACTGACCTTGGCACCCTGCTGATTCGCTTGTTTTGTTGTTATTCTTTCATCCTGTGTGTTCTCCCGCCTTTCACATTCCATATTTCCCTCTCTCGCTCTCGCTCTCTCTCCTCTCGTCTACCAACTTTGAACTCCCGCTGTCAAAGAAATTCAGATGCTTTCCGGGCGGCTCAGGTCAGATTTGATTTGCAAAATTTATGGTTTTTAGTTTTAGGCCGTACGGTTGCTGTCATTGCCAGAAAAGTCTCTTTGCATGATAAGTGCTCAATAAAACCAACTGGGGCCCTGAAGGAATTCACAAACGATTTACAGCGCATATTTATAAGGCACGTTTTTATCTCATCTGCTGGAATTCTCCTCTTTTTTCCTTTGCAATTTCTTTTGTTCTCTTTTATCTTTGGTCTTGTTTCACTGTGTTTCATCAACTAAAGTAAATTAAACTAAAACCCCAGGAGTCACCACACATATCACAGGGCCAATTCAAGTGTCAGACTGTAAAGCTCGGCTCATAGCACCATCCTCTGCCTCCGCCGCAAAGTGGCACACGCTCGGTATGGCGAGGGAGAAGAGTTCTGAAACTACACTCGCACGCCAAGTGTTGGAACAGTTTGAATTTAAAAGTAGCATTGCTGACATCGCTAACACAGAATCTTTATTTAGAGTTAATACCAATTTCCCTTTGTAGTGAGCGCTTAGAGGCTGTGTTTGTACCATATTTTCCTCTGTTTTTCAGTCTGTTTATCAGCAGTATTACTGCAAAAGTTAGGTTAAGATTCAGTGAAGAACCCATTCCATTTTGGTCCCAGTCGGTCCGATGGTGATGCTGTAATTACCAGCACTACAATTTTTGAGCCTTGGCTGTGTTTTCTATCTCGTCTCCTTCAACAATTTGGAGTCCATTGTCTCAGACACATGTTTTCCTACTGCACTCAATTAGCTGCCAAAATTAAGTGGGCGTGGCTCGTTCTTCAAAAAGTGCTGCATCTCATGAATGAATTAGTCGGCTGGAACAAAACTTGGCCGACTTGATTTATGTTTCCCTTAAATGAAGTATCAGTCTACCTGATGGTGGCAATGTAAGGAGAACAGTTACATCTTGGGCTTGGACTATCAAACACATGACCTTGATGGTGGTATGCCCTCCAATCGGCCCTCCAGTTTATATGATGTAATCTGGCAGGGAGCCTCCTGTATAGTAGTATGCTATAGTCAGTCAGGCTATAGTCTCCTTTATTCTACACTGGTAGAATGCAGAATTGCCTCCACTATAGTAGCAAAATCTGTGAGTATGATAGAATATTACTGTTCTTTGGATTCTGCAACTACACAATACAGCAGAGTATAGTTTAGTGTGTGGTACTCTACTTTAGTGAGCAGTATTCCACCATACTCTCTTAGACTATTGTGTCATTATGTTTTACAGAATACTGAGATCAACCAAGAGGAAATATAAAACCTGAGCATAGAGCAGACGGGTTCGCCTTTACTTTTTTAGGTGAATAAGGACGATGTGCCAAAGGTCGTCAGCTCAAGACATGACAGCACTGCAGACATGGATTGTTATGTTTCTATGGAATAGAACATTTGTCACAACAGGTGGCAGCGATAACATCGAAGATCTCTAACCCCGACACGCAGAAATGGAACTCAACCGCTGTTAATGTTTGGATGAGTGTGTGTTTCCAGTGTGTGAGGGCGGCTTGAGGCGGTGTTTTACCTGGCCTACAGAATTCTGTTTGTCTGGTAGAGACAAGCTCTTTGAGTGACACCAAGGCTCTTTGTGACCCCTGAGGCCGGCAGCAAGGGAGTCTGGGTGTTTTAACAGGTGTCAGGCTGAGTTCACGGGCAATTACCTCGGGACTATCGTCAACACCGTGTCAGAAGACGCAGTGAAGTCCAAACAGAGTCCAAACCGAGGTCTGAAAGCTGTCTGACTGATTAACAAGCTTAGCCTGGACTTCACTTCTCCCGGCAACGGCTTAAAAAATGGCATCCGATATTTTCTGGAGTGGAGTCGCATAACTCCTATTCCTCGCTGTGTTTACATTTACATTACATCCCAGACGTTGAGCTCGGAGCTTTCAAGATTAAAATCTATTTTTGAGGACAAGAGTTGAAAAAGTTGTCAATTTGGCTCAAAGGTGAAATTTCCTCCTTATTCTTGAAATATAAGGTTAATTCTAAATTTGAAAAAAAGGTAACTTTTGTCTTTTTGAGTGCTTTAAGAATTGGAGTCACATTACTTTGGAACACAATATGTATTCCCACAGTTCACCATGTGATGCTGCCTGGATGAAAGAAGTACGATGATCACAAGTTTATCTTTGTTGCTGGACTGTGAGTAGACCTTTGTAGGCTCCAGTGTTAATGCAGCTTTTGATGTATCCAGTATCGCTTTAAATCTTTCATTTGTCGTGTTCAGATCATAAAGTTTATAGCTTGTTGCTTCTTATAGTGGTTTACGTTATATAATAATGTGTTTACGGCCCTGAACATATCCCAGCATTCATCACCTCTCCTCGCTGTAAAACTCTAGCTACTATTTACCTATAATGGATCTGCTGTGTGTAAACTACAGCAATGCGTTTGTCATCATTTGTCGTCTCTGGTAGTTATTCTGGCTGGAGGAAGGTTTGGTGTTCTTTACACCAATGATACAATTGTTCGTGTTGTACAAACGAATCACTGCAATGATGTTTGGCTCAACCACATCACTAAAGGTCCATGTTGAAACGGCTTCATCATACCAAACACTGGCTGGCAGAGTTTTGGAGCAGAAACACTCATTTGCACCAAGCCCTGTGTGTATGGTGTGTGTGTGTGTGTGTCTGCCAGAGCTGATCTTGCCTGTCCCAGCACTGGGTAAACATGGCAGCCTATCATCTGTACAAGCCCGGGCTGCTTTGTAAGCCAAAAACTTTAGGGTTGATTGATAAATACTGAGCCCAGAGCACAAGGAAGCGAGTACTGGCTTTAGAATTCTGAGGGTGTGTTCACTCGCTGCTCTCTGTTATTGTGGATCTGACCTAGTCCACCAAACATGAAAAAGGGCTTTGAATGGACCCTATTTGATGATGTCAGATTGGATGTGAGGGATGTTTGCAATGAATATCAAACTGGTGAAGCTTTGTTGCCAAAAAATGTGTGTCTAGGATCATGACATATCAATCAACCGGTGATGGTTTTGCCCTGGTATCTCCAGCACTCCAAACTCTTCCTCTAAATGTTACCAAGGTGATGGTTGGCCATTAATCTTTAGCTTCTGGGCCCTGGTCTCTTCATTCCTTACATTTTATGATGATGGTTTTATTGTTTGTAATATTTTGGCCCAGTCTGTCTCTTTCTTTCTCTCTCTCGCTCTCTCCCTCCCTCTCTCTCTCCCTTCTGTCTCTCTTTATTGCTTCTCTTTCATAATTCCTCTCTGTGCTGCTGCCCTTTCAAAAACATCCCACCTTTTTTTTTTCTTCTGCGCAAAATAAAAGGTAGACGGCAGGCCCCAGTAGGTCACAGTGCATTAACCACACTAATAAACCCATTACACTGCAATGGAATGGGATCCAAAAGGAGAGGGGGGGGGGGGTGTTGAGTGATGGTGATGAAGAAAGAGCGAGAGATTTTGTCAGGGAGGAGTGTTAGACGGAAAGAGGCAGAGGAGGACGGGATGAAACACAGCCTAAAAGCCTCATGATACGCGAACGCCTGCATTTAAGCCTCCTCGTCTATTCATTACTGCTCCTTACCAGCACTCATTAAAGCCAAGATCTGCCATCTTCTGCCAGAGCATTGCATCACTTCATACGCCTCTCCACCGCCCGCGCCACTCTTCTTTTCCACACATTAGCGTCGTTGTGGGGCCAATTACAGTGCTGCGCTGCCATTTGGGGGCCCATAAATATCCAGCAATGGGTCCCCGATCGGTTACGCTCAAGAGGAAGGAGAGGAGGCGGCTGTGGGGAAAGCGGTGAGGCGACGGGGGGACGGGGAAACAGCCCAGTGCAGGTTTAGATTTTACATTACGATCATTTGGCAGACGCTTTTATCCAAAGCGACTTACATTACATTACCACCCTTCGCAGAGGGGGGAGCAATTAAGGGTTCAGTGCCTTGCTCAGGGGCACCTAGGCAGGGGCTCGAACCAGCAACCCTCCGGTTCCCAAGCGGAAGCTCTACCCTAGATGCCTTGCACCAGAGTCAGTGATAGGATCTGTTCTTTAATACCGTGTCAAATAATGTACAGTTGTCACCTAGTTCTGATATCTGAGTGTCCTCAAGATGCGTACAGATTTAAATGTCTTATTTGACTTTTACTTCTTGTACTGTTTTAAGTTCAGTCTACATAACCCTTAAAACAAGTGTTGAGATGGTACAGACGAGTTCCCTACAAGATAAAATGATGGCTGAATATTCATAAGCTAAGCCTTCACCATAGCCCGGCTGGCGAATTTGAACAAACATCATTTGCACGCCTTTCTAAACGTTAAGAGGTTGTCGCCATCCGGTGGCTATGTAGTGTATAACTGACCACATTTGTGGAATGCAAAATCCAGAGACTTCCAAGCTTTGGGGAGCATTTTGGACGGCGCCCCATCAGTGATTATGGAAGTTTATTAAGCATAATAGTAAGCACGTCTATTGTGCACAACAATAAACGAGGACAATGAATAAAACACAATAAACTATGCACAGTTAGACGTTTTATGACAGAGGGTGCAGTAAGAGGGCCTGGTTACCATGGTTATCAGTTTGACAGTTGATGGTAACATCGTCCGTGATTATAAACGACCAGCATTGCGCGGTGTGATTCATTGTGTCTGTAAAACTGTGCTGGAAATAAATGTCACGTTGTGTTATTATGTAATTGCAACTCATATTTCTTCATCCATGCAGTATTATTTTACACATTTTTATACACCTTGCCATTTGAATCGCTTGATTAGCAAAGAAGGACTGTCAGAATGTATTGATCTGATACCTGATACTTTAATGCTGTTTTCATTGAACAGAATAGATGAATCCGTGTGGACATTTGTGATTTAGAGAAAGGAAATTCTTCATATGTAATGCAGATATATTGTTGTATATAATATGTGGTAAAACAAGACGTGCTGAAATGAAAAGTGATACGTTCTGTCATACACACTGCTGATACTGTTGTGTGTTTCTTTGTCAGGGAACGGCTGTTGAAGCTCGACTCCCATGATGCACTGCTGACACCATGTGGCCACTGCTGTGATTGCACCCGCAGGCCAGGAGCCAATAAGGTGAGCCGCTGTGAGAGGCTGGGATTTGTTAGTGTGTACAGTAGTGCCCAAACAACACATTCATCACCAGCAGACGTCCCCGCTCCTCTCCTAGTGTGCAGAATTGATGAACCATCAGCGCGAGTTTCATCACGCTCACTTTATATTGATAAAGCAATGATGCATGTTTTTCTTCCGTGTGTCACGCTTTCCCTGTGCTCAAGACAAATGGGGTGTCAGCCTGATGCTTTCCCACACTGTTCTCTCTGTGCTCAGCTCCGAGGAGTGTGTGAAAGTCGGAAAGCTTCAGGATTTTTCTTAAAACACTGAGCTCAGGTGTTTGTTAATAGCTCTGGGATTCTGGAAATAGAAGATCATAAACACTGTTACCAAGAGGTTGATAGTGATTGATAGTGCAAAGATGTTGCCTATGAATTTTGCGAATACACACTGCTATGAGTTTAGAGACAATTAACACTTTTAACTAATTTGTAAAGGAAACGATGAGCCATGGTTCCAAAATGCTTCAAAGCCCATACCTCTTCCAAGGCCAAGACCTCGCACCATTCTGTCGTACAGATCGCCTATGTGGCATCACCCCAGCGTTTAAGCGTCACAACGCAGTGACAGCCAGTCTGGGATGAAGCGAAGGGGGCAGAGAACACAGTGTAAAGCAAGAGCGTATGATATCAGAGCGCTGGGTGCGGGCCCAGAGCTGGGGACGGCTTTACATCACGCCGTGACAGGGCTGTATTGCATGATTTGGCTTTGAGCTCAGATCTGTGTGTAGCTATCAGGCGTGGATCAAATAATAATGTGTGATGTACACACACAGTAGACTTTGTGAGGCCAGCTGTTGACTACTTTTTGTTAAAAAATTATAATCCTGGCATGCCATTCACAAATGAATTATTCGCAAAGGGACAATTTGGCCCAAATCGGCAACACACAGAAGGTTTAGAACTGGAAATGGAGAACAAATAAATGGTATGTGTGTTTCTGAATGACTAGAGCAGTGGTGCCCAATACGTCGACCGGTCGATCGCAATAATGCATAAGGTAATGTGGGTAGATCGCATGGCATTGAAAAAAAAAGTTAGCCTATCGTTAAAAGTTAGCCGGTTAAGTTGCGCGGCGCAGCACACACGGCGGCATGGTATACTATGTCTTACTGTGCTATGGCTCATTAGAGTAAATTATGATGTACTGTACTAAACTATGCCTTACTATACTATTATTAAGTCACATTATAAACTGGTTGTCACTTAGTCAATGGTACAGTAAACTATGACCTACTGTACTATATGATGGCTTCCATTTCTATAACATACTATGACACTATGACTTACCTTCCTAAACTATGACCTACTGCACCATACTGACTATACTGACTTACTATATAATGCTGGATCTTACTATGACTAACTGTTTTATAATGTGACTTAAATTACAATGGCAAACTAAACTATGACATGATGTGCTATAGTATGACTTAGTCTCCAATGACTTACTGTACGATTAGTGATAAGTCACACATAGACTGGTTGTCACTTAGTCAATAGTACAGTAAACTATGACGAATTGTTCTATATGATAGCTTCCAATACTAGAACATACTATAATATACTATATTTTACTATATTATGACCTTACTATACTATGACTTACCAAAGTATAACTTACCGTACTATACTATGACATACTATATTATAAATTACTATGACATACTGGACTAAACTGTGACTTATGGTGCTATATGAGTAATTCTACTTTATGACTTATTCTGCTATGCTATGACTTAATATACATTGGCATACTAAACTATGACTTACTGCACTATACCATGACATACTATAGTATGACTTACTATAACATACTGGACATTACTATGACTTAAATTACTATTGAATACTAAACTTTGACATGATGTGTTATAGTATGACAGTATACTATGTCTTACTGTGTTATGGCTCATTATAGTAAATTATGATGTACTTACAATGACTTACTATACTATAAGTGATAAGTCACATTAAAGACTGGTTGTCACTTAGTCAATAGTACAGTAAACTATGACCCACTGTACTATATGATGGCTTCCAATACTATAACATACTATATTTTACTAAACTATGACTTACCTTACTATACTATGACTTACTAAACTATACCATTTATACCATACTGACTGACTAACTATGACTTACTGTTTTATACTGTGACTTAAATCACAATGGCAAACTAAACTATGACATGCTGTGCTATAGTATGACTTAGTATACTATGTCTTAATGTGCTGTGGCTCATTGTAGTAAATTGTGATGTACTGTCCTATACCATGACATACTATACTATTATTCATAAGTCACATTGTAGTAAACTATGACTTACTGCACTATACCATGACATACTATAGTAAGACTTACTATCACATACTGGACATTACTATGACTTAAATTACAATTGCATGCAAAAACTATGACAAACAATACTATGACTTACTGTACTATATGACTTAATGTACTATGCTATGACTTACTATACAATGGCATACTAAACCATGACATGCTGCACTAGTATACTATGTATTACTGCGCTATGGCTCATTGTAGTATATTATGATGTACTTTGACTTAAATTACTATGGCATATTATACTTTAACTTATTGTACCATCTTACTATACTGTGACTTACCTTACTATACAATGACTGACCTTACTATACTATGTCGTCCCTTACTATACTACGACTTACCTTACTATATGATGACTAACCTTACTATACTGTGACGTACCTAACTATACTATGACGTACCTTACTATACTGTGACTTACCTTACTATACTGTGACTTACCTTACTATATGATGACGTACCTTACTACTCTGTGACGTACCTTACTACACTGTGACTTCCCTTACTATTCTGTGACGTACCTTACTATACTGTGACTTATTCTACTATACTGTGACTTACCTTACTATACTGTGACTTACCTTACTATATGATGATGTACCTTACTATACTGTGACTTACCTTACTTTACTAGGACTTACCTTACTATACTATGACTTACCTTACTATACTGTGACTCCCCTTACTATACTGTGACTTCCCTTACTACTCTGTGACGTACCTTACTACACTGTGACTTCCCTTACTATTCTGTGACGTACCTTACTACACTGTGACTTCCCTTACTACTCTGTGACGTACCTTACTACACTGTGACTTACCTTACTATTCTGTGACGTACCTTACTACACTGTGACTTCCCTTACTACTCTGTGACGTACCTTACTACACTGTGACTTACCTTACTATTCTGTGACGTACCTTACTATACTGTGACTTACCTTACTGTACTGTGACTTACCTTACTATATGATGATGTACCTTACTATATGATGACTTATCTTACTTTACTAGGACTTACCTTACTATACTATGACTTCCCTTACTATACTGTGACTTCCCTTACTACTCTTTGACGTACCTTACTACACTGTGACTTACCTTACTATACTGTGATGTACCTTACTATACTATGATGTACCTTACTATACTATGGCGTACCTTACTATACTATGACTTACCTTACTACACTATGACTTTCCTTACTATACTGTGACTTACTTTACTATACTAGGACTTACCTTACTATACTAGGACTTACCTTACTATACTAGGACTTACCTTACTGTACTGTGACTTACCTTACTATACTGTGACGTACCTTACTATACTGTGACGTACCTAACTATACTACGACGTCCCTTACTATAGTAGAACTTACCCTGCTATACTGTGACGTACCTTGCTATACTATGATTTAATATACAATGGCATAGTAAACTATGACATGCTGTGCTATAGTATGACATAGTATACTATGTCTTACTGCGCTATGGCTCATTGCAGTATATTAACTATACTATGACTTACTTTACTATGACTTACTAAAGTATAACTTATTGTACTATACTATGACATACTATATTTTGACATACTATTCTATACTGACTTACTGTACTATATGACTTATTGAACTATGCTAATACTTAATATACAATGGCATACTAATTTATGAGTTACTGCACTGTACGATGACATACTATAACATACTGGACATTACTATGACTTAAATTTCAATGTCATACTAAACTATGACATGCTGTGCTATTGCAGGACTTAGTATACTACGTCTTACTGTGCCATGGCTCATTGTTCATTCACGTCTTACTATCCTATTATTCAGTGACATTATAAACTGGTTGTCACTTAGTCAATAGAAGAGTAAACCTACTATAGACCTACTGTACTATATGATGGCTTCCATTACTATACCACAATATACTATGACCTACCTTACTATACTATGACATACCTTACCATACGACTTTTACATTACATTACGATCATTTGGCAGACGCTTTTATCCAAAGCGACTTACATTACATTACATTGCCACCCTTCGCAGAGGGGGGAGCAATTGAGGGTTCGGTGCCTTGCTCAGGGGCACCTCGACAGGGGCTCGAACCGGCGACCCTCTGGTTCCCAAGCGGAAGCTCTACCCATTGAGCTACTTATTCTACTATATGACTTACCGGTAAATCACAATGACATACTAAACTGTGATATGCTGAGCTATAGTATGGGAGGCAGTGGCTCAGTGGGTAGAGCTTCCGCTTGGGAACCGGAGGGTTGCTGGTTCGAGCCCCTGCCGAGGTGCCCCTGAGCAAGGCACCGATCCCTCAATTGCTCCCCCCTCTGCGAAGGGTGGTAACTGTAAGGTAAGTCGCTTTGGATAAAAGCGTCTGCCAAATGATCGTAATGTAATGTAATGTAATGTAATGTATGACTTAGTATACTATGTCTTACTGTGCTATGGCTCGTTAGAGTAAATTTTGATGTAGTGTGCTATACTATGACTTACTATACTATTAGGGATAGTCAAATTGTAGACTAGTTGTCCCTTAGTCAACAGTACAGTCAATTATGACGTACTGTACTATATGATGGCTTTCAAAACTACAACATACTATGCTGTATTTTACTAAACTATGACTTACTAAACTATAACTTTCTGTACTATATTGTGACATAGTATATTATCACTTACTATGACATACTGGACTATACTGTGTATACTAAACTATGACTTACTGCACTGTTCGATAACATACTACAGTATGATTTACTATAACATACTGGACATTACTATGACTTAGATTGTATTGCATACCAAACTTTGACATGCTGTGCTATAGTATGACTCAGTATACTATTACTGATAAGACACATTATAAACTGGTTGTCACAATGGTACAGTAAACTATGACGCACTGTACTATATGATGGCTTCCAATACTAGAACATCCTATACTGTATTTTACTATACTATGGCATATTATGCTATAACTTAGTGTACTGTGTCTCACTCAAGAAATGGTATTGTTCAGTAAGAGCTATGAGCGATTTGTGCTTTTAGCAAATTTGTGGAATAATTACCTAATGCTCAAAGCCCATACCTCTGCCAAGGCCAAATAGCGATTGATTCCTTAACTTCAGAAGTGTGAAAAATATGATTGTAACCTTATTTATCAATTAATACACAACAAAATAAATGTGACCTCTCCAAACCTGGATAACTATCTGGCTTAAACTGTACCTGTTGATGGTTGTTTGAATTCTTGTAAGCAGAGTTGGATCTGGAATTTCATTATCTATCCATCTATTGGAGGGGTATAAACTAAACCAAAGCTGTAATACATTTCTAACACTTGGTTGATGAATCGCAGAGATAGTTTGTGGCAAACATGACTCAGAAACAACTCCAATACCTCCTTTTTTTATTAAGTCTTCTACAGTATACAAATATTCACACTCCAAATGTTCTCAAAAAAACCCTAAAGTCCTGAAACATTCAGTCTCTTCTCGTCTTCTTGCGGTTCGGTCTGTTTTTCCTTCATCGTATGCTGTAATGTGACCGTTGAATAGAAAAAAACAGAGACCACTGAAATCTTGCATCGTCGCGCTTTTCCTTCGCCTGGATATCGCCTACATGGCGTCGCCCCAGCTTTTACGAGTGGCGCGGTAGTGACAGCCAGCCTGGGATGAAGGCAGAGATCACAGTGTGAAGCGAGAGTCTATGACATCAGAGCACTGGGTACGAGCCCAGAGGGAGGGATGAGTTTACGTCACGGCGTGACAGGGCTGTATTGCATGAGTCGGCTTTGAGCTCAGATCAAATCATTGTTGTGTTGGACACACACAGTAGACAGTGTGAGGTCAGCCGTCGTACAGTTTGTTAAAAAATAATCCTGACACGCCATCCACAAAATGTATTATTTGCAGAGACAATTTGGCCAAAATCTGGAACACACAAGCTTTAGAACTGGAAATCAACAAATAAATGGAAAGTGTGTTTTTGAATGGCTACAGGATGCAGTTAATCAAGTATCAATGGACAGCTAGCTGTGTGTGAAGCCCGACAGGATTCACTATAGATTACGGGGGAGACGTGTGGGTTAAATCTGCATATTCAACAAACGCTCTTCAGTAAAAATCAGTCCATAGGAACCCCCACCAATAAAAATCTATTTTAAAACATCTATAAGAACATAGTGTGAAAACAAAGTATTTATATATATATTAGAGGCGCCTTCCTCTCATCTCTGACTTTATTTAATATGCGGCCCTTTCCCACAAACCAGGAAAGCAGTAGTGCAACAAACTTAGCAGAATTCTTCAAAGGAAATTAATTACGTACAGTACATGAGCTTGGGAGCTTTTTGTAAACTGGAGCTCACCTTGTAGTGAACAAAGGTTTGTGACTCAAACACTTGACAAGATGCAAACCCTTGATTTTTTTTTAGGGGGGAGGGTGTTGGAGAAAGAAAGGTGAACTTTTTTCTGACATTGCTCATTGTTTGCTTAAAATAATGGACTGCACCTTTGCGCCCCTACGTGCTGTGGCCTTTAGGTTCAAAGTGAAGGCTGTGAGCAGGTCGTGTGTTTTGGCTGTCTGTTTGACCTTTCAGTGACTTTTCCTTGACCTTTGTGGCTTAGGGTGAGCTAAATAAGAAGATGTTATTGAAAAATAAGGCTACCACTCTGGGCCGTTCCAGAGGCCCAGACTGAGCTACATTCTGTGTTTGATGACAAAAAAGATAAACTTAAGGAGAAAGTGACAATGTTTTAGCTTACGGTGAAGTCCGTTCTTAGTATTCTGGCTAAAACTACCCTTTATTTTTCCCTCTGCGGGTTTTACTTTTTCTTTTTAAATAAGTTCTTAATTTTAGAGGAGGAGCGCTTGAGTTTCTCCCCGTTGTCGCTGGAGTCCTGGGAGGAAGTGCTCTGGAGCTTGTTATCCCGTCCCACACTCCGGCCCTCAGAGTCCAAGGAAGTCAGAGATGGGAAACGCCCCACGCTGGGCAACATGCTGGCGGGCAGCTGGCCAAAGCTGTAGGACTTCTCCAGGATACCGTTGTACACACCTTTGCCCGTCGGAGTGCTGACGTGACCCTGGGAGTAGGGTTTGCTGTGGGACTCTGGCATGATGCGGGTGAGGTCGGGCGACCCTCTGTGTGCGAACGGGTGGTGCTCCAAGGCCGGAGACGGCGAGGTGGAGGGCGGGCCAGAGGGTGTGGTGGCCGGAGTGGGGGGCAGAGGAGGAGGCGTGGAGTCCCTGAGACTGCTGCTGCTGCTGCTGCTGGTGGAGGTGGCGGGTGTGGACGCAGGAAGCTCCTGACACTGGCCGTAGAGCAGGAGCTCCTCGCGAGAGATCTTGCGGAAGGGGGTCTCCGGGCCGGGGTTGTGGAGCTGCTTGCGGGCCATGGTGGAGCCGAGGGAGTCTGTGTCGCCCTCCTGAGCCGAATCCCTGACAGAGGTGAACACACAACGTGGTTCAACAACACTAGTATCGGAACTAAATGAGATGTTAAACCTGGATGTTTTTCCCAAAAGAACACCCCATTATAACTGTACCAATGTTTACTCTTGCAATGTATAGAGTATACTATAGTACATTTAGAAGTGTAATACATTCTGCTTGAGCATAGCAAACAACAAAGTGCTTTACAGGCAGTCCCCAACTTACTAACACCTACTGCACTTACACACCATTATTATTATTAAATTAACTGTTGCATGGTTTGTACTAACAAACAGGTGGCCTACGTTGAGGTTCATCTGACTGAAGGAAACGTAAACACAGGTATACACAGTTGTGTTGTGTTAACCGTACGGAACTATTCAGACTTCCATACAAATTCAGCTTAAAGGTAGACGTAAAAACAGAACTTGTTCGTAACCTTGGGACTGCCTGTACTATAATCTGCCAGACAATTGTATAAATTGTACTATGCCAAAGTCCTCTACGTATACTAGGGTTGCGGAATACAGTTTACTCAACTATAGAATACAGTAGAGTGCAGCTCAACTATATATGAAATAGTACACCATACTACATTCTAGCAGATTATAGCTCCACCATAGTCTATTCTTCTATGGTATTGTATTGCATAGTTTTCTGAATACAGCTGGCATGTTAATGAATGTCTAAATAAAACACCTGTAAGTCCAAACTGTATAACCATTCCGCGGCGTTCCGGCCACCGCTACATACCCCCTCCTATCGGTGCTGAACAGGATATGTTCGTCATCTATCTCAGGGCGATAGGAGAGGGACGAGCTGGCCATGGACAGTAGGTCAGGGTCTGGAGACATCAGTGAGGACTGCGGGGAGCTCAGCAGGCTCCGGCGGGAACGACACAGGCTGCTGTTGCGCGTCAGAGGAGGGCGAATCAGTGTAGCTGCTGGGGAGGAGACAAAGTAGAAGACACCATTCAATGCCCAGCCCCTAGTTACATGCCTCCTATGGGCAGAGTAGGGTCAGATGGAACATCAGTCCTGGGGGCCAATCAAAATGCTCAATTTGCATCCTACTTACTTGCGAACTGTGGAATGATGGGAGGCGTATCCTCGTCCAGGTCATCCACTCCTCCTGCAATGGGGTAGGGAGGCACCGAGACCCTCGGCATGACCACCCAGCTGTGGTCTGAGTAGAGGCTGGCCGTCAGGCTGGGCAGCCCCGAATTATTTACAACAGGGAAGCCGCAGAGCTTCTCGATCTGCTGCCATCTGTGCAGACGCTCCCTGAGGCACGCTGTGACCTCCGACAGGGCTTTCCTGGAAAAACACAATAAGTCAAAGGGGGAATAAAGATGCTTCAACTTGCAATCACACTTCTTGTCAGTTTGCTTTGTTTAGTCACAGTTCTGTTCCTCACACCTGCTGCTTTGATTTTGACTTTTGGACATAAAGGAGTTATTTATGTCAGTGGGACTACCTGGGGATCTGAATATATTGGAAATATATATATATATATTAAACAAAGTTTAACTGTCAATACTGACTGTTTTTTGATGAACAACATAACAATTGTCCTTTAATGCAACAACTTACAACAGTGCAGCCAATACAAGACTATAAAATTCTCCAGAGTGAACACAGACTATGGGCTCTGTCATATTAAAGTGTGTGTGTGTGTGTGAGAGGTTTTTTCTTACTTTGCTTCTAGTATCTTGTGGTCCACCTCATCCAGCGATGAGCTGTGGGCTACATGGAGTGTTCCAAACACAGAACTTCTCTTCTTTTTGATTTTCTCTGCCTAAGACGGACAAAATGTTTACTATTTTGAACAGAACAAAATGTACAGAAAGACGACACCATGGATCCATTATCTGGTCTCATCGGTTCATTAGCTCTACACTGCAGGCTTGATGTGATCTCATTGGTTTCCCTAAACTCAAACATAATGAAGCCGGCGTCTACTCATTACCTAATTAAGCAATCTATGCTGTTAGTCACGCGCTTTTCTTTAGGGTTTGCTGTTAATTTGCACTTTAAAGAGACGATGTGTGAATTAGGGCTGCACCTAACGATCATTTTTTAAACGATCAATCTACAGATTATTTTTTCGAGTAGTCAATCTCAAGAGTATATTTATTACGCAATATAAAAAATATTGCCCCCAAAATAAATATCAAATTTATCTCAATAATACTTCAATAGTTTCTTAAATCATCTTCGCTTGAAAACAAACAAATCTAACAAAAGATTTGCAGTGCATTATTCCACAACTAGCCACCTTTTGATTGATAATCTCCCTTTTACAATTTAGTGTAATCTTGGGTTGCGATGATGTGAAGATGAAGGAAGGAAGGATCTCCGCTGACACTGTCTTTGCTTGTATAATAGGGTTTTATTATACAAAGTACAGCATCATAACAAGCACCATGGAACGCTTGTGAGAGACTCTGCAGCCGGAATGAGTCGCTCTCGAACTCTAACTTTCTGACATATTTATACAGTTGATTCTCACTCAGAAAAGACCTGTTCAGTGGGTATTGACAAAACACCTGCGAGCACTGTAAACACTACGTGGCCATCCTGAGGGAGTAACAGTTCATTTTGTAATGGCCTTGATTTGGCATGTAAACTTTTATCTTTACTCTTAACATAAATATATTCGACTGTTAACTATATTTGAGCAGTTTAAGCCCAAGGTTTAAACCGTTGACCTTCTACAGTATGTTATTTACATCACTTGTCCGGTTTAGACTGGCCTAAGGTACACTTCTTCTTTGTCCATTGTCAGCTGTACGGCCTTCCCTAGTAGAATGAATATACGTTCTTATTGAGATGCTAGACCACAGCAAAATACACCACAACAATCCAACATGTTGCTTATTCAACTGAAGTAAAAGTGATCGAGCGCAATCTGCGTCAATCAGCTCGAGCCCACGTCAGCTAGCAAAAATTTCGCTTGCGGCTCGTGAGACGCAGGTCAGTTTGCGCTTCCGCACGTCAACCGGCAAAGACCCGCTTGCGGCTCTCGAGGCAAGGCACCTACCCCCAACTGCTCCCCCCTCTGTAATGGATGGTAATGTAAGTCGCTTTGGATAAAAGCGTCTGCTAAATGATCATAATGTAATGTATGATGTTTAAACGCTGCTAATGTAAATCAAATTAAAGGAAGTCACCTCGTCCTTGGCGACGTACAGCTGAAACTCAGCGCTCTGCTTCTTGATGTTGTAGTATTGCACCTCCACCTCGTGGGTGAGCTGGAGCCACTTCTGGAGAGCCTCAGGCACTGAGCGCTCTGACTGCATCTCCTTCTCTGCTCGCTTCAGAGCTTTTCGCACCTTCAGGAAGACGCAGAAAACATCAAGGGGTTAAGTCACCATCCATTTATTCCATTTAGGAGGCAGACTTTTCTTTAATTTCCATATGTCAGGAAGACTGATGCTGAAAAAATCAATGAATTACACATGTAAACCGTCTGCTGATCAAACTCCTACCTGCACCAGCTCTTCCTCTGCGTATTTGAGCCGGCTGAGCTCACACTCCGCCCCTTCCCGTAGATCCCGAAGTCTGTGAGCTTCCTTTTTGGCACCGTTGATCTCATCCCTCATCTTCTGCTCCAGGTTCTGCTTCTCCACCGCCACCGTGCGGTTCTCCTCCTGCGCTTTATCCAGCCTGGCGGGCGGGGGAAAGATGCTGGATTTAGTCCGGACCAGGTAAAGGCATTATAATATGGAGTAAAATGACGTGCTGCATGTTCTCACCGGCCCTGCAGCTCCAACAGGCTTTGCTCGGCGTTCTGCAGGCTTTCCAGGTCCTTCATCATCTGCGAGATGTGCACCTTGCTGGATTTGTTCTGCACGTAGGCGAACCAGCAGCCCCCGACCCCGATCACTATGGAAACCATGAGGATGAAGTCTTTCATCCAGTTATGCTGCAGACCTGCAAAGAAACCAATCGGTGAACAATGGGTTAGATGTTGTATTACAGAAATTCGAATCAATACATACATTACTTTAATGTGTTCTAAGAAACCAAGCGATGAGCAGAGTGTGTTACGTACGGAGAGGAGGACCAAACAGCACCGCATCCAGTGCCTTTAGGTTGAGCTTCTGTTTATGCCGCTGGTCTAATATCTTCAACTGCATGGACATGAACGACGGCTCATTGGCTGCTATTCTGAAATACAGAATACAAACCATCATAACACACCACAGCCCGAGAGTCGTCACGGCAATATGTAATGCTGTTGTTTAATGTTGATTATTTTTAAGGGTTTTAAAGGATCAAACCATACATAGAAGAACTGTATGTTTACAAAGGCTTGTTCTGTCATTTCATACAGTAATGGACAGGCAATGGTTTCTATGGACACCAGAGTGATGTAAATAAATGCTTGTGGTTAATGTTGTTAATCTAAATAATATCATTATTAACACACACACATCTGTATTTGTTTTTGGGCTTGTTGTGCATGTTGATGTACAGTACAGCATGTTGTCATGGATACATGGGGTACGTACATACATGCATGCATTCAGGCTTCTTGGAGACGGGCTCGCTCTCTGTAGGTATGCGTGTTATGACTAATGTGACCTTTGTGACATCACCACCTCCATGTTTTTTTTGGAGGGGCGTCTGCATACCACCACCATCTTAGGCAGATCAGACAACATGGCAGCCAGTGGAAACTCGAACCCTGCTCTCGCCGTGACCTCACCTCATGAGTCAGCGCCCGTCAGCGGACCGGCGTAACGCGACACCCCTCTGCACGCCTTGCCCGCAATCATCTCGTATCTACTTATGCCATCCTTGAACCGTTTCTTCTGTCACTCGTTACTTTAACTACTTTCATTTACACACTGGCAGATATCTCGTGTGATACTAAAACCATCTCACACAACCACACACTGTGGCTCCACTTGCTCGCGTGGAAATTCTTACCCTACTTTCCTTGTACCGCCTTTTCCGCCCAGTAGTGGGCAGCATTAAACAGAGTAATGAGAACAAAAGGGCCTTGAAACAAGACCCATAACACAGGCATCATTCAGGAACACTTCATGACTCTCCAGTGGCAAAACAAAACAAGAAAACCTCCGTCTCTTCTGTCATCTGTCACTCGTGATCGATATTAGCGAAAGAGCACAGGGACGTGTGGGGCGAGAGTTCACTGACCGTGGTAAGGAGTTCCCCGTGATCCGGAAATCCCGAAAGTTTCTCTCGTACTGGGGAAGCTCCACCGACTCCGTCAGCCACTGCACCGTGTTGTCCGTGGTCCAGTTGTGCACTGAGGGAGAGTGACAGGACGTTATGATCTGATGCTAGAAGCCTTGAAAATCACAGCAAACACATTTGACCTCTACGATTAAGTTAACGATTATAAATGGTTACTCAGTTTGAAGAAATTGTCAATCAAAATCAATTATTCCTCAATATAACAAATGATTATACAGTATTGTGAATATACACACATTGTATTGCCAGCTCAACACGTTTAACCCAATGATCAATTATAGCTCATCCATACCAAATTGAATCAAATAAAAATTACTTGTTTTTCTTATTTATTAAAATTATTATACATTGCAATAATGGATCATGACATCAAACTGGGCTGGACGGTCACGGGCATTTGAGTGACCAAGACCCGAGTTTTTTCGCTAACTTTGAGACCCGTGATGAAGATGAGGACATTATGAGTGAGGTGCTACCTTCAGAGGTCTTCCAGCCTCTCCACAGCTCCTCCACTGTGATGTGTTGGTCTTCACGGTGCAGGTTGCTGTGTTTGTTTGTCTGCTGCTGCTTCATGTCTTCTATTATAAACTAGAAGAGAGAGAGAGAGAGAGATAGAGAGAGAGAGACATTACACATTACAGCTACATGATATTACTTTCTCTTTAGTTCTCTGGAGCAGAAGGTTGTGTGTTTTTATCCAAGTTGGCTTTGCATAAACCTCTTGCTTTGGATCACTCGCACTCACACACACACACACTCCTTCCCTCTCCTTTCTTCCTTTTATGGACTTTGAGAAGAGAAAGAGACCGATGGCAGAGGCACCACTTCCACCTTTGTGTGTGTGTGTGTGTGCCCTCAAGTGTGTTTTTGGTTTCCGGCTGTTTCCGGCTCCCTTTGGTAAGTTGGAGCAAAGCACCCCTGCAGAGAAGCCATATAAATCAAACCCGTGACTGAAGAGCCAGAAATCAGCAGCATTAACAAGTAAAAGGATCAGGGCCGACTACCAAACATCTCAAACCACTAATTTAGGAGCCCTGTGTGTGTGTTTGTGTCTTGGCACACACTCTTGTCTACTTTACACTTCCTACACGTCTTTGACAATACTTAACGTGGATTTTACTGCAGTATAGTGCCACAGGCCACTTTATACGTAGGCTTACACACAAATGCAACATAAAATAGGCTTTTTATTGTTTTGTTACAACCTGTCAGACAGGCTGTGAGCCAAACACACAAAGGCAAACACACACACTGTGGACCAATCACTCGTTAGGCTCCTGTTAACTATAAAGGATCTGAGCTTGTTTGATGCAGATGTGGTGAACGACTGCTTGAAGGGACCATGTGTCCTCCTTTCCTGAGAAATCTTTTAAGTCTAAAACAAAGACAAATTCACAAAACTTTCCAGGTTTTGATTGTGTGTCAAACGCACTAATGTACCCTGAAATAAATTTTCCTTAGTGACTGTTTTATTCCGTGACTTCCTTGTCCAACCTGAGTGTGACAACCTAACAAACATTAATTATGCACATAAATTAACCCGACAGGAAGCCGGCAGGTCCAGCTGCCAGATGCTGTCCGCTGTTGCTAGGAGACAAAGACGTTTCACTCACAGCAGCAGCTCGCGCTGAGACGGCCAAGTGAAACTCGCAGATGAAATAAAAGTTCCAGAGTTACAAAGAAGTGTGTGTGTGTGTGTGTGTGTGTGTGTGTGTGTGTGTGTGTGTGTGTGTGTGTGTGTGTGTGCGCGTGCACACAAAAGCATGTGACACACACACCTTTACATTTCTTACACCTCCTTGTGGAGCAGAAAGGAGCGATTCACCGTCAGAGTGAATGTGCGCCCGCCCGGTAACAGGAAGTTTTTTTTTTACATCATTAAGCAAATCCAAACACATTGATGAACAAATTAATGTGTCATCCTTTACCACATTAGAAACACATCAAGCAGAGATGATTCACAAAGTACACAAGTGTAACACACACTGAACACTCAAAACAAAGTCTGAGTAAACGAAAAGCTGCTTAATGAGCGGGCGGAGGAGCTTTGCATCGGGTCAAAGCAGCTTTATGGAGCCACATAAGTCAAATAAGTGGCCAGTGTGTATAATGACCAGTCTGTACGCGTGTGTTTGTGTGTGTGTGTGTGACATGTGGTTAAAAGTTTAGAAAAGATGATGGCTGTCACACTGTGTGGCCTGTTTAACCGGTCTGACGCTGCAATTCCCGCGTTATGATATAAAGCTAAGAAATAATAGGTGTGCACGCAAAAGCATACCCACACACAGGTTATGACACACACACACACACACAGATACTCAGAGGAGTAAACAAAGGCTTATTTGTTCATCTCAGATTCCAGATGGGGGCACAGAGGTCAAGACTCTTCCCATGAGTCTACTGTGAATTCATCCCTCCCTCTCTTTCTCTATACGTCTATACATTTTCCATCTCTTCTTCTTCACGTCCACACAGCAGACGTTCGTCTCTGGTGGAAGTGGGTCGTGTCTTCGTCTGTTAGTTTGATGGAGGCGTTAGGGGGGGAAAGACTTTATGTGCACTCGAATGACTTACAAGCTTGTGAGCGAGTCAACGCGGGGCAGATTTATCACACTCAGCGGTCATGCCGTCACAACTCTTCCTCGCCGAAGCGTTAAAAATAGGCCCGGCGCGTCTCAGATCAAAGAGTGTGTAGGGCGTTTCATCGGAGCGGAATAACGGCTTCGCTTAGTGGAAATGTAAAAACACATTTGCAGATTTGTGACGCGAACTCTGGGTTTCATCAAAGTCCTCAAAGCAGCGGAAGTCTGCAGAGCTCAACTTAAATACACAAATACTCCCTTCATCCTCAGCTCTGCTTTTTATCCAACACACACACACCTTCCAGAAAGTTCCCAGAATTCCTCCATTCTATAGATAAGACCAACTTTCTTCTGATCACAGCAGCATAAACAGAGTTGACACATAAAGTACATACACACATATTAGTTCATTAGTAATTGTCTGCCTACACACACACACACACCGTCACCGGCTGATGAACGGATGGGCTTCTTGCAATTTCAAAGAGATGTTACACGATCCGGCACGCAGCCCAGCCACCACCCCCCCACACACACACACACACACAGGACAACATGCACCTGCCGTCCCCGGCGAGACATCCCAATGCTGCTGAAAGCCGCCGCCCCCCCAGCGACGCCTACAATTGGGCCGTAAGCGAGACAGAGGATTAAGATGAATTGGATTACAGCCATTTGACTTCAAGAGGGGAAACATTTGGCGTTTTGGTTGAATAAACGTTTGGTTAAATACACAACGTCAACTGGTTGTTATTGGTATGAAGTCAGGCGATGCAGGCAGGAAGGAGGAAGCAAACATGGCTGTACGTTACATAACCGCCATGATGATTGATTTGGGCATAAATCTAATTGATGACCTCATTTTGTTCCAGCACACCGACTCAGATCAGTGAAGAATATCTCCACAGATACCCAGTAGAAGGCTGGTTTAGTTTTTTGGCCTCTGCACTTTAACTGTTGACTCTCACTTTAAGTGCATAAGGGGCTGTTGTGTATCAGATGGCCCATTAGTGCTGCACATCGACTGTGAGTATATTAAATACGGTGACGAAACAAATCAGACTAATGTAATTGTCAGAATAGTCAGGATGTCACCATTGATCAATGACAGCAAATTAATGTTCATCCTGATCGATAATTATGATTTATTACAACTATCCTTAGCTGTGATTTCCTCATTTAATCCTAGTTTGTTATTTATTTAGATCAGCAAATATATATGATATTGGGTATTGAGTGTAATAATCGGTCAATAGATGAATCGATGGGCAATCAATAGGTGAAAGCTTTAGGATACACACATTCACACAAGTGTGTACTGTATGAATATTTGGAGACACAGAGTGCGAGTCAGAGTGCTGAGGTGACAGCAGTGACTCAGCAGTGACTCAGCAGCCAATGAGGCATGAGGTTTAATCCAATCACTCTGCGTCATGTATCAAAATGATTCATCGAGAGTTAAATGTGATCATTAAGACTTAAGACCAGTCAGTGTTAAGTAAGTAAGGTTTGCTCACTTAAGATAACCAGAGGCAACGAGTCTGAAATAACAGAGCAGACGAGCCACGACAGGACGCAGGGATGGAGCAGTCTCACTTCTTCCTCAGTGATCAGTTCTAAGGCCGTTACTGTAAGTTACATTATTTAACACAGGTACATAAGGTGTGATGTTGTGGTTCCTCTGGGAGGGAGGAGCCGTGGTCTTGGCAGCAGTTGCCGTGTTTCAAAGAGCGCAGGCAGGACCTCCAGGTTCATGGTCCGTGACCTCCTGACCCCCGGGGCAGACCTTCTATGTGCCGAGGGTCTCACACCACCGTCACTACGGTAATGGCAAGATTGTAAATAAGACAAATTACAAATCTGACAAGATAACATCGCTCAGCTGTTATTTTTAGGCAGTGAGGCTTTGAACTTCACTCCAGATTATTGTGGATAAATCTGCTTGTTTAAGTGTTTGTCAATCAAAAATCATAACAATCAGGTTTTGATTGCCAGTCTGAGTGACGGCTGAGTGACATCACACACAAACAACCTCTCACACACACAAACAACCTCTCACACACACGAACGCCGAACGCCAAGCTCTTCACTTGATATTTTATCCCAGACTTGAACTTTACGTGTATTTGCGGCACTCCCGCGCTCCGGGGTCACACGACGGTGTTACGAGACAGAGACTGATCAGCATCGGCATGGCAACCAGCCTGGAAATCCTCTATAAAGACCAAAAACAACTCCAGACACATTTCACTGCCCTTATAAAGACAAAAAGGGCTGAACACACACTGTCACACACTCTTGCACAGTGGACGCAGAATCGCGCACACACATACTTTGCTTTAATGTTGGCCACCCACACACACACACAGAATGCGCCCACAATCCTAAGTGTTTCCTTTTGAATGTAAGAGGTCGTCAATTACAGAGAGACACCGGGGCCACAGCAGGTCAGAGGGCTCTCAGATATCAGTTAGACCCCCTCTCCACCACACACACACAAACTGGCAATACTGCAACTGCTTTAATAGAGCCGTGTAAAGCTGTTTGATCAGAATGAGAAGGTTTTTACGACTACTTTACAGGCGTGTAAAAGCTTTTAGTTAAACTTACATGAAGGCCTTTATCTTATGCTAATAAAACATGTGTGAGTGTGTATGTGAGTGAGCTCGTTTGTACATGCACATGGTGTATAAATATTAAAATCCACAATAATAAAATGAATGTTGACACATGCCTTCTTTCGTTTTTGCTGACGTGCCATAATGTTTGGAACTCTGACACACACACACAGACAGCAGAACAAGAAAACGTCTAATTATGACGGTTAACGAGTCTGGATATTTAACATTCTCTCGCCTCTATAATGAATATCCGTGTTTATTGGATGCTCTACTTTCAATGGTGACAGTCAAGTATTCATGCCATGCGCTGCCATTGTTGTCAGGAAGTATGATGTCGTATAACACCTTCATGTCTCGTAAACACACTGAACCCCTTGAACGAATGCATTTGTCTCCGCTCACCTCCAAGCTCTCGTTGACCTCTATGCCGCCGTCGTTGTCGTCATCCAGCTGCTTGTGGATGTGCCGCAGGGCCTCCAGGCTGAAGCGGTCGGCGTCGCCCATGCATGGCGGCACCATCAGGTGACACGGATCTGCAGGGGGCGAGACAGGTCAAGTTAGGGACAAACCAGAAGCTCACAGGCGATCACATGTTCAGGAAAAAGGTTTTGATATTTGGGATGTTTTCATTTCGATCAACAAGCCGGGCGGGTGTCTCCACGTTGTTAACAGGCACAGGAAGGACGTCGGTGATGACACTGGCAAATGCTTCCAAGTGACACGTGCGGCATCTACGGAGCCTGATGAGCCGGTCAAACAGGAATCATAACGCATTCATGAGGTCAGGTGGAATCCTCACTCAGTGGGAATCTAAACTATTAACTGATGGTTTCAAACTTCAGAGGCAACCAAACACATACAAACTCCACATTCTGTTTGTCGTGCTTAATGTGCTGTTTATGTAGTGACGCCGTTGCCGGTTATGAATGAAGCATAAGAAATGTCAACACACTGATGATGTCGCCTTCTTTAACAGTGGCCAGTAGTCGCATGTGAAATATATATTCACGCTAAAAGCACTGAGAGCTCCATGTCCCCCGGACTGTTTACTCCAGGTAAACAGCCTCCAGAAAAGACTCAATCCGTTTATCAACTGGGTGTTCCGCGAGTGTGTGTGTGTGTTGTGTGATGCTGTCATTCCTGTAATGTCCCTTGGGCTTGGCCTTCTTCAGCCTATGTTCAGTTCCAAAGCCCCCCTCCTCTGCCTTTTCCCCAACCAGCAGGGAAACGAGGCCATTACTTCTTGCATTCCTAGCAAATGGACAGTTGGAGTTGGCCGTGGGGACAAATTGTCCACGCCACATTTCAAAGCGAATTCGCATTTCGGTTAATGAACTTTGTGAAGGTCGAACTGCAACAAATGCTGCTAAACGACGCAGACGCCAGCAAACAACAGCCAGACAACAACACACCCAAACATGTCGCTAGCGGTGCCAAATGGGACACCTGCAGCCAAGGGATCCACACACACACCAAAATGCTTGATGAGGACGTTCATGATGATGAAGACCGTGAGCACACAGCCGAGACATTTCAGCAGAGGAAAGTCTGGGCTAGGATTGGGTTTAATATCTGTGCAGAGACCCGAGAACAGCAGGACAATCGGAGGAGAAGAGCCCCAAAATGCGAGTGTGTGTGTTGTCAGGGCAGCGTGATGTGTTTACACTGTTGTGGAAAGAAAATCAATCAAAATGAGGTAAAAAAGTGAAGGGTTGAATACTTATCCAACCCGCTGCAGGTTTCAAGTTCCCACTTGGCATTAAGAAGGAGACATCTGATTGGAGCAGAGCCCAAGCTATGTTTGGATGACAGGACACAGGGGACGAAGCGAGTGTCTAACGGGACAAAGGAGCCGCGGCTGTGATTGGACCAAGACGTACAGCTGCTGGAGGATGAAAGTGAGGGATGAGGCAACTCTGGCAGCAATGTGAGCGTTTGTTTGTGTGTAAACACAAAACAGGACACGTTCCATCTGGTAAGACGCTGATGAGCAGAGTGCTGAGAGGAGAAATCATCAAAGTAGATTAAACGATGACCAACTACTTCCTGGTTCGTGAACGGTTTCAGCTTCCTCAGTGAGTCTGCTGAGTGCAAATATCCCAACAACAAATAAGATGGCGGACAGAAGAGACAGAGGGAAAGTACCTGGACGAGGTACTTCCTCATTCTGTGGGACGTAACATTTTTCCCACCCACATTCCAATTCCAATCATACCACACAACCACGTCGCCTTCTTCCGTTTTGATTTTGCACCAACATGTGCCTCATAGTTGTAATTTCAAGCTGTGCAAACTTAAAAATCTATTAGTATTTGTAGGATTTTGTCATTTCTGGGTTGTAGGTGACGGGATTGGCTACAGACTTGGCTATCGGAATATGGGCGGGAAATGAATGAATCGATGATCATTCAAGTTACATTCGGGTGTCAGCTTCACGTCTCTGAGATGAATACAATGAAAGGACGAGGAAGAATACCTGACATACCAACAAGCATAACAGCAGCAGGGCACCTGAGAAGCATCTGATGCTGGAGAATGAGTTACATAATGTATTTGCTTAGCTGGCCGGGGCAGTTTACATAGTGGGTTGTTTGCATAGCATGTCGATTTGACTGTTTGGTTATTTAACCAGGCACAAAACTCAAACACTTTTCTTCTGTTTTACATACACACAGAAACTCCCCATTGTAAGTCGCACTTTCCCTCACTTTTCTATGGTCTAGTTTGCATAGATGTCAGGAATGATCATCAGCACGCCGTCATAAACAACATCTTCCCTTCATCTTCAGTCCTTTTTACTGTCACTTGATTGAACATGAGCGGCCTGATTCTGTTTGCGTGCCCTTTTTGCGAGGCTAATTTTACGATTCTAAAAAGGTGCGACAGGGAGACGAAAGACAGCGCCAGTGCGTTTAAACGACAGCTGTGATCTCGACTGCGAGGCGCCATGTGACAGGAAGTGGCCCGGCGGTGACCCCGGCCTTCCAGGGGGACACGAAGAAAAGACTTAAAAAAAAATCAAAACAGACAGCAGACGTGGTCCCAAAAGAGGACGGAATTGGAAAAGCACAGTTATTTTTAAAGCAGCAGACTCCCTGTTGTCAGGATGATGTAAAAGCTCAATAATGGCAGAGGTCTCCCATGCTCGCACACACACGCGCACACACAGATGTTAAGTACACACGCAGCATGAATACACAGGCAGGAAAGCAGCTGTGCAGTAATTCTGTCAGGGGGCAACAGATTTGCTTCAAAAGCATCGGATGACAGACGCATGGAGCCGTCAGACGCAACTTTAAAGAGATGCCTGCACTTCCGTTTGTCACGATGAAGTTTATGTCTTCGTCACTTCGGAACTTCTGGTGTGTTATGTGCTTTTGGTGACTTTTTGGGGGCTTCTGGGTAAGAATCAGCCAGATCAGCGCTTAAAAGGAGGAAGATAACGAAACTCACAGAATTCAATTTATCTAAACTAAGAATGACACAAAACATCATATACAAATATATCACATTACTAGTAGGACTCCATTGGGCTGACTGTTACTAACAATAAAAATAAATTCTACAAAAAGATTTGTGATCTTGATCTCGCAGGGTGAGAAAAGCAAGCATGACATCATTGAATGGAAGCTGCCAATTACCATTTAAAAGGATTCTTTATGAATTTGTGCGACACTGGAATGGAAACAAATTGTGAATCAAATGTCTCGCACACTATCCACACACTTCTAGCCGCTGTCTGTCTCGACTCTCATGCAAATACAATGGTTCTCATCAATCCCTGATACAAAACCACAGGCTACCATCAAACCAGCAACATGTCTGAAACGGAGACAATTTTCCTTTTCTGCTCCTCTGGCCAGAAAATTACTTTGTGGCAAAGATTTGCAGTTTAAACCAACGACTCAAAGGCACAGTGGAAAAGCTGGAAAATGGGGGAAAAGTGAGACACTGGAATTCACTGTCTAGCCTTCTGGAGTCATCTTGACATAATTGCGGGAACTCTGTTAGCTTGATGACATCGTTGTTGCAGTTTTGCCAGGTTTGACGATGCCCCTGTTATCTATAATTAAGTTTAAACAAGGCAGCAGAAGAAGAAACTGCAGTAACATCAGGAAGGAGGTTAAGTCTGGGACGCCAGAATTCCCTGTCATCTCATCCAGCGTATATAAAATCACGAAAGTCCAGATGCTCTTCATCTCGACCACGTCACTCCATTTCCCCCTCATGGGCTCAAGGCTCCAGCACACACACTCCCAACAGCCCACACTGAGAACTCCCCACCTGGGAGGAGGTGGAGGCTCGGCCCCTCCTCCTTCCCCCATCTGACTCCAAACCCCCATCTTAGACCAGGAGCCAGATTGGGTGTAAGAGTATCTGGGCCGTCGCCGGCGTGAACAGGCGCGGCGTGGCATCAAGATGGCAGGATGTGATGGGTCTGACATGCGACTCCAGGGGGCCAAAGGGGGCTCAGGTGGCCTCCAGTGACCCTCAAAAGGTCTCACCGTCCTCGGCTATAGCACACTGATAGACACACACTTTGCGTCTTCCTATCACTTGGACACAATCACTGTACATACAGCAGGCACATCACAGGCACAAACACACACCTGTGCAAATCCTGGATAAACTTTGGCACACCTGCAGCACACACTCATACACACAGAATGGCAGTGCGATAGGGAGGCACCACAATAACAACAACAACATGAATACCAAAATGTACACATGCACCCTGAGATCGCTACTGTTATGGTGGCAAAGGTCAGACTTGTTACAACTCAGAACTATGAAAAGTCAAAAGGTGACGGACCAGTGACTTCATCTTAAAGACAAACAGGTCCTGCCCACAGCACATTCATTCCTTAATCTCAATCTGATGCTACAGAATAAAACTGCAAATGGTAACAAAAAAATAGAGAAAAGGTTTTGATGCGTTTCACAGATTCACAGCAGAAGTCTTTCAGGAACAGATAATTAAATGGCAACTCTGCATGGATCACCCGCAGAGAAGTCAGGGGTCAAACTCCTAGAGCTAACTACTTGCTCCTGCTTCATTCCATACAACCGTGCACCCCACGGTTCCCATGGTTACTCTTATCTGTTTTCACTCATTGGCAATGTATGGCCTTAACATATGGCTGGTAAATGAGACGTTAAAGTGTATTTTTTATAGATTACAAATATTATTCAAGCCAGAAGGAGACGCAGACGTCTGAGCCGGTAATCAGATTCCTCTCTAAAGTCTAAAGTTTGTATATGTAACGTTAATGCAATTTAAACAAGAGAAGGATTCAAATAATGCTAAATTCCATGCACTCGTCGCATGCTCCGAATTGTGTGAAGTGGGGGAGGGGAGGGACTTGTAGCCGTGGCCCATATGGCAGTGTCATAAGTCAAGCTGACAGGTCAGTATTAAAGGCAAGTAAATAAAGCTTCTGGAGGGGAGCTACCATTTCAGCTCATCAGCAGCCATTAAGAAGACACAAATATCATTAGCTGCCTGCGATGGCACTGGACTGTGCAGGGAGACGGACAGAGACATCGTTTGTCGAGACAGAATGCCAATCTTAGTTTGCACAAGCACCTCTCATGTTTGCATGTACAGTTATATATGGGAGGAATTTGCACGAAACTCAATCTTGCAGAAGTCTTGCCCATCTCACTTCCGTATCAAAAACCACGTCTGAATTTAAGACTGGTTCTTTTTGGCTTATGATTTGGCTTATGATTTGGCTTATGATTTGGCTTATGATTTGGGAAACGGCCATCTTTCTTCGTCTACTCGTTTATTGTCCCAAGGTGTCCTGGGTGAGAAGAGCAAAACCATCACTGACGAAATACAAAAGGAAGTGGGATCATTGGGAGGACACCCGTTTCCCAGACAGGCATCAAATCCTCTTTGGGAAAACAACTGCGCACATAAACATAATATAATCCAAATTTGCGAAATGCCAGTTACAGGGAGTCAGAGGATCAGATTTGCAGCACCACCTTAGCGTTGCACAACCATGCATACTCTGTGAAATGCAATAGTGTTGGCTTAGCTTTGGTCTTGATTGTGACATGTATGACATAATTATCATCTGGGCTCAGCAGGATTCCAAGATTTGACTTACGAGTTAGGATTATGTCAGGTTTTGCAGACTGTAAAAGTGGAAGTACAAAACAGAAATTGATGTACGATGTGAAGTTCTTTGTCTGTGACCTGCTGAACCCAGGAAGGTGCCTTCCCCATCTTAAACCACCAGAGCAGACCTAATCCTCAGTTTAGGCCACATCTTTAAACCAGGGCAAAAAAGGAGGGGAGACGACTCGAGCGGAAGGCCCACAGAGTCTGATTTTAAAAACTTCCAGAAAAGGAGACTCTCTGTATGCGCCTGGAATGTCTCAATAAAAGCCAGAAACACAAGATGTGCGACGTGCGCAGCCAGCTCCGCTGGACAAAAGAGGAGAGGCAGAGGAGTCGTTTAATGAGCTCTCCGGCCCTCGGACACGCTCTTTTGGATGTGCGGTTAATGGATTTCATGTCTACAGAGTGAGAGGGCGAGGGTGACGGAGAAAGACTAAACATAATGTTAAAGGTTGCTGGTGACTAATGAAGAGCACGAGGAGATCTCACTATACATTGACCTTATTATAATGACCGTGTGGAGCCTGGTGGTGATGGGATTCTACAGTCTTGGTGGCTTTAAATACATCTTTCTTACATTATTTAACCTTAAATGGAACAATTTACATTTTAATATAACCACACACGTCAAAAAGCACAACCCCTTCAACCCTGTAACATCTTTCATTTAAAACAGGAAAGATCGGATTACTTTCAATGAAAATGAAAAGAAAGCAATACTGCAATGGCCTAATTAAGTCAAACAAACACAATCCTGGAAGGAATATTTAGCACCCATGTTGCAGTATTGCTGGGGGATGTTGACACTGTGCTTGATCCATGTGCATGTATTAAACATCACCACTGAGACTGTTGAAATCCATAACTGAGACCTCTGAGTGAACCCGAGCAAGGAAATATCCCCAAATGAAATTTATGTGGAGGAAGGAGCGAAGAGAAGAGCTAGTGCAAAACCTTTCAACCTTTGTCATAACAAAGCCAAAACAATATTAGACCAGTGAATGTTTCCTGTCTGGTAAGAGGTACAAAGCCCCTGATCTTCTATATGTCCCAATACTTTAGCATATGAAAACAGAAGGCAACGGGTTTGTCCGTCGGCATTAGTCAGGATGAGCTTCCTGTATATGGCTTACTTCCTGTTAGACAGGATTCTGTTTGTTTTGTCTATTGACAATTCCTAATTATGGAAGCAAGCCAGAATGCTAAGAATAACGTATCACACTCACACTTATCGAGTAAATATATGGAGATAAATGCACAGAAAGAGGTGATAACATTGATGCTTAACACACACTTCAACCACATAACTATGGAGGTGCAAACGAAGGCCTGGACATGAATAGGAGAGTTGAACAATTTTCTGAAAGTCATCGTGAAGACACCAGGACCTTCAGTGTGTAATACAAACTGAGCCCGTTTTGGACCAGATCAAGGGGCAGCTCAGTGGCCCCTAAGAACCCACCTGTTGGTCAAGAAACGCCACGGCTAGCATCACTCACACAGATTAGCGCTCGACTCATCACATCCCATTTTACTCAGGACGGCTGGCCGCGGAAAAAGAACATACAGAAGAAACAATTATCTGTTTCTATATGTCGATTATTTGATGTCTGTTAGTGAATTAAAGCGTTATGAGCGTTGCTTGGAACATGAACTTCAAGGGGGACCGAGTAGCAAGCATACCAAAGAAATCTACACCGCTCTGCCCCTCTTGTCAAGACCAACGCATCATGTGCCCCCTGCCAAGGGAAAGTCCCTGAAATCAGAGGGGACAGCAACTCGCGTCCAATATCCAACTTTAAATCCAGTTCAGACGCACACAGACCTATGTGAATGTAATTCACAGTTAGCGATTGAGCAAATGCCAGGAAGTTTAGCACAAAGCAAGAACGCCTGATTGACATTTTAAGGCTTCTGTGAAGGGCACAGCACTGGCTTCTTCCTGTGTTCAAGTGAGGTGTGTTATCACAATCCATGCCTTCCAACACGACAACACAGTGACCTTGTCTGCTTTCGGTTGCGCATAACCCAAGAGGAGATGCAAACAACTTAGGCCGTCTTTCATGTTCACATCCGGAGGCAAAAAAAAGAGAAACGGAAGACAGAAATGTTAGCATATTCAGATCACTTTCTTTTTTCTTCCCATGGTTTAATAGTGTTTGCCAGCTTGTGGGTATCCATCAAAGCTCATATCCGTCATGAAGTCTGATCCAGCCAAGAGTGCTTGCGTTGCCAGCAAGGGCATCAACACCTAAAACTATGGCTGAGCGATGCAACAATAGCCGCAACCGGCCCGGGCGTGAGCAGATGGTTCACCTACTGCACAGCTGGCTACAGTGACCTACAGCTGCACCAGTGAATCGCTTTCAGGACGCCGGTGTCGTCTGGCTACGAATGAAATATCCAGCACACATTTGGTGATTCACAACTGTAATCCAGCGAAACGGGCAAAGGTTGCATCTTAGCCTGGCGAAAGAAACAAACAGCGCTTGGAGAACAATGGCTCCACTGCTGCGATTAGTGACTAACCAAAGCCTACATACCAGTGAATTAGGTCATTGATTGTTTCAGTGCTTGTTAGTGACACTTAAATCCGCTGGTGACAGCGGCAGAGAGCGGTTAACCGTTAAATAAAGCCCCATTATCTCCGCAGCCAGCTCGTCTGTCAGGGAACGCTGTACACCGATGGCACTGTCACCACCTGAGTCAGGCCAGACCACAACTCAGGGACCACGATGAAAGCCACGTGCAGAAAACTTCACGAGTGGCTTTATAAATACACCAAAGGGGAGGGGGGGAGGGGGTCTATGGTGTGTATTTTGCTTGGTGGTCGGCTTAAAACCCTAAAGCCCCCGATTGAGATGGACGGCAGCTGTCCACTATTGGGGGGAAGCAGACTGGGCAACTGAGTGGCGTCAGTGGGGCGACATGACACCGGCAGATCATCCGATGTTTGTAGGCAAGACAGAAAACTAAAGGTTACTGTAATACAAATGTGCAGAATGTGAGTGCAAAATGTACATAAAGGAGCGTCGAAAAAGTCAAGTTGTTACCAAGTTACACAACAGGGCAACATTCCCCTCACACTTCATTGACATTGACAGACAGCACTTTATAATGCCAAGGTCACGATTTGAGAGACTTATTTTGCATGGGAGAAATTACTACGTTCTGACAAAGCTGGATTATAGGAGGTCGCCATCGAGCAACAGAACAAAACAAAACAAAAGAATGGAAGGAAAACAATCTCCGACAAGAACCAGGACATCAAGAGCCCCAAATGCAAATCCCAGTGTTTTGGGCAGTATTAAGCGCTTAATCAACAAGTGCTGGCAGAACACACAAACCCTGAACCTCCATTTCAAACACATCTCTTTCTTAATGCAGTTCTGTGATAGCCGCTGTACATCCCCTCTGATTCAGCCATTGTGAACTCAAACAGCAGACACAGTGACTTTCCTCCAGAATTTAGACATTAAGTGAAATATTACATACTGTGTTGACGTACAGTACAATGATTATATAACCAGGGTTTTCACTACCACTCTACTACTTAGGCACACACACACAAACAAACACTAATTGGCGTTGCCTATAGTGGGGCAAAAGTTAAAACTCACAAGAAGAGGACTATTCTGAGTAGAAAGGTAACATTTTATTTTTATTTATCTGGGACAGGTACAACGTCATCACTGTCATCGTTTCTGTTTGCAGTTTGGATTGGATAGTTTGCTTGCTGCCGGGGCAAAAACAGGGTTACAGTAGGTTAGTAAAGTAGGTCAGACATGTATGTATTGCCTTGGTAAGGTTTATATAATTTCTGTGGGTCTATTAGTTGTAATCAGCTTGGTTACATAGGTAAGTTATACACCTTAATTTATTTAAATAAAATTTGTTGTTAAAGTTGTGTAATTTTGTTTGTTTTAATGCATAACATTTTTATAACAAAGTCTATTGGATTCACTGTACACCTGTTTCTACCAATGCTGCTGAATGATGTGACACACCCTCAAGCAGCAGCACCCAAAACCTAAACAAAGCCAGGGAAAACCCTCTTAAACTAACTCCAAATGCTAATATGGAAATATGAAGTTAGGCTTAGGAAGACACATCTGTGTAGCAACCTGCGGCGTGGTTGCATAAGCCACGTAGAGATTATGCTAAACGGGGGCCCTGACCTGTCTTGCTGCCGGCATATTTAGCCAAGAACGGGATGTTCCTCCCAGCCAGAGGGTTTTGTTTGTTAACAAAGACAAATGATGGCCAAAACCGGAGGAAGCTCACACTCATGACGCTCCTTCTCCAATGACTCACTGTGAACTGTGAACTCCCAAAAATTTGCCCCAGTAAGCACCTGATTGGTAACATCACTGCCTTGTTCGTCTTCCTCTGCCCTGCCCTGATAATTTCCCCCTAAAGATGAAATTCACCCAGGATGGCCAATCATTTGGAAAGTACCATTTTTCACTCTAACATTAAATGACAACAGCTATTAACCGGGGCGCCAAACTGCCAACAGGTAGCTATGGGATGAGCATTTGTCAAAACAACACATGTGGCAAAGTAAATGTAAAATGTCGAGTCATTTAAGCAACACAATCACAACACAATCACCCTCAAACTTCATTCTCCAGATCCTGCTTGTCTAACCTTGTGCTTTCCCCATTCACTACTCGTCATTAGAATCCTTAGAGTATGGGAGTGTCAAAACCGCAATATTATACTTGTGTGTATTTATGCTGATAGAAGGTAGGAGTCATTGTCAAACTGGAGCATCAGCCAATATGTCAATAGAATAGTCAATGTATTCATCAAAGTGTTAAACAAGTCACTGCTACCATGAAGACATCTTAGCCATCTAAAATAGGCATGAACAAGACTTATAAATCACTACTTTAAAAATAAACGCCTACAGAGTTGGGCATCAGTGAGCCTCACTGAGGCCTTGTTAAGTCGGTGCTATCTCTGCGACTGCTACTTTTCATTGTCCACAGAGAGACAAACAAAACACACACACAACAGACACACACTCTGGGTCCACTTTACACTGTCAAGCTGTTATTGTAGAAAGGGGGCATGCATGCTTTTGCTTTATGAATCGACAGTAAACAGTCGGCCATGACTAACTGCTTTACATGCTTAAACTGTTCACTGTTTAAGCATGTATTACTCACCTGAACAGGCAGGAGCACATTGGCTTGGACATGCAGCACATCAATAGAGATTAACGCATAAGCAAGCAGTTTAAAGCTTTGTGCAAACAGTACACACATCTCGTCAGGGTTTGGTGGGGAACATCATTGACTCTATCAAGATCATTTGCCTATAAGGACACCTCCAGTTTGTGACAACTAAAGCATATTTGCTCTGGGTAAATGTGTACTTCTTGACTCAATTTAGTTTAGTTTAACAAGCAGCCTTGAACCACGTTGTCTGGGCAACGAAAGAGGAAAAGCCGGAAGTGACTGTGTGTAGCTGTCAGAGCAGACGAGGCTCAATGTCATGTTGAAAATGATTTTTGCCTTCCGTATCGTTTCACTGTAGTCTGTTGTAACATCAAAGACACATAATACAATAAACAGTATTGTATGCTCATGACATTGACTGATGCCCTCTGTGCAGATGATGAGCCCACATGACAGCCTAACATCACATGCACTGCAACTCATTATCAACAGACATCTTATATACCATCAAATTCAGTCACGTTGGTTAGACAAGCCTATAAACAAATCGTAGTGAATTCTCTGCTGTGTTATATCTCTTCAGGCAATGCCAAAGGCCTCATTTAAGCCAAGGTCATACTGCAAATTTAACAAACAAACAAAGTTAAACAACCAAAATTGGCTGAGCTATAAATGAAGACAACCTGTGCTCCCTCTCTACCCCAAATCCAATATATTGTTGTCTAAGGGGAGACATGCAAGAGAAGATGGGCACCTGCTGTCACTACCATATCTGTGTAATAGGTCATTTGTATAGGGATTAAAAGTAGACAACAAAAAGGGCTGTTTTAGACCCAAAAGCCACGGAATTTGGGTTTGTGGACATTGTTTAAGTGATCTAAATGCACACACATTGCACCTTTAACATGGTCCTGGTGTGAAATGAAAAGAATTAGAATAATATGACATAAGATGTGAAAAGCATTAAGGGCAAAACTACGGATCAGGTTGTGATTTAGGGGGTTATTGTGTTGCAGCAGGGGTTACACAATCCCCCTATATGAACGTGAACGTGGTCCAGCTGTGTGTGTGAGGTGCTGCCGACCACCCACAGCATCAACAATGCCACATGATGAGCACGGTTACAGCACACACTCGTGCGCTCACTGAGGATGGATGCATCGTGCATTCCTGTCATGCCGGCATTCCTCAGCAATGCACGGAGGGGGAAGAGAAAAAAGGGGGGACCGCCGTTTGGAATGCATCACTTTCCATTAAGCATTTGAGCAAATCCACGGGGGAAATCGGGGAGATACACGCGTGAATGTGATTATCAGAAATGAGAAGTAAGCTTGAGTGATCTTCTTACCTGTGGAGGCTACGTTTGCAGCATCGGACGAGTGGCCGGGTAGATCGTTCGTGTAGGCGCTCTCCAAGCCCAGTACCGCATAGATGACGAGTCCACGTAGCAACACGATCACTATCTTATGGATGTAACTCATGGTTAGGAAATGAGTGGGAAAACTGATATCCGTAGGGAGGGGAATGGAGGGTTTTACTGCACAGGGGCAATCCCGAAAAAAAAAAAAAAATATGTCAGGTTGAGGTTGTGCGCACCAAAAAAAAAAATCAGTCTTTTGTGCACAAGTGACCAGAAACGTGAGGTGTCACAGTGAAAACAGACACCTGGGGGGGGAAAATGCAGAAAATGAACTAAATCGCGTAGTGAATTAATCCGAGGAGAAATACACGCAAAGCTACCGGCTAACACAGCAAACAGGAGCACGCGTTGTTGTTGTATTTGTACCTGACAGGGGCGTGAAAAATCGCCTCAAAATAATAGTTCATCATGAGTCACCAGGAGCCAAACTAGTTTATAAGAAGATCTTTAAAACTCTAATAGCCTCGTGATGGGTACCTACTACGTCAGGCGAGCCCACATGCCTCTGAGATCTAATTTCGTAATATTTAAAATTCAGATTAACCTGCGAAAAAAAAAACAGACACACATTCACACACACACACACACACACACACAAAACAGCTGATGACGATGAATGCTAATTGAGTGGGGAAAGTGCACATGCAGCCCTGCCTCCCTGTCTGAAGGAATTCCCTGCCCCGAAAACCAAAACACAAAAAAGGCACACAAAAAAAGAAGCGTGGATCTTTTCACCGTGGGGGTCGATGATCACCCGCAGATGACACGCGTTGTGTTAAAATCCTCACGTAGGCCTGTGAGTTTGAAGAAAATAGTCACTGTACTTCCACGTACAGTATACAAACACTGTGGATGGCTTCAGCATATTGAACTCACGGCGTCTCCTGGGTCCGCCTCTTCACACGAAAGTAGCAAATCCCATCGCATCAAAAAAATTAATGACAATACACCAATATCTGCGTCTTCCTCCCGTGTATTTAAATCCCGCTGAACACACACACTTACACACACAGTCACACACACATTCACAAACTCGCACACACGACATCCGCCCACTCTCCGGGAGAAGTTTTTAAGTCGTGGGGCTCAGCGTTGATACCGGATCCTCCCGTCACATCAGCTGCTCGCTCGCACCGGCCGATTGCACACAGGGAAGGGGGAAAGCCGACCGGGGGCGGAAGTCTATGCAAAAAAAACTGCTCGGCGCCGGTAGGAGGGACGGAGCTTAAGTGTGCCACCTCTGGCGTTTGCTAGCAACCGTTTGTATCTGCCCACGCCTCACTGTTGTGGTGCGTTTGTCTGCGTGTTGGCCATTATTTGACTACTTATTACTTAATTGGAGCAGCGCGCGCGTCGTCGCTCCTGACATCCTGACCTAAACGCAGCACGGTGTTGGGTCACGCCGCTAGCTAGACAGCCTCAGGGTAGTTTGTTTTTATCCGGACGGGGCTTGAGGGATACACGAAGCGGGGCCAAACAGGAATCCTCCTCACAAACTTCCTTTTTTCGTGTCATGGTGACGCGGGTGCTTCACGCATCATTGTTTTCCACTTCCGGAACCAGACAACTTCCCTCTTTGCTGAGCGCTCTCATTGGCTGGATCTTCCCAACATGGCAGGCGGTGATTGGTTGACTCAGCTAGCGCCGCTCTGTTTTTTAAAGATGCGCAGCGCGGGAAATGTTACATTAATAAAGGACACTACCGCTGTTTTTATTATAACTCTGATATTCATAGATTTTTATAAAAACCATGATTTGTTTATGACAGGAGATAACTTTAATTTGGGGATTTCAAAGCCTTATTCGGATTTATGTGTGTATCAGTGTGATGTGGATGTGTAAATATGGCTCTGTAATAGTATAATTATATGTATGAATTTACCAAAGCAATTGTAACTATGTATTGTTGTATGTAATCTTATTGATTTCTGAAAGATGGATGCTTTCTTTTCACCAGGCTTTCAGTGGACTATAGAGGAAAATCTGGTGCATACACATTCATGTTAAATGTTGTCAGTAGGTACTGTCCCTATTCAATAATGTATAATATGTATTTTTAAAATGTTCAACTTTTATGGTTCAGTGTTTATATTTATGTGCAGTTTATACTGTGCTTGTCAAATTTGTCTAGTATGCCCTGGTCAAGTGACAATGAAACATTTAATTTAGAATGTGACTTTTTTCTGTAGTGACAGTCTGTATTACCACAAATATATCAATTGCACATTGTAATCTATTTAAATGCTTCTTAACAGGGGTTTTACACTGGGCTAAAGCTATTTCTACTGTTCAGTTTGACATGGTTGAAAATCTGACCTCATGTTGTGTAATGGGAGCACTGAGCCCAAACATCAAACAAGGTGCCGCTGCCCAAATACATATGAACCTCACTGTAATAGAGGCACTGCATCAGATAGCACCTTCATGCTGCAAATCTTTCATCCATGGCCAGCAAGAGTGTAGATAGAACAGACACATCTCCCTGCAATGCAGCACGCCAGCCACCAGGAGGGACCACAGCATGGATGGACTACACAGCAGGTAATAGTTGTCTGAGGAGGAACAGACTTCTGGGGGCCAGAGGAGGGGCATGGCTGATAAAAGAGTCTGCCGTGGGAGTCTTGGTAAACAGGTGGCAGATGCAGCAGGAATCATCATGAGAGAGAGCAGAACGAAAGAGAAGAACAGCAAAATTTGATATGAGCTCACGGTGGGGGCAGCAGGGTGGATGGCAGCCAACAGCAGGGGCGGAATACAGCAGATGCTAGGAGGATTGTGGGGGCAGAGCATCAAGTCCATTAACGCCAGTACTTGTCAGATACCTATTCCGCTTCTCTCGTTTGATGAATATGTAACACTCGGGTGTACAGTGCGCCTTGCCCCAATATTTACCCTGACAACAAAATTGAGTTATATTGAAATTAATTATCAGGCACATAGAGATGCAACAATACGGTGCAGATATGAGGCCCACATGTACAAGCTGTAAAAAGAAATAATCATTACATATTGAATAAATGCTGATTCAACCATTTTATTGTACTTCAAAAATGTGTTGGGTTATTTGAGGTGCAACAGATATGGACATTTGCTGAATGAAAGACATATTGGCAAAGGAACACTGTATATATTAAATAAACACAGAAAGTGCATCAATGTAGTATTTCAAAAATTTGTACACAAATAATTTAAATTAAATGTTGAAAATACTGGCAATGAAGGTTAAATGTCTAAAGAAGTGATGTGCAACGTCTTGATATATGCAATACATTACGTGTAGAGATAGCATAAGTATAAGTACAATAGTTACAGTAGCTACAGATTCATTCACTTAGTAACTTTTGAAGGTTTCCGTTAACACACTGGCACAGGGGGGCTCTACCAATCTTCTCCTTCATCAGTGTTAGTGTTATCTAATAGTGTCATAACAGGCAGGAGCTACAGTGCAGAATAAATTGCAAGATCTAATTAACACTTCATTAGCCAAGCTCAGAGACATTACTGTTGTTCTCTCAATACGCTGCTGTTGCAATACAATTACTGCTTCATGCAACTCATCCACTAATGAGCTTCTCAGCTGATCCAGCACTGGTATGCATATCATCTTACATTCAGAGCATATGGCTTAAGGAGGTTAAGCTTATCCTTGCTCGTCTTTGCGCTATACTTACCCACTGTATAATATCTATTAACATGGTACAAGCTGTTCACTATTTATGGAGGATATATGCTGAAGGGGATTTGTCTTTTTTTCCTTGAGCTAGCGCAAGGCTAATTAATAAGATATGTAATGTTAATCCTTTATTATTCTCTGATATCCTACGCCCGAGGCCGGTGAGTGGCGTGGATGGCTGATCAGTGGTGCTGGTGTGGGTACAGCTTGGCAATGTGGTTTTCTTTCGTGGTGTCTCTATATCCCCCCCAACACATGCCCACATAGTCCCCAGGATCCTCAGATTGCAGTGGCGAATAGAAAGATCTGGATGAGTGGCATGACCTTCAGTGTTGAAAGGTCGGCAAGGACAGCCTGCAGTTGGTTGTCAAACAAAACACAAATCAGAATTCCATTTTGTTAACGACATACCACACATCCTGGCCAATGCAATCCTACCTTTGCACAAGCCCAACAACACACAATTAAGACTATAAACCCTGTCCTTTTGAGATAGACAGAGATTAAATTTAGGGACCCTATCATGTTTAGAAAGAGGGTCTAATATTTCAATGCTGGGACCGAGTTTCTAAATATAAGATAAGCAGCACCGTGTTATGATATCTTCTCTCTGCTGGGGCAGGTGGTAAATGAGCAAGCAAATACTGCCAGCAAGCATCCTAGGCCATCAGACCAGCCTGACGCCCCATGCGTCACATTATGGTATAACGCCTCACCCTCAGGGGAAAGGAGAAGAGGAAGAGAAAGGGGTGTGGGTGTCGCGAGTCATCGTATGGCTTCCTCTTGCTCTGTCATATGATAGTGAAACCATAGTATGGGAGCTGGTGAGGTATACAGTACATGATTAGAGGCTCACACGCTCGAGGCATGCACAAGATTTATATTACCGGTTACTGTAATGATGCCACATGAGTGACAGTGCAGAACCAAGTACTCATCCGGCGGTGCCTCAGTAAAAGCTAGCAGTTTGTGTGATTTGCACTAAAAGCACCACTAAAAGCCTGCAAAGACACCACTTGGGGCAGCTTTACCTTAAAGGTAAAGGTGGCTCATATGGTGACAAGTCTGTCACAAGTAAAGTGGAGACTGGGTGTGGTATGTTGCAGGTCGGTGGGGTTGTACACGGGGCCGGGTAAGAGATGGGTCTTAAGTGTCTGCTGAAGACTGGGTTACTGGTACTGGCAAGTCATCATGGGCTATTTACAGCTTTCCTGGACTATGTGGGGGACAGGGGAGAGTTTTAACTCATGTGCATGTACAAAAGCTCAGTGTAAGATGAACACACCTCAGCTGAGGCCAATGACGTCACCTCCATCAGGTTCTCAGCACGGAAGGCAAACACAGCAGCTGCTAATACTGTCGGGGAAGAGGATGGAATATGGAAGGACAGGAGAGATGAGAAGGGATTTCAATTGAAAGAGTGAGCGGGAAAAGACAAAAAATAAGATAATAGTATCATCAGACATGTTAATACTAAAATTGCAGGGCGTGGTGAGTGAGATATCGGCTCACCTGCAACTATCTCCAGAGAGTCGTAACCTAGGATTCGATCCCAGAGGAGGAGGAGCTGGTCAGTGGAGAGATAACCAGAGAAGGCCCGCACCATCCACTTGAAAGCTATACGCAACCTGAGGCACAATCACACAAATCACCACTAAGAATCTAATTCCTTTAGTTTTTCAGCAAAGCCTGTGCATTTATAATAGCAGCCTCAACCAACATTTGCTATATATCAACATAAGTGCCCAACCTTATATCTTCATAAATAAACTCAAAGATGGTAATGATTTTTGAGCACTTATTTGAGGGCTTTTGAAATAGTTTAGCGTGACGTAACTGTCGTGTCAGTAATCTACCACAAGATGGCATTACCTCATAACTACAAAGTATTGCTCTCGCTCTCTCCCCCTATGAGAGCGAGAGAGAGCTAGAGAGTGAGAGAGAGAGCGAGAGCCTGCTTCTGTCAGTACAAATGTTCAAAGGAACTCTTGTATGTCTAAGAGCCCGATATACTGTGGTATGTTTTATGGATTTTTGAGACAGTAAGGTATCAGTTCTCAGTCCCTCTTACCATTTTCAGTGGGATTTTCAGGTGAACCATACCCAATCAGTCTTACTACACAAGACCCCAAAGACGTGGTGAGATGAAAGAAGTCTACTCACGGCTGTGCCCCGATCTGTCGAAGGTGGTAGAAGAGCTGTGGCAGGTGGGTCTGGAGCAGCCGCTCAAACTGTAGGCATAAGGCCACTATACCCTGCAAGTACACATACATATATGAAAAACAAGCACAACAACAGAAAACCTTTGACTTTGAAATTTGGCATGGACAGGCACACACAAGTCAGGGCGCTTACCGAGGGAGAGGAGGAGATGGAGTGCAGCCTGAAGAAGTAGCGGATGTACATCTCCTTGAATACACTGTACAGTTTTGAAGGCTCGTTGTACAGGAAACACAAAGGCGCCACTAGAGGGATGAGAGCAACCAAACACACACACACACACACACACATAAACCTGTTACATTCACCTCACGACATGTTGCTTGTGTACAGGGAATAATGGAAGTGGGGAAACATACTCACCATACATTGAAAACCCATGAAAAGGGATTACACCTGTTCAGATAGGATTAACAAGTCAGTCCATTTACTACATGTAAACACTTGTAAGTATGCATTATCAACACGCTGTCCAGAGCCAGAAGGTTAAGATTTGAGTGCGGCTTAAAGCTTAGATCCTGCTTGTCCTTTCATTCGCAGGCTAACATTTTCCTCTCATTATCAGTACACAATGTGTGGTATGATGAATGTCAGGCTGCAGGCTCACCGTTGGGAGGATACACGACAACACACTCTTCATCTCCCACTTTCCCTGCGAGGGACACACACAGATATCCAAAAGCAAGATTTAAAACTCTGTGCCAGGGTTTCCAAATTGCACTGCCTACACAGACATAGGTTTTTCTGCATGTACACGCACACACACCTAAGCACCTGTGCCACCAGCTCAGGCGAGCCCCATGTGACAGTGTGTGTTCAAGTGTGTGTCCTTAATAGAAGGAACATTCTCTCACCTTGGATGTAGGATTTTGGCGGAGTGGCACTGTTGTATTTGAAGTGCTCTAGGACGGCAGTGTCGCGAGAGAAGCACAGCAACACCTGGGGAGCACAGGTTTGATGTATAACACGTCGGCGACTCTTACACACTGTTCACACACATTTATTTACATTGACTAAAGTTAATCTTAATAGTCCATACAGGGTTCAAACGTAACAGGTGTTTACACAGCACTGGATATTTGCTCTTCCCTCTTATGAATGCATGCCCTCCTGTGAAACTGAAATACACACACACTCATTTGCACAGAAACTGGACCACACGAACAAATGTAATATCATCCCTGCCTGACAACAGGGATTCCTGTTAAGCGTTTTATTTGGTCAGTAGACAGTAAAGGCCTTTGTTGGGTAAGGATTCTATTAAAGCAACACACCTGGATCCAGCATCTCAGGATGCACAAGAGCAAACAGTAACAGGGTCTCAAGTGGATCCTTGTGTCACAAAACGACCCTATAAGTGGGGCCTCTTTCCATTAAAGTCCAATTTCTATGTCTTTTTGAGAGCGGATTTCATTTTCACCGGCCACTTCAGCAGAATTACATTGGCGGAAAATAATCGGTCCAGGCAAATCGAGACCTGTAGCAATTTAGATGACCTTCTTAACAGGAGATTACTGTATACAACAGCAGATGCGGACTACAGTGCACGTCACAGCTGTCCCCTATCTGATCATGAAGACCAGTTGGTTACAGAGAGTGGGTGGTCCACCATGTTGCTTGGAGTGTTTCTGTCTGGTTGTATTAGATTGTATACTGCCAGGCATTTTCCTAACACAGAGCTGAATGCATTCTTGTTCATTTCTGGAAACCATAAGAACATTTTATTACTCTCCATTGTTGTGAGAGTTCTTCAGCACTTCCTCTAACTTTGTCTAGTACCTTCAGGGAATCGAGCCTCCTCTTTCAATGAATGAATTCTTTCACAGGCTAGAGAGTTTACCATCAGTCAATATTGACAGCGATGCCTGGGTGTTAGATCAGCCACCTGGAGGATGATACGGCTACTGTTGCTAGCCTGCAGCAAGTTGTTTATCAGTTGAACACCAAAGGCAAACAGAGCAGTGACAAATAGAGCAGCTCCATAATAACTACGAAAACTAGCAACTAGAGGACGTCCTCGTTTGCGCTGTCGTCAAGGGTTGATAATGTGATGCAGATACAGGGCGGCTATCGTACATTAATTGTGCGTCTGCACACACACGAAACAAACAGAAGTCTTACTGTTTGTGAGAGTCAAACAATTCCTGTGTGAAGCCGATGTTCACGATAATGGAATATATAGCGTGCGTTCTAATGTGGTTTAATCTATACTGGCTGTAAGTGTGTCAGACTTCTTATTAAAAAGTATATTTCCAAATGTATTAAATCTGTGAAAATTGGTGCGTTTAATCTTATACTTATACAAGAAAGAAGAGAGAGAGAGTGAGAGAGAGAGAGACGGATGAACCCCACCTGATAGAGGAAATCTTCAAACACAAAGTAGTAGTCATCGTTACTGGCTGTGAGCTTCACATCCTGGTGGGGAGAAGGTTTGAAAAACCAATAACATTTATTACATGATGAGGAAAAATGCATATTAAAATCTAATGGCTTTTAAATCTCATTTCCCTGGCATTAGGAAAGGACGCATGTGATTTGTTTTCAATGATCAAATGCTTTTAGAGACGTTCATACACCGCCCTCGCTAAGCAGTGCATAAACACAAACAAAGCAGCAAACTGTACCTTATAGATTAGATTGTCCACCAGCAGGTCGTGTTGTATGACCCCAGCCTTCAGTTGTTCATAATGCATCACATCCTGAAACAACGGGGACAGCACACACTCAATAATAACAAATACAACATCTTAGAGGGCTTTTAGCTGTTGTCACACAAATTACTACAAAGCAAATACTTCATATTACATTTATATCCAATAACTGTGATATTAGTCTACTCTAGTGTTAAATTGTGGACAGAAGAATTAGTTTTAGTGAAATGTATTACTTCTAACTCCATCAGCGGAGCTTGGGTGTCTTGGCTGAGAGTGACGACAGCAGGATTAAACCAAAGTTAACGGATGAGCGTTGTGTGTCCTATAACATGGTTAAACTCAAAACTTGTCTCCGGTTTGTGACAGGTTATCGTAAATGAACCAAAGTGCAGGAATCGGGGTGGACGCCGCGATGAACAAAAAAAAAGCCCCTTTGTCTGACAGATGTGAAGAATGCTGGCAATAACCTGCGGATGTGAGAGGAACAGAAACAGAGATGGTCATTTTGAAAGCTGAGACATTATAGAGCGTCGAGGTCTCCTTCTTACACGAGGGAGGCTGTGGTATTCTGGACAGCATCAGTGGGAGGATGTACAAAAAAAAAAAAAAAAGTTGATATATGTGATTATTATTATACATTTCCTGGTACAGAGTGGAAATAAGGGTCACGGCAGTTTTCTATACCTGAGCAGAGTGTAATTGACCTAAATTGAAGCATGGCAGTGGTGGATTTATGAACCCTAGCTGAACACGTGTTGGGTTTATAGGCTAGCGTAGCAGACATCATATTCCTTTATTCAATATTTCATTATTAACCATAGGATGAACGGGGTGTGCACATAGCGAGCCAGCTCTGTTGAACGTCCTAACACTCTCCAGACCTCTATCAGGTCCCTGAAACCCTCCCTCTGAAACCAATCTCCCCATTACGAGCCTTATTTTATCGGCTTGGCTGCGACAGGAAAGACTCTGGACTCCAGCGTTTACACGGCACGCTGCCACACAGGGAGCCAGCCCTCTGTTTGGGCTAGCTGTGCTAAATCGCCACCATTTGATTACATTCACATCTGTGCACCCTGGACAAGCCGCAGTGAAAGATAAACACCGGAGGGTTGATACACAAATTATCTAGAATGTGAGGTCAATCGGTGTTCGTCTAAAATAGAAATGTTTTATGTTGGAAAGATATAAACACCAAAATATAAAAGAATGGGTCAAATACTTCATATTCTGTTCGAAATTACCCAACCAACAATGAAAACCTCTGCTTGTAGTAAACATGGGAGTTTGGGAATCACTGCAGCTGTGTGTACGGCTGCTTTAAACCAAACACAGACCGCCATCGCTCAGATGAAACTCAGCAGTGTGTGTGTGTGTGTGTGTGTGTGTGGGTGTCCATGACATATATAATAATACCTGTGGCTGGTTAGTGGAGTTGAGGCTGAGGGCCCAGAGGTCTGCCCGGAGCCCAGTGGGGCAACCCTGCCTGCTGTACTGCTGCGCTGCTGCACTGTCCTGCTCCAGCACCACTACATAGAGACAGAAAGACAGATAGAAAGACGGGCATGGAAAAAAGAGAGAAGACAGTGAACCAGACAGAAATTGATGGATCGAGAGAGACAGGATTTGTTTGTTCTTTACTTTTGACCTCCCTAACCAGGTTTGCAAAAGCTGCTGCTCACCAAATCCAAAACACAAGACTGCAAAAGCAAAGGACAACTTAATATTTTTAATTACCAATCAAGGATGCACCCAAGGACGACTTAACAAAGATGAATGAATACGCAGCCCACTTGTTATTATCCTCTAACATGGTAGAGAGCTGGCAGAATGAGTATGAAAGAACCATTTTTAGTAGAAAAGAAATGTGTTCAGGTTCAAGGCACAACTACATAAGTTGTACAACAATCTCATCTCATCCTGTAAATGCATAACACAGCTTCATTCCGATAATGATCATTATTGCATAAAAACACCCTAAATCTCCCCCCGATCTATTGTGACAGTAGCCAAAAACACACAGCCCCTTGACTTAATGTGTCGGCCAGTCATAACATAAACGAACACACTCCTCACCTCTTAATTTTGCTTTTTGAGTGCACTTAACACTTGGCCTGGAGGAGCCCTAACAGCTCGGGAGCCAACAGAAAGGAACCATGGCTGAAATAGTGGACAGGAGCGGTGACACTGTGTTTATAATACGGAGGCTGGGTTTTCAAGACTTTTCTCGATTGATGTCCGATTGGTGTCCATAATAGAGTTAGTGTTTAGACTGGGTTCATAGCAGAGCAATGAGTTATGAGGTTAAGTCTCCGTCTTGCTGATTATGCCAAACACTGAGGGGACAAAAGCACCTGAGAGGGTGAAGGGGTAGAATCATTAATGGCAGGAGATGACTTTATGAAGTTTCTCAACTGGGGGTAGATCACAGAGACAGCTCATATGCGGTGATAATGCTTAAGTTCAATGCTTAAGAAGATACAGGACTTAATTAGAGAGTGAAGAAGTAGATGAGGTAATCAAAATATAATTTGTTTATGGTACATTTATATCAATGAGACGGAATTTTGTAACAAGTCAATTCTGAACACTTTGTCTTACCTTTTTTCCCAATTTGAACATACTCGCTTTCAAACAACTCTGCACAGTGATAAGAGGGAAAGAATGAGAAGTCAGTCATTGTTGGCTCGGTTCTAAAAACTCCTCTGATATTATCGCGGCAACGTACAAACACACAGCTGGTGGATAGGATTCTATTTACAGTCTAAACCCCAGACCTTAACACTGTCAATACCCCAATGTACATAGATATTGCTTGAGGGATCCCAGACTGCCATGTGGCACAGGAGAGGAACACAGGCTGATGTGAAAGGCTGTGTGGTTTATAAAATGAAAGCCAGTGCAGTTTACACCCGTTTAATCCCAGTGTCCAATAACCAAACAAATAATTTCAGCGCCTTTCTAATGAATCAATGATCACTGGAAAGAATTTCTTTTACTGCTGGGAAGGATCCAAGCTTTTATTTTGAATGTGAAACATCCAGTCAAAGCAATAGATCATATTCAATAAAACTCTGAGTTGATTTCGAAAGACAGTGTAAGCATGCTGAAATGTAATTACCTGTGTGGATGTGTGTGTTATCGTCAATGCCCAGCTGACCGGTGGTGAGGCTGAGCTCTGGGTAGGCTCGTCTCTGGCGGAAGAAGAAACACCATTAGCTGCTTTCACCTCCTATTTAATAAACATTTCAATGTCCTTCAACAGCTAAAAAGAACATACTGTGGATGGAGGATTTAATATAGGCTATGATCTCCTATCCAACCCATCCTACATGAGGGTCCCTACCAGCTGTGGGATGTCCCTGACATTGAGGGGGATCTGAATTAGACCCCAGTGGCTCCTGGCACTGACGTCCTCGCTGCTATCATTGTTTGGGTTCCGCAGGCTGATTAATACCTAAAAGGAGACATTGCATTGAAAGCACTCAAATTACACTTCTTAGAAACAGACGAATACCATTTATTATCATTGGCAAGCTTGGCTTACCTCCAGAAAGTCTTTGGGAGCATAGACAGGCCGGAAACGACTTAAATCTAAAGGATACAAATGCAACGATTTGTGTCAGCAATGCATATGTCTTATCTTAAAAAAGACAGCTCGACTGACAAGGTGTACAATTTTTACCTTTGCAGGGTGAGAACAGGTTTAACAACTAACAAAAAGGAAGATTCCATAAAGTTCCCTTGAACAGCTTGAGCCTGGTTATACTTCAAAGAGACTTTGTGACACCCTAATTCAGTTTGTGCAGACTGAGCTGGCAGCCTCTACCAAAGTAAAAGAACAGCACAGGACAGCCAGCATTAAGTGGGACTTCCATCTATTGTCTCCATAGCACAGCATGAAAGTGAAGTGCCTGTCATCCCCAGAATGAGGGCGCATTGAGATCTGGACGGAAGGAGGGGTGCTCCTCGTTATCACAGCTCAGCCCACAGTGTCTGGACAGCTTCTACATTCACAATCCAAAGTGTTTATACCTCAGGGACGGCACACAGACCTAAATGTTGACATACCCCAATGCAATGTGATAGCATTGTTAGGACATGAGGTTACATCATGTGCTTCGTGAATGTGTTGGCTGAAACCCCGTCCTATGTTAAATGGTAAGAGAACTGGCACTGCATCATGACAGTGTAATATACCCTCTCAAGTTTACTTCCGAAACACTGCACATTCAGCTTTAATTTCATCAAATCCTCCACTAAAGCATTTGGATGGCTATGCTACACAATGTCAATGTGCATCCAAACTCCTGGCCTAGGAAACTAGAAACTAGACTTTTATTCTCACTCAGTGGCCCTGATTTAGACCTGTGAGGCCAGGTAATGAAAGAAAACAGGGACATCTGAAACATGTTGACAACCTCATGACAACCTTCTCTGCACAAATAAAGGTTAGAGAGCAAACATGAAGTGGTAGATCTGGTTCGAAGACTACGTAAGCTGACGTAATATACACCAATGTACAGTATGACTGACGCACTGGCATAGAGACACATCAACACTAATCTTTCACTGAGGTACACTGTGTCATGTTTTGAGACCTGGTTCATCTGTGCCCATCTCATTCCATTTGTTGACGAGGTCCTTTTGCTCCACAGCAGGCCTCTGCAGGGTGCACAGATACACAACACAAAAACAAAACAGACCCAATATTAGAAGTGACAAGGCAAAACCTGTGTGTGTAACAACTAAATGGCTGAGGTGATACATGGAATCCAAAAAACTCTGAAGTCGGCACCGGCACTGGTGCACTTGTCGGTGCCGGTGCCAAAACGTCCCATTGCCGGCGCGCTTGCCGGTGAAAATCACGGACAGTAGGACCCCTGAGACGATATAAAACAATACAGGACTGCTGATCGGTCTGACGGGGGGCGCTCTGGCTGCTCATTCTCCTGCAGCGACAGTATCTCCTCATTCATTTTCCGCGAACGGTACTTATTCATATCGCTTTTTCCGGTCCCACGTCCCCCCTGGAGTAGCTCTGTGCCCCCCCTAGGGGTCGCGCCCCCCACTTTGAGAACCACTGGCTTAGTGTCAAGTAAAGCTGCAGAATCGCTGATGTCAAATCAAAACTCAGAGCTCAGTCAGCTGAGAGATACAAAAGAGTAGGCTGTTTAACCACAATGTACAAATGCCCCAGAAATATGGGAAAAACAGTGATGGGAAGGTTTATGACGCTTCAACAGATCAGACCACAGAACCTCAAATGAGAGCAACTGCAATTACGCTGAGCCTTGATTGAAAATATAGAAGATACCATGCGAGCAAGAGGCACTTCCAGCTCTGTGCTCATGCTGTTCAGGCTTTTGAGGACACGCTTCTCCCACTGGGCCTGGGAAGAGAGAGGGGAACACAAGGAACACTTTAGGATTCATATACTATGGTACAACTCATGAATGCTTAGGCACAAGTCTGAATTCAGTGGTCAAAAAAGCCGAGAGTCAGCGAGGAGGAAGGAGGGCGAGAGGGAGTGATGAAGATAAGAGGAGACAGACTGACCTGTGCCTTCCGCATGTAGGCCAGCGGCTCTTTGCGATGCTCTGGAGGAGCCGTCGGGTGGCTCGGGGGCAGCAGGCTGGAATGGGAAAACACAAGAGCGGGTGGGGTGAGGGGAAGGGGAGAAAATAGATGGCAGGTCAAAGTCGTATATACATTAAAATGTCACAGAGCTTTCAACAAAGACGCCTCGACTGAGATTTTAATTTGAACCACAAGTGTGTAAAAGTCAAACAAAAACAAGAATGCTGAAAATGATTCATTCTTTTCCGCCTTGCCCACGTGGAGCTCAGATGAGTCAGAGCTGGTGTAGAACCAGACGCAGCACTTGTCTCATGTCCTTTCCCTCTAGGCATGGTGGAGACATATTGAATGACTCAGAGTCCAAGTGCATTAAACAACATTCACGCTAAGCTAAACATATATAAGAGGACATAGGGCTGACTAATGGCCAAATGAAGGAGGCATTAGTCAACGTTATATGTTGTCGTCCTCCAGAAAGCTTTCAGGGTCGTTGTTTCAGTCAGAGCGAGCAACACACTGAAGTGCTGCAGGGGCAGAACAACAAGTAGGACCAGTGTTTCAACCACATTCAGTACATTCAGACACATTCTGAACGTGTGTGTCAAGTTCAATTTTGTTCAACGGGTTTCAGGAAACGTATGCAAATCAAAAAACTTTATACAAACATCATACACTGTTACACTGATTGTTTGACTGATTGATGTGGTTCAGTTCATTACATTTTTATTATGACCAATATGATATCGCCTGATAACAAACAGTCTCTTCCCTTTTGTGTAGTAATATCGTCAATACTTCGAGGTAATGTACCTGAGTACAGCAGGCTCTAAGTGATAGTTACTTTTGATTGACAATGTAGTAGAAATACTAGCAGTGGTAGTAGAAGTCCCAATATCATCATCATGAATGTTTGATGTGTTGTGGGTGTGAATGTTAGTAACATAGTATGGTATTTAATCTGTGCAAACCACAGTGACTCAATGCTGAAGTTAATCTAAGTAGGTACCGGTGTGTATGCAGGTATGTCTCTTAAAATATAAGGCACGAATGTTACTTACACATGCAGCTCTCTATACACTGCATTCTGTAGCTTCTTTTCCCAGCCTGTGAAACATAAGACGCGTTAGACTCGACAAAATAATATTCATAACACAGTGATATGATACAAAAAACAATATTATAAGCATGTCCAAACCTGATAGTTTGAGGAAAGTCCGTACGTCCTCTTTAAGCGATTCCAGCTTTATCTCGGGTTGATGCAAACACTCCTAAGTAAAATTTGGGGAGGAAAGAGAAAGTTTGAGCTATTATAAATGCTGTGATTTGTATGCTGGATGTCATGCTTGTGTAAAAAATAAACGAGCGGTCAAAGCCAAACAGTCATGACAGTGGGGTTCATAGAGAAGATGTACGCATGTAGCAGCATCTTTAGCTACATGCTAACTCACGCACTTTGGCTTGTCTCTCTATTTGAGAGTGTAAATGGCTTCCTTTCAACCGCTGCACGATTTGAGAGATGGTTAATGACAACGTGGTGGACCCGTCCATTTTTCTAACCTTGACTTGCTTAGTTATAGCCTAATATGACGCTTATTTCGTTGGTACTCAGGTAGCATCCGGCGGTGCGGCAACCGCCCCCTGCAGAGGTTACTTAGCAACAGTGCGCGAGGAGCAGAAACAAGAACTGGATACAAGGTTCCTACCTTAATACAATATGACCCGATGTTAGAGCAAAGATAAATTTAATACATAAATAAGTAAAAAAGTAAACTGGTCTTTAATAAACATATGTAACTGCGAAGTAGCCTACATGTGTTTATTTGCTTTGTGTTTCCGAATTATTTCATTCATTATTCTTTATATTTAATTTATACATAGGTTTGATATATACATATATATATATATATATATATATATATATATATATTAAACTTGTCTACTTATCTCACAGTTATAATGAGCCGTGATACGATTTTACTACGCTCATTTACATGCAATAAACTTCAACTTCTGCCTTTTCCCGTGAAATGACACAATAAACAAAACCGGGCTTTGAAATGTGACAAGTAATATTTGTCACATTTGGCGTTTTAATTTATTTAACCATGTCTGAAAAAGTATTTTCAGTAACCAAAATGAAACTCTTGGTTTTGATCACTTTTGTCTGGTCTCCTGTAAGTTATTTTTGGTAATCTCTGCTCTCTATTGAGTGTCCAGTCAGCAGCTCTAAGACCATGTTTGTTCGAGTCTCTATTGCAGCGGTCAAATAAATGAATAGATAAATAAATAAATGGAAGATGCTGACTAGAAGTGCTGAAACCCTAAAGGCGGGCCGTGCACTCATGCGCCCCACTCCACATGTTGACAGCCTGGAAACGCAGAGCAGAGGAGTGAGAGAGACAGAGAGAGAGAGAGAGAGAGAGAGAGAGAGAGAGAGAGAGAGAGAGAGAGAGAGAGCACAAGAAGCCGGAGAGGACACAGAGAGAGTTGAACACCTCTCACCTGCTGGGAAGAAGGAAGAAACTTTCCCCCGCCTGAAACCTTTGATCCCAGCCAGAGCTCAGTCAGGGAACGCGGTTCCCATGACGCATGAGTTTACCTGAGGGCTTTTTTTGGGGAGAGAAAACATCATGGAGACTTATACGGTGCAAGATATTCTCATCAATTCCACTGATCTCAACAAGATTTTATGCAACTTTGGGATCAGGAATATATCTGAGTGTGAGGATCAGGAGGACTCCAACCCCGAGCCAAAAGGTACGGCATTTATATCTGTGTTGGCGCTACAATAACATTTTATGATACATGCATTTAAATACCACTTAACATGGCCTATTCGTGTTTCTTTTCCAAATCGATTTATTGTCGTACATACAGACAAACGTAGTACTAAACATTAACCTTAGACGTGTTTAAATTTACGCAAAATGCATCAAATCTTACTATAATTTAACCCTCCAAAAAACGAGGATTTGTGCATTTGTTATCGACAGCGCGCCTTACGCATGACTCAAGTCCATAACATTCTGCCACGTTAATGGAGACACAGCTGACTTAAAATAAAGCAGTACCCCTATTATACATATAATTGCTTCATATATAATATAACAATAAAGAACCGAATGGCACAAACACACAAGAAGCCTGGATGATTCATTCATAGTAGATATTTCAGGAGTATTACTGAGCTATTTTGTGGTGCAGACAGACCTTAATTGTGCGTTCATGTGTGCAATCATGTGTCTGGTCTTCTCAGATATCAACGAGTCTGTGAGGATCTTCCTCTACAGCCTCATCTTCCTCCTCAGTGTCGTGGGCAACAGCCTCATCATCACCGTCCTGGTCAGGAACAAACGCATGAGGACAGTCACAAACCTGTTCCTGCTGTCCCTGTCTGTCAGCGACCTCATGGTCTCCCTGGTGTGCATCCCCTTCACACTTATCACCAACCTGATGAAGAACTTCATCTTCGGCACTGGCATGTGCAAGCTGGTCATGTACTTCATGGGTGAGTGAAAGCAGAAAGGGATATTTTCCTGATGAACTAGAGATAAAATATACAATTAATAAATTTGACTTTCCAAGGTGAATTAGTGGAAAGTGAGACAGAGAAGTCAATGAAATTCGATTGTGTGATGTGTCCAAAAAGTCTAAAATAGATCGAGTTTCCTTCCAGTAAAATGTGTGAAAAGTCCCAGCCCCCGTTTCAGTTACACAACTGCCACTCTGACTTCAAAAGGATTAAACTCTGCATATCTTTGTACGTAACAAAGGGTGTTTCTGTGTTGACATTTGTGTGAGCAAGCCGTTGTGTCCCTATTATTACTGTTTATGTTTGATTTTTGCCAACATATTGTGCAATCATCTGTTGCAAATTACACATAACTCCGAGTCAAACATTTGTTTATGAGCAGATGTATGACAGGAAGATGACGTACTGTATGGTGTGAAGGCTCTAAATCCAAAGCACAGAAATGTTTACTTTGGGGAAATGGTAATGGCTAGGAAAACCAGTTAGACTTGCAGAGTAAATTATAAACAAATACAAATGTTCACCAAAATAGTTAACTTCAACAGAACAAGGCAACTCGAAAGCACAACTCATCATCTTTGACCTACTTAAATATGACCAAACTGTACATAAATAATATACAAGGCCCATTTTTTTGCGATGGATCTAAATTATTAACACTCTTTTAATAGAAAAAAAAGAAAACTGATAATAAATGGGACCTCCAGGTTTCCTGAAATAAAGACCATGATCCAGACTGTCCAGTAAGTAGAGTTGTTACAATAGGCAAATGGAAGAGAGGTGAGTGGGGGGTAGCTACCAACCTTACTGAGAGAATGTGCCTCACCTGAATCAAATTAGAAAGTGGTAGTAATTTGTAAGGGCAAAAAAACTGCTTAGAAGACAATTTAGTTTTGAACATGGAGATGAATATTTGACATCCAAATTCAGGTTCATGGCCACATTTTCTTCTTCTGCTGGCTTTGAAATGAAGTGCAGCTGTCACAGACGTCCTAATTTCACCCATATTTCATATAGCTGTTTCATCTGATTGCAGGCCCGTCAGGAAATGTAATTTTCATTGCGTAAGTGGATATTTTTCCCCTTACTTCCTGTTGCTCCGCTTAGCTAATCACATCTCTGTCATCCGGGGTCGTTATCTCATTTGTCTGCGTGATTATTTGTTTAAGCGTCGCCCCGCTTGGATTGTGCATGATGATAATTTGAATGTATTTATAGCTCTTCTTGTTATAATCACAGTTTGTTAACACTGATATGACAATAGACAGTGATCAGTGTGTGCTCTGTCTCCACTCAGAGGTTAAAATTCATGGCGACAGAGCACTTATGTCCCATAACGTCACATGCGGTTCAGTCATAGTGATATGTTATTAGGATGCCAGCCATTGTTAGTGCTAGATAGCTTGTGGACAGGGGGGAAGAACACATGCTCACAGTCTGACAAACAGCTTGGTGACTGGAGGAACGCATCTCCAGCATCTACGGTGGATCATTCTGGAGCGTTCATTGTGGTTCAACGACAATGGTTGAAGGAATAAAGCATTAAAGTATAGCAGCTGTACAGATAAGAGGAGAGAAAGGAGTAAAAGTAAGAGAGATGAAGGAGTCCATCTGGATAAGTAAATGGGGGTGATATTGTTTGTTAGTTGGGAAAGACGTCAGGTATTCAGAATTGCCCTCATCTGTCCTGCAGGTGTGTCTGTGAGCGTGTCCACCTTCAACCTGGTGGCCATCTCATTCGAGCGCTACAGTGCCATTTGCAACCCGCTGACCTCCAGGACGTGGCAGACCAAGTCCCACGCTGTCCAGGTCATCACTGCCACCTGGGTGGTGTCCTTCATACTGATGCTGCCCTACCCCATCTCCAGCAAGCTCAAGCCCTTCACCCGCCGCGACAACTCCACCGGGCACATGTGCCGTCTGATGTGGCCCAATGACATCATCCAGCAGTCCTGGTGAGCTGGTTCTCAACAGAACAAGTGCATTAGGGAGTACACGCATGTACTCAGATTGTGCGCTTCATCAGACCCAACTTCAGATGGCCCAGTATTGATTTTGTTAGTCTGTTAGTGCTGATGACCTTGGGGGAAATCATTGGACGAGACACACAAAGGTTTACAGATCTGACCTGAAGCACGAGAGAAGAAAAGACTAAATTCTAATCTCATCTACTATTTACAGATTAGACACACCGAATGCTTATTTTCTTTCATTATTGCCTTGTTTTGGTGTGTTTCCTTGCAGGTATGTGTCTCTTCTGCTGCTGCTCTTCCTGATTCCTGGGATTGTCATGATGACAGCTTATGGACTCATCTCCAAGGAGCTCTACCGTGGCGTCAGGTTTGAGGTGTCCTCAACATCCAGAGGTACGAAAAATAAACTTCTCAATGAAATCCTGATCCTTGAGAAATGCAGTCCTGGTTCTATGGAAGGTCGCACGCACTAAAGTCTTTTCATGGTGTTGTCATATTTTGCCCCTTGACAGAAAGACAATCCAGCACCAGCAGCATCAAGCCTGGTGACAGCGACGGTTGTTACCTTCAGCCATCTAAAAAGAGCATGATGTTGAAAGCTGCAGCTGACACCGTCGACAAAAAGCCTAAGCCAGCTCGCATATGCAGCAGCAATTCTACAGCCAACCTGATAGCCAAGAAGCGTGTCATCCGCATGCTCCTGGTTATCGTCTTCCTCTTCTTCCTCTGTTGGACCCCTGTGTATGTGGTGAACGCGTGGCTGGCTTTTGACCGGCGCCTGGCCAGACACCTGACCGGTGCGCCCATCTCCTTCATCCACCTGCTCTCCTACATCTCGGCCTGCGTCAACCCCATCATTTACTGCTTCATGAACAAGCGTTTCCGCCAAGGCATGCTGGCCACCTTCACCTGCTGCAGCTGCATCGAGGAACAAAGTGGAAACGCAGGGCGCGGCAGTTTTGCAAGGTCACCCAGAGGTGCAATGGCTAAAAGGGAGGTCCCCGTAAGGCCGAAGAATGGCCATACCCCGGCAAGAGAACCCAGCACTGCCATTACATACACTGGCATACGTGCATCCGCCTGGAGTGAGCCGAGTTGAACTGGATTGATGTTTACGTAAGAACAATGGCCTGAGTCCAAACATGTCAAGGACAGTGTGTTCGACTCCAACCTGAGGGCCATCAAAGTCCTTATAGGGCTAGTAAATGTCCAAATATGTTGCTTTAGCTTTAAGTCTAACATGACATGGGTACATTCAGTACTTTCAACAGTTACAGGATCCAAGCTGTTCGTCTGTTGTAAAATCCCATCAGGCCCAATAGATCTACACACACACAGTGTCAGACAGTTTTCAAACCAGTTTGTGTCGATCACTTTGTGACCCCACCCCTCATTCACGAGGACAAGACACCATAGCAGAGACGTGTATTCATTTATGTAAATAGGCTTTCATTTGTCAGCAGCTGCTGCGTATCGCACCGCAATCCGTTAGTAGCTTCAAAACAATCCTCTAAGTGCACAAATAGTTCTGCTCATAACCTTGACCCAGAGTGTGTGTGTGTGTGTCTATGTGTGTGTGTCTTCAGGGTTTGTACTGTGCGTCCAATGGGAATTGGAGAGGCCTTATCATGTTGTGGGACTGTGACCACCTGCATCCCCTCTTCAAAGAGCAAATTCCCAGCATTACCCGTCCACCCACCCGATCGTCTCATAATGTTAAATATAGCAGCGAATGTAGCAAGTTATCTCCATTTTGTTTTTGCAATGTTAATTGTACGACTTTGCTGTTGTTCTGTGAATTCGTAGGTTTAACTTCAACTATGAATCTTTCCAGATATGTTTTGTTACTGTATGATAATGTAGCCATTTTGACAGCAGTCCTGTTAACCTGTAGACAATACGTGTTTGCGTCTTTGTTCGAAGACACTGAAGCAAAAGGCCAAATGTTCATTGCACATAGCATCAAGTGTCAGCTGCTAAATGTAGGAATTACTCTACTGGTCTTTGATATACATCTGGAAGCGTCCATTAAATGCTATTGTGTTCTCTCTGATATCATTTGCCAACCACAATCCACAAAGCCCATTGGTGGTTAATCCGCAGCTGGTTGACCATATAAGGACGTTGAATGTACAGTGTGCATCTGTTGCTACGAAGATTTTGGACGGAGCGGCTTGGCGCTTTCAACGGCTTTAATAAAGTAAAGGCCATCAGGTCTCTTACAAGTGGTGGAAAGAGCAGGGGATTCCACTGGGACCCGTTCCCAGGGATAAAAGCTCCATTTGGGGTTGGTAGATGCCCAACGCCCCACCTGATGTCACCCTGTGGGCACTGAAGCAACCTGGCACCTGAACAACATGAAAGCAATTCAGCTGAATGTCCAATATTACACATTAACTAGTTTGTCAAGTGTCAGTGCTGTGAACATTCATTCAGCTGAAACGTGAATTACAATGTATGGACTGCTTAAGCTTGTGAATAGTATTGATTAAAAACATAAACAAAGTGAGATTTATATCACTTTTTATTTCTCATTTTTATGCCAATATTGCAAGTTTTTTTCTCGTTTTTTATTCTTTTAATGACATACAGTTTTGAGCATGATCTGGAGCTGCAATATGTACAAAAAACAAACTAACGTATGTTATCAAAAAACCGTCCCCTTGTTTTGACGTTATTGCTAAATGTTACAAACGGCACAGGTTTCTACCATCAGCAACCCTTTGAGCACTGAGTATACTACCACAATGACACCTCTGCTTACCATTTTACTAGCATAATACACCGATAAAGTGAGAGTGAAAGGACGTGAAGAGGGGGAAACGACAACTGAAAAACGTGATCTGACTGCAGCGAAGCTAAGCGTAACACAGGCTGCTCGATAGAAAAAAAATGGAGGGAAAAGGCGAGAGATTTTTCCAAATGTACATACATAAACATGAGCGATGAAAAGTGAGGATGAAATGTGTGAGAGAGGGAAAAGAAAGGTTAGCGCTCTGTAGTGCAAACAGCCAAATAGTCTTAAGGAGAAGTAAGGCTGAGTGCGACAGAGAAGGGCTCCGCTCCACACTCCTTTTTGTTTAAAGCTGCCTCTCACTCTGCCCTGTTTTGTTTAGCAGTGCATGAAAACTACATTATAAAAAAGACATTTGGCATATTAGAGGATACATACATTGTTCAGAGCTCATTATTAAAAAAAAAAAAAAGAAACACAAGTACAGCTGCTTTTGGAAGAGTCAAACCAATGTGACCAGACACACCGAGAGAAAGGAAACCAGTTTAGTTCAGGTATTTTGTTAGAAAAAACGAGATGGCGCAATTTTCGGAAAAGCTTTGTCGCCACGGTAAATACAGCTCATGTATAAGAAGGCATGTAACATTGTTGACCCCATTTTTGACCCCTGTGTGAACTGTGTGAACTAGTTTCCTTGTATGTTTTGAAGAGAACTGTAAACCGGCTTGGATTGTCAAGGGGGGCCATATTGTAAAAGTATGCATCGGCCCGTTTATTCGTTTGGGCGCGAGCGACGAAGAGGAGGCCGGGGGTGGTTAGTCCGAAGAGGCAACATGTAAACAAAAGACAAAAGAAAACAGAAAACAAAACAAAAACAACCCCGCCGAAATATCCAAGCGCGAGGGTGGGGTGGTTGGGCGACACTGATGGAGAGGCTACGTTAAAACTCGCAGAATTTAGCGCTCACTCTAGTAGACGTAGAAAACACACTCAAGTTAAAAATCTACAGTAAGATTTCGTGACCTCCATCCTGCAGAGTAAAGGGTTTCGCCGTCGCCGCGGAGATCGACGGGAAGAATCGCGAATTGGTGTGATGCTACACGACCGCTGCAGCACCGGTTAGTGACGTCGTTTATCGTTCCAGGACAGACAGGAAGTGGCCTATTAAAAATACACTCCCAGGCCACCGTAGGCAGCACGGGCAATAATGCACTTTTTTTTTCTTCTGACAATGAATAAGACAAGGGTGGGGGGGCTTTGTATCAATAATTTAAAAAATATCAATATTACAATATAAAACATTTAACATTAATGACGGACAGGCAGGTGCGGATGACGAAAATGGGGGCATGACTTACGTTTTTCTATACATTGATGGGGTGCAAGTGAATCCTTTTTGCTCCTTTTCCTATTTCAAGGGTTTATGAAAAAAAGTCAAATACTTCAGACATTCAAGTTACAGTATCATTGTTCTTCCCCGGAAGTGTATACAGTTGTACTGTCACACCAAAATCACGAGTATTGCCATTGAATGTTTCTCCACAACAATCGCATTCTTTCCATTTGGATCCTTGTGGAAGACGGCAAAGACCCTGAAGAGTCTCAGGGTCTTTTGCTGAAGAGCGGCGGGAATACACTTTGAAATGGAGCGAGTCTGACTCAATATTCCATTATAGCGACTACGTTGACAGTCACATACCTCCAACACACACACATACACGCACGCACATACATGTACTTGCTGGCTGGTGAACTAGTACTCAGGCGGACAAAACGATGACATAACAAGAAATGACCTGTACAATATTGCTGCGTGTGTTTGGAAATACACATCTTCAATAATACACATTTAGAAGGCCTTTTATACTTCTACAGGAGACTGGGTCGCCATGGACACAGGTGAGTGCGACTATTCCGACAGTGAGTTTACATGTACACACACTTTCTGCGAAGAGAAAACCACAGGGAATCCTTAAAAAGGCTAAGAAGGCTGAAAAGAGCATACAGCGCTCGTGACACATTGTACCAAAAGTGAAGGGTGCTGTGCACCATGAGAGGATAGAAACCTAAATGTACACCAAAGTGAAGGTCTAGAGTTCCTTCAGAAGGCTGCTTTGCATGACCGGGAGGCTTGTGGAGCCGCAGCAGGAGCTCGCATAAGCCCCAGCGAGAAGAAGCACAGCACAGATATTCAAAAATCAGTCGGGGAAGGTGAAGGACTTGGTTTTTCTGTGTTTTTTCTTTGAAATTGAAGTTATCGGTAAGGCCACATCAAATTGAAAATGTCAGTCTCGAACATGCCGCTTTTGGAAAACCGCTAGAGTTGAATGCCACCGTGAGTACAGCACACATTGGAAGACACCGCGCTGGGTGCAGTTCAGAGCATAAGGAAGGTTTCACTGCATTCCTCAATATGTTAACAGTGAGCAATAGAGCAACATGATCTTCAGAACAGATACAGGATATCAGATATGTGATTGGTTTGACTGTGTACACAGTAATAATATACAGTACTAAGGCTATTCTCTTAAGTCAGTGACTACGCTTATTACGTTATTGTGAGAAGATTTTTCGTAACCATGGAAGTCTAGTTTCTGATGGGTTCTGCAAACGTTGCTATGGCTCCATGTGAGATGTACTGATGTGTATATTTCCAAAGGAGACATAGCGAACATAGAGTATTGCAGGCAAGGCAGAGGCGTTGCTTAAAGCTTTTCTTTTTAAAGACTTCATAAAAACCAATGATAAAAATAGGCCCTCTGAGGTTATTCCCCAATTTAAAAAAATAAAATAAAATAAAAAAAGAGACAACCTTCGGTTATGTAAATAAACAACCCAGACTTCAGATTTTCCCCCAACAGAAGAAGCAAGAGTATCAAAACAACGCGTTCCGTCCAGACACTGAAGAAAGCAGGCGTTTGTAGTAAGGTCGCAATGACAAACAGGTTGGGATTTTGGACCTCAAGGGGGGAAAAGCCCGAGCTCAGAGGAAGAATAGAAACTATTTGGTAACAAAAGTGTACTATATGTTTAATACAAAAAAGGTATGGAGAAAAATGTACCTTTACTAAAGCTTATACAAGATCCTTGGTCCATAAAAACTATGTTATCGTCACGTTTTATGTGTCCCTCTGCATCCTTGCACTACCGCCGACAACAACACATCCAGCCCCCTGTCACAAACCACAAATCAACGCAAAACAAAACAAAAATGAAACAAAAAGGAATAATAATAAACAAAGTGGAGGGGGGGGGGAAGGGGCCGCGCAAAAAAAAAAAAGACTTTTTTTCTTTCTTTCGTCAACGTTTCTTTCTTCTACGCGGTGGATGCATTGTTGTTGTGGTTTGCGTTCTGGCGGCTGTAGGAGGGTGCTGGTGCTCGGAGCTTTCAGGACCTCTGCTTGTTCCAAACACCAGGACAGAAAAGGCAGGTCCCTTTAGAAACCACAGGAGGGGCGACGAGGCAAGGAGAACTCTCTCTTCTTGTCCACTGACAACTTTTGATGTCAATCCTCCTTCAAATTTCCCCTGGATTTGCTCCTATTTCCCACCAATTTTTCCGTTTCAGCTTCTTTGAATCCAAAATTGCAGCACTTTTAGAGTGAGTCAGTTTTTTTTTAAATTTCCCCATAGTCTTTATACACCTTATGGTATATTTACTCTCAAGGCATATTGTGCGTGGCCCCTGTGTGCGTTAGGAGACCACAGCTGCTGCGGCGGTGGAGGACGAGGACGTGACTCCGGCGTTGGAGGTGCTGTTGGGGCCATAGACTCCGGAGTTGGGCTCCTGGCTGGTGTTGTTGCTTAGCAGGGTGGAGTTGCCGGCCCGCAGGATGGCCCCGGCGGCGCTGCAGTGCGGCCGCGGCCCGGGCTCTGGCGTGTAGGTGAAGGTCAGTGTGGTGGAGTAGATGATGCCGTCGTTCCTCACCAGCGTGACGGGCACCTGGACGGGCTGCCGCACCCAGCGCCAACCCTCCCGGAAGGCCGAGATGTCGGGCACCACGCACAGCATGCTCTCCGCACATCTGCCGTAGGTTTGGATGTTGATGTCGAAAGAAGGAAAGGAATAACAACAAGGAAAAATGTTTGAGTGTCTTCAAGCCACGGTTATGAAATGTTAGATGAAGGTCACTTTATCCTTGAATATGATCCATTTAAGTGGCACCCAGAGAGTACTTTCATTATCAGCTCTTCCCATTCATCATTTAGTCTATAAAAATACTGATGAATGCTCTTCACAAGGTTCCAGAGTACTTTTAAAGGTTTTAAACTGAAATGAAATGAAAAATTAGGCAAATGTTCACACTCTTGACCTTGGAGTAGTGAATATTGAATACTTGCCATATTTACTTCATCCAAGATTAAAGCTACTAAACTATCAAATGGTTGTTGATCAACTGTTGTAACTACACTTAAAAAAGAAAACCAAGTACAGCTTTTTTAAATATGTCCCAGCAAAAGGATGAAAAGAAACGCTCAATATTATAAAAGAGTGAATGATTATGAGGATTTCGATTATTATTCCCAACATTTCATGGTATATTAGTGAAGTGAGACGAGTGTGCGAGTTTCCATATTGTCATGGATTGTGGGAGGTCCCCACGTTTAGCAGATGGTGGTCCCCAGAGTCTTTCATGGTCGTTTATCATGTTTCTCACTTAGTTGTAGGTGGGCAGCACTGATAAACACAGGAAACCTAATCCGTCCGCCATTTTATGAGGGTTTTACGTTTCATTCCTTTTGGCTTTGGTTTTAAAACTGATGTGTGATCCAAAGTGCTTTTTTAGTTTTAGTGAATGCAACATCTCTGCTGTTCTGATTTAAGAGCTCATTTCTAGTATGCAATAGAAGCAAAGGCCCACCTATACATGGTCTCAGCCTCGACGTCTCCGAACCAGACCCGCAGATTTGGAGTGAAGTTCTGTCCTGTCAGCTCCAGCATGGCGACGTCCCCGCCGCCATTTAACTGCACGGAAAGAAAACAATCCAATGACCTAAACTGATATGGAAAAACGGCAAAAACAAAAACCAGAGAGCCTTTTCTTGGCAGTCTTGCGTACCTGTAAGCTCTCTACCACAGGCACAGGGGTGACGGGCGCGTGAACGGGGCCCATGCCCTCGTAGAAAGTGTACTCGGCCTTGTCCGTGCTGATGATTGTCCAGGAGGCGCCGTCATTGATCATCTCCTTGTTTGGTTCCTTTGGGCATGGAGTGGCCTAAAATGGGAAGAGGGGAAGACACACACTTTAATTACACGTCACCAGCATGAGATGGCAGACACAAAAGGCTCTAAGGGGAGACTAACTTGAAACTGGATGATCCTTTCTTGGGAAAGGCACAGGTACATGCGTTCCGTGTCCTTCAAGTAGAAGGCACACTTATGGAGCTGGGAGACCGGGTCGTCTGCATCCAGTAGCGCCGTCTGTTTGTCCACCTTCCGGATGATCTAAAAGAGAGATAAAACACTTTCCTTCACACACATATACACACATACCGCACATGTAGCGGCCGGTGTGCTGAATGAAAGTGTCTCTCTCTCTTAAATGTGTCCGTTACCAGTCTGGGGAGGGCCATGCCGGTGACAGAACACACCAGCTTGACTGTCTGACCGTAGTGGATGTAACCGTCTCTCACAGTGAACTCCTCTCCTTCCGACTCCTCATCATCCACTAAAAGGAAACGGGATGAAAGCGTGTCAAGTGCTGCGGCCAACTTCCCACATCAATCCATCCTTTCCTGCTTGTTTATAATGAAACACACTTTACAATGCCTGGAATAAGGCCAGGGGTTGTGTCTACAATGCGCAGAAAGTGTGTGTGTTAGTGTGGCCTAACAGTGAACCTCTGTATGATCTAGTTTATGTGACTCTACGATTAATTTTTCCATTTATGTTAACCTTTCAGTGTGTACATGTAAACACACACAGCGGTCACACTTCTGGCTGAGTGGGACTTACACAGGTGGATGTAGAAGGCCCCCCACTGCTGGGAGCTGGCGTGGAAGTTCCCCCCCTCCACATGTAGATAACGCGTGCTGACCGTTTGGGACCGCAACCGGTTGAACAGTGCCACCTTGGTCCCTGATGCAATACACACTGCGCGAAAACAAACAAGAGCAAGAACATACACACACACACGGCAGTTATATAATAGTCCCCACAGAAACGGTGGCTCACAGGTCAGCTGTGTTAGCAGTATGATAACAGGTGAGTTTAGCCATGAAATAAACAGGCAGCTGCTCCATGTGTGTTTAGCAGACAAGAATGACTGCTGATGGAGTGAGGTTACACTGCCCTCTAGCGGCCGAGCTCAACATGACCATCAATGCAAAAAGCAGCTGGAATATGATGAGAAGGCGTGTTTAAGACCAGATCTATGTCACTGCTGTGATAACAACACAACTGAAACACACAAGCATATGCCAAACTCACAGTCTGCGTTCTTAAGCGACTGCTTCTTTTTGGAGGGCTTGGAGATGACTTTGATCCTCTTGCTGAGGAAGACACCGATGTCCGCACTGTTGCCGTAGAACATCTTGACGGACAACATGAAGTGCTTTCTCTTGTCGGAGTCGGATATGTACAAGGTTTTGGCTGTGCAATAATTCTGTTGGATGAGAGTTGGAGAAAGGAGGAGCAGAGGAGAGGAACAGTGAGATGTTGGAGCTGGAGAGAAAACCTATTCACATATTAATGAAATGTCATGAATGCGTAGGACTAACAACCTGGAGACAAAGGTGTTTACCTGTGGTAACATCTCGTGTGTCAGTGGTTTTTGTATTAGCAAGTAAGAGAGTGTGTGTGTGTGTTTGAGGTGTTTTGTACCTTTCCCTCTAAGTTAAGCTGCTGCATTTCTTGGTCGCTGTTGCCGATGCCGATGAAGGCGCAGGGCTGCGACTCCTGCTCTGAGCAGCCGTCTCGCTCCATCTGCTCCTTCTTTTTCTTCCAGCCGCTGCCCATCAGGTACACGCAGGGGGGAGGGCAGAAGAACCTGGACAACAGCGCAAAGATACATGACTACTTGGGTTCACCTCACAAATCTGAAACCCTTTTTTACTTGTTCAACAGTAATCTCTAATGTAGGTTACATTAGGGGTGCAGGTGTATAAGTGGAGCTGTTTAGCACTCAAACCTGGAGATATGTCATCATTCTTATTCAACCATACAAATGCACCAAATACTAATTTAATGTTACAATTAACAAAAAAAAAAAAGAGTGAGTGTAGGCATATCAATCCTGATACACTGGCCAATGTGTAGTGTTCACTTTACACCAGAAGAGGGCAGAGAGGCACCAAAATACAACCAGAGTCAGAAACCTAAGCTTTAAGGTGTAAAATGTGAAACTCTTTCACTATGTTCAAAGCTCAACATGGCAGAATGGGCAATTATCAGGTCAGCATAAACAACAATAAACCTCCATACGTTGCCATGGAGGTTTATTCACCTCGGACACTGGTAAGTCATCTTGTGTCTTTGTATATTTAGAAAAGGATTGCCATCAATAATCTTTGAATACATTTTGGTGTGCGTGATCGGGAACACAAAAGCTACTTGTCTGGCAACATCAGTCTCTGTCTGTGTGGGTCTTTGACGACAACAGATGGAAAGAGTGCGCCGTCTTTCCTTGTTTTGGTGGTGACAGAAATGATCAAAGGTGTGAGACAGACACCCGTGTAAAATCCCCCGTGTGGCTCTGCCGTCCAAAGGATGTTAACATACTGATATGTGGCACAGAGGAGCAGAAACCCGAGCGTACGCGCTTGAAGTGAATACGGTGAAAATGCCTGCGGGAGGCGCATCGCAGGTTTCACTCTCAAACGCCTGTCATGTGCGATGCAGCAGGCAGGTCTATTTTTACCTGACAACCCAGGTTCAAGTCCCGTTCAACATGCGTGTGCTCTACTGGTGTATCCTTGAGCAACGCAGCTTCACTGGATTCTTGCATGTATATATAAAACGCATTTGTCCCGAAGCTCTGTTGTATTTGTCTGTAACTCAGAGTGGAAAAAAATATTTGTATGTTGGTGTCACTTTAACTGAACAAGACAGCCAGAATCAACCTCTCCCCACTCTATCTGTCTTCCCTGTGGCGCTCCAAACTCTCCGAGGTGTCTCCGAGTTGGCTCGCGTCGGCTGATTTACCGGGAGATGGAATTGATGAGATTGCTGGCAGGGCTGCCGCTCGCCCAAGTAAACAAGCGGGAGTATTGGAAGGGGAAAGAGTTAGAGGATGATCACCACGGTCTCTGTGACTCTAGAGAGAAGGAGGAGGTTCGATATCTAGCGAGCATCCAGCACTCCATCTTTGAACAACAGAGAATCTGTTAAAGGCATTGTGAGGGAATTCTGACAAAAGCCAAACGATGCTCCCCAAAGGCCAATCTGTGCGTTTGTCCGTGACCTCTAAAGCCTTTAAAAGCTGCGTAGCTACAGTATGCTCTTGTCCCTGAGCTCTTTCACCTGAATGCTCTGTGGATTTCACCCGGACATCCTCAAAGGACCTTTTATCTCCCTGATCCCCAGCTCTCTTAACTCCCTCTCTCGTTTCCTTCCCTTCCGCAGCCTTCACCTGCACGTGGCCTTTGCCGTGAAGGTCACTGCCTCATTTCCTCCTCTGACCCCCGAGGACATGAAAGGCCAGACGGGGTCAGGATCCCCGCAGCACACGGGGGCCTCCGCAGGAACGTTTGTTTATCGTTCCCCACTCTTTCACGTCACACCTCATGAGTCTTTGTCAGCTTGATGTTGAATAGTAACAGGGAATAATAACTCGTTTTCCATAATTCACCCACCTTTTCTCATTGCCGTAGGATTTTTGTGCAACTTTTGCGTGCAGGATCATGACGGTCTGGTCGCCTCGCTCCTTCAGGTAATTCCTCATCGCTTCTCTGCAGGGGGGACAAGTGGGTGGACAGGGACGTCAGAGGGACGGGGAGACAGAGAGGAGGAGGAAAAAGAAGAAGTTCATTAACGGGCTGTCGGGCAGTGATCCAGCAACAGAGGTTAAGAGACATTAGGTGTGTCAGAACTAAGGAAGCCTCGGGGGGTTGCTGGTGACAGAGAGGTCATCCAGCAGGTTTTAGACAACGCTCGGCTGCAGATGGGAGGAAAATGCACAGGCGTAAGTGTGAAGTATGGACAGAGAACATACCAAGAATACACACTGAGACACACACTTGTGCGCGACCCCTGGAACACCTCAGAGCCTGCATGTCTGCTGGCCAAAAAAGCTATGCTCTCCCACAGCTGGCTCCATTTGAGGGGGGGGGGGGGGGGTGGACTGAACCATTAATGACCGGCTCAGTGGGACAGTGAGGAGAGAGAGAGAGAGAAAGAGAGTCAGGGCGAGAGAGCGAGAGAGACAGAGAGAGAGAGAGAGTTGGAGGAGGAGGTTGAAGAGGGGAAAAGGGGAATTAAACAAAACAAAAACAAAAGCGCTGAGCTCACCGACAAAGAATCCTCATCTCGTGTCAAAAATGTTGCGAGGTCTGTGCTCCAATTACTTCTGTCAACTAATCCAAAACCTCCCATCATCCCACACTTCAGTCTGTTACACAAACAAACCAAAAGGACCCAAATAATTTCAATATTTGGGAGGGCAGCGGAGTTAATGCGGGGTCGGACCACATCACACACACACACACACACACACACACACACACACACACACACACACACACACACGCACACGCACACGCACACGCACACGCACACACACACAGATGTCAGTGACACCTGACACACGGGGTGCTCAGAGGGACACCCACTCAGACACAGAGACAGACACACATATACACACACACACGCACACATATCCACTTTGCCACGCAATAGAGGGTCGCACGCTCGGGTTAGAGAGGCCTTTGTTATGGAAAAGCAAGGGGCCCCTCGCACAGGGACAGGGGGAGGAAGGCCAAGAGGGATTTTGGTTTATCCGTTTGGCAAGAAAGCTTTGGGAACTTTATTTCTCACTTCGCTGTGAAATTAAGCGTAATCCGAGTAAAACTAAGCAGAAAACTAAAATGTGAGACCATTTAGATGCTCCAATAAAGTATTTTGTTTGCATTAAATGGGCCAAACAGCCAACAATAACCTTCCTGAAGGTTTAAGCGAAGGTTATGACGATGAGGCATTACAGACGACAACACGCTGGCAAACCCGGTGACCCCCAGAGCTCTGAGTGATGGTGCGGAGAGCACACAGTCCAAACCTGGTGATGTCATACTCGCAGGGAGCAATTTAGCAATCACCTATGACCCAAACCCCTTACTTGTAGGAGGGGTGACATCACAGGTAAGGAGCAACACAGGGCACGCGATCCCTCTTACACACGACATCATTTAACTCACAAAGCATCAGGAGTGTAAAGGTTTCACAAGCACGTATAAGGGAAACACTGAACTGTTGCTTACCAGAGTTGCATCACCATAACAAAAACATTTCTGATGATTGGAGCATCGAGATTTCTATATTATTATACAAGTCACAGCTCCCAGGAACTTAACTTGCATGCATGAGTGTTGACAAAGACATATTTTAGGGCGAAATGAAGCCTTAAAAATGGGGTAACAGCATAAAACTAATAACAAAAATGAATTAATGTGATCTGATTAAGTACAATGCCAATGAAATCCAGTCACATTGGTTAAGGTCGTAAGCACCATAGCGGTAAAATTGTGCCGAATTCTAAACACAGCCTTCTGAAAGCAGAAACGTCTGTTCATGGGTTGAATGTCACATGACCTCCCGTACTGTCAGTCTGGCTTTTAGGCTTAACAGCAACAATCTTGAGTAGTTATTCAAGTAGAGGGTCACCGAGAGCAGGAACAGGAAATGGGCAATAAACAGAAGAAAAGTCTATTCCAATTATTTTAGGAGACGTTTAAGAGTTCAAGCAATAAGGATAATGAAGCCTGCAGAGCTGCCCTGCCCTTATTTGTATATATACGGTATATAAAAGGAAAGATTATGATGCAATGTAAGCACGTTGAGGTAAAGGTAAGGTAGAGGGGGAGCAGGCAGGCAGATTAAAACTGAATGAAGATGTTTGGATCATTAGATGTCCCTTTCACACACACACATACATACACACTGCAGCAACATGCAAACAAAATGAGAATGTGTACATGCACTGCACAGTCGAGATCAATTTAAGGAAATACACACATGGCTGTAGGGGGAAGAGGACGAGGGCAAATCCGGTAACCACTGACTGGTTTTAGTCTTAGATTTGTGACAGGGAAGTGATTGGTGTGACATGGTCATTTCACACTTTGCAGAAACACACATCCGATAAACCACATCCACGTGCAGTGTGAAGAAACAGATGCAAAAAGTGCAAAAGCAGCACTGGTATCAGCCCAGCAGTCTGGTGACGCAGATGGTGGCCGTCCACCTGCCAAATAGTGGCTACTGCGGTGAAGTACAACACTTAGGTGGGGTTGTAAATTGAGATAGACGGCGAGGAGCAAACGAGCTCAACACACTGGGCCGGAACCAAGTAATAGCAAATGAGACAAGAGGTGATAAGCTGGAGGACTATCTCGTTGTGGTTGTGTATCAATCGCATCTATTGCAATGACATCTCACATGTTGTTCATCCGCACAGACGTGAATTAAATGCCGAGTTGTATTTTCATCCTCCTGCCTTGTGGTTATCGAGCTATTTACTCGCCTGCGTCACTGTAGTAAACTCATTGCCTGCACCTAAGGGCTCCCGCTCACAACTTTACAACTGAGAGCACCAAGGGGAAAACATGGAGTGATCAGACTGGTTTCTACACAAGTAACCCAGTTTAAACATCATGTGCGCCACTTCTCTGGGCATTATGTCGGTGATTACACTCTGTTGTGCCGCCGTGTTTCACTATGAGTGACAGCAGACATTCTATTCAAGTTCAAATTTGAGATAAGTGGTTTTGATAATTGGGTTAGACAGTGATTTATTTCAAACCTGCCTATGTTGATTGCCCTGTTTAACTCATGAGGCCCACACATCGACATTGAGAATGGAGTTAAATTGAAGATTATAGCAATAATTAAGATAAATTATGGGGAAAAACTATGATATCAAGATGTATTCCTGTGTTTTGGTGTGCATGTGCTCAGATTTTCCACTAGCAGCATACAAATGGATACTTCATATACTGTAGGTAAAGCCGTTTTGCAAAGCCAATGGATAAGGCAACTACAAAAAATGGGAAATACTACGTGCCAGACAGATTTCACAAAAGAAAAAGACTCATTCAACAGAAGGCAGTGTGGGTTTAGACTAGTGTGTGTGTGTGTGTGTGTGTGTGTGTGTGTGTGTGTGTGTGTGTGTGTGTGTGTGTGTGTGTGTGTGGAGGGGGTCTAGGGTTAAGCCAGGCTGCAGATGCAACTGAGCAGACAGGCATCTGCGCTGTACATCTGCCACAGCGTCTTCAACAGCAGAGTGGTCCATCAGGAGACCCCCTGTGGACACTGACACACACACAGACTCGCACTCAGAGCGGGGGGACAGGCACGCTAACACACACACACACACACACACACACGCACACACGCACACACGCACACACGCACGTGCGCAGCGAATAGCTCAATTAAGATGATCAGACTGCAATTACTTTGCGCTCCTGTGCATCACAAAAGGTAGATTACACACATCCGAAGTGCAGCGCTTGGGTTCAGACATTGACAATCAGCCACTTCATTCTGCTCCGCCTCCGTTTAAACGCAGACTCCATCTGTGGACGCAGGAGAAGAGGAGGACGCCTGGACGCAAGCGGCTGCTCGGTGCCGTTTCATATCCTCCTTGGGGCCCTTGTGCGCCTGCGCCGACGCTGATGAAGAGGAGCTGGCATCAAAAATAAGACTTTGCCTATCAGTATCTAACTAAATGTAAACAATGGACGTGTCATGTGCTTCTCTAAGGGTCCATTCTAAAGACTTCTGGACTGTGATGGACCAAGTGAAAACCTGAAATGCTCCTACGTACGACACTGACCGAGTTCAGACAGAATTTACCCCGAAAAATCATTACGTTTTTGCGTATTGGCAGCAAACAGCGAGCAGGGTTTTCATGTAGTGACTGGAGGAGACTAGCAGCACTTTGACACAGGAGCAGATATCTGAAAACAGTTGTGTGGAGCTTTTCCATGTCAGGCGATGGATTCTGCAGAGCTAGCCCTTCCTCTGTTGCTTGGGAGAATAAGCTTTGTGAAGGGGCGGCTCCCCTCACAGAGGAGGCAGCTTATCCAGCCGGTGTGTACGTGTGTTTTGTTTGTGTGCCGATTCAAGTGTATCTGCATGTGTGTTGTTCGCCTTTAGAACCAGTGTGTGTATGTGCGTGCTCATTTGCCTGTCTGTGTGTCATGTATTTCCAGTCGAGCAGCCTTTCTGACAGGGCGGCCCTGCAGGACCCAGAGCTTCAGCTGCCCTAAAAAGCCCCAGCAGGACTCTGTGCTATTTTAGCTGCCTCCGCTGCTGCCTGACAGAAAATCACAGGGCAGTATCTACAGGATGGGGCCATGTGAGAGCCAGTCAACATCTGAGACATGTCGCTGATGCAGAAACAAAAGCAAACACAAAGAAGAACACACCATGAGAGGAGGGTACAGACACACTGAAGGAGTTTTGTTCTGTGCCTCTGGGCTGCTGAGTGTTTTGTGTCCGTCATATTCGGAGCCATCAAAACCATCGGGCCCACGGAGGGGCCGGTGCAAGCCAGCGGACTGGCAGCACATGAATATAGAGGGGGACACATCAAAAGGGTGCTGGGGCCCCTTATTCCAAAACCGTCCTCTACTCTTCCAGGCAATATGCAACCCCTCATTTTCCCCCTGCTGAGCGCCACGCGCAGAGACACACATGCACGCATACACATACACAGACAGACTCACGGCTAAGGCCATGCCTCTTCCCTGCGAGACAAATGCAGACCAGCATACACGCACACATCCGCACACGCACAAGCCAAAACATCCATCAGCATTGTGAGTTCAGCCAAATTTTTCAGCAGATGACTTGTAGCAAACGGAGAAGGAACACAATGATCAAAAACTTTCTGCGCTGTTTGTCCAGAGGAGGAGGAATGCAGACACACACATGTTACACAGAGAACACATCGAGCTCAACTGCTCTGTCAAAGATTTTATAAATGAACTTTCACAATTTCCCATGACCGGGTCTTTATTTGACTATTAAGTGCAATCTAACAATCTATACAACTTCACCAGCCCCGTAAGACCCCTCGCCTTTGAGAACCGTTTGTTGTCAATGGGACCTTGTCAAGAAACAAGTTTTGGCTACTTGAGACATTCTGAAGCCTTTGGGACACTTGAGTACCATCAGGCCAAGTATATATTCATTCAGTAGTCATTGAGGCTGCTCTCCTGCCACTTAACCTGCGAGGAAGGTCACGTCTGAACTGTGAACGACTTCACTGGTGCTTGAGTGAGGCCAGTTACGAAGGTTTTCTGCCAGATTTGCCAGATTTGCCCTTCAAATCCGAGAACTGTTCGTCCATTTTCGACTTTTGGCTACGTTTCCTGCAAATCTATTCACTTTTTAATCATTGATCCAAATCCAAAGTGTTTGTATTGACAATTGCCAGGTGTGGTGTGTGTGCTGTGTGTGTGTGTGTGCACTGCACTCACCTTGTTAGGCGCAGTGGCTGAGGGCGCTCCCCAAACTTCCTGCAAAGACACAAAGTGACAAGAAAACATGAGTGGGCAGGTTATCAACCACAAACACACAGAGTAAACATTGCATTCTACGCGGCTGTGCTGCTACAAGCTTGTCACCGCGCGAAGTGGCGACATGCTCAAACTGAGGTGAGGTGACAGGCAGCGTTGGTGTGATGTTGGTGACATCTTGGCAGCGGGTGAAAGCTGATGAGCAGACACTGAACTTTAGTCAACCTAATTCCCACCTACAGCCTGTCAAAACACGCAGCGCATCAGCAGCCTTTGTCTCACGTTTAGGATTAAACTTGTTATTATAGTTGTGCAATGGCAGAACAAACTACAACTTCGGTACAGCAGTAATCCCAGTCGTGTTGACAGGTCACAGAGTTCAAACGACAGTGGGTGGATGAGCGGTGGGTGGATTTCGCCCTTACTTCACGTCTTACTTCAAAAGGTAAAAGGTCAAGCATATACCTCATCTCATTGTACGCACTGTCCTCAAACTCTGCGGCTCCTTTCCTGGCAATTTCAGACTGCGGGCAGATTATGATGATTCAGGAAACTACACGGGTCGCAGCCGAACTCTCAGTCATAGCAGTCATGTAGCAAAGACACAGATGTCCAAACAACACCGCGTATAGCACGATTACAACAAAGATGACGGAGACACGATCAGCTCCTCTGTACCTTCAAAGTGTCCCGATCACTGTGGTCTGTATGTGAATTATGCATATCTCTCTCTGTGTGTGTGTGTGTGTGTGTGTGTGTGTGTGTGTGTGTGTGTGTGTGTGTGTGTGTGTGTGTGTGTGTGTGTGTGTGTGTGTGTGTGGTAACCAAAAACCACCATCATCTGCGAGGACGTACACAAACTCTAAAACATCCGCCTTATTTTCTCACAGTAAACTTTTCCAATCAGCCTCACCCCGTTGTTTAATTAACATGCAAATAGGCTCAACTTGAAACTTCAAAAGTGCTGACAGATTCTGATCACATCCTGCCTGCGAAATGTACGCAGAGAGTAAAGGAGTAAAGAAGAAGAGAAGGGAGGAAAAGAATAATCAATGGCCTGATGTGGCCTCTTCCCTTTCATCACGCCGGTGGTGACACTTGCCTCGTGGCCCGTGAACTTGTGTGCGCATAAGGGAGTTGGTCTGCCTGTGTTGTGGTTTTGCGCGCCGATGACACGTATGTTAAAAGATCCTACCCGTGACCGTGTGTCATTTGCCTAATTGGAGGTTTCGTCGAGTACACGCGCAAAAAAAAACTAGTACTCAGGGGCGAAGAGGGAGAAAGTGGAATAAACTGATTGGTGCAAGAGGCAAAAGGAAGGAGTGGAGGTGGAATAATTATAGAGAACAGCAATCAATAAGGTTCCCACAGTGAAACACTGATGCCTCCACTGGCTAATGGATTCCAGACGGCTCCTTTCTCGAGTTCTCTCCCTCTTCCCTCGCCTCCCCCCCCTTAAACCCCAGCCCCCTCCGCTGCAAACGGGGGAGCGATGGAGGAAGGGATACTGCGGAAAAGAGTGTTGGGTGAGATCAAAGGCGCGGCGAGACCTGGGCGGCGCTTTAGGGGAAAGACGAGAGATGATGGGTGAGGATTTGGTCGCAGATATACAGAGGAGAAGAAAAGGTAGCCGTGAATCCCGTCTGCACAGAAACAACATACAATGAAATTCCCTCCATAAACATTTAGACACAAAACACTGTGTGTGTTTTGTATGTTTTCACTAAGCATGTAGGCCAAAATCTCCAGAATCTCTCAAGACTTCGAGGAAATATTAAGAAAACACTGCGGGCACAGGTTTTGCTGTGAAGTGATGCAGTGCAGAAAGAGAGAGAGAGAGAGAGAGATGAGGAGTTTGGTTTACGAGTTCTGTGAAAAACCACAGTCCGCATTTCCTATCACCTCCACGAGCACACTTTAACGCCATGAGACACACACACACACACACACACACACACACACACACATAAGAGAAAAAAACAGCAAACACAGGAAACCACAAAAAGGTAGAGTTGCAAACACACAGCGAGAGATATGGGAAGTGCTGCATCGGCATCAGCAGCCATTCAGTATCACACCGACTCAAAGCCTGAAGCGTGAAACAATGACCCAGCACAGAGGTGGGCCGTGCTGATGGGGGGAGGAACGCTGTCAGGAATAGAGTCAAACGCTGGAGAATTCTGAGTAAAATATCGACAGACACACACACACACACACACACACACACACACACACACAGCACATATCACCGGACATGCACACACATAAACACACAGACACTCTAACTCGCCGAGTACACAAGGGGCCAAAAGAGGAAAAGGAAGCTTTGTCAGAACAGGACTTTCGTCTGACTTGCTCTCCATCCGTTATCCCTCCTTCCTTCCTTCCTACTCTCTCCTCCTCACCTCCTGTTCACTATCACTGATTCCGCTGGATACAATGGGGGTGAGGGACAGCAGAGGCAAATAACATTGGCGGGCAATCAAGCAGCGGGAAAACACTACAGAGAGGCTGCCGTTCACAGTGAGGGGGACATTTCAGCAGCTAAATCATAACACACACACACGCGCGCATGGTGCCACAATAGGTCTCATTAATCAATTTCCGTGGAGACAGAACAGAGGTAGGTTTGCTGGGTAAAGGTAATGCTCCTTGGGAGGGAGGTAGCTGGTGGGCCGGTGATAACAAGCTAAGTGTCATAGCTTTTGGTACTGCGGCTCCGCACCACCACAACACACACTGCATTCACCTTTTTAATAAACAAAGACTTCCTAAGGCGGCAGGTTTAACTAAATTGTTTTTCTGATGGTGACCAGCGTGACTCATGTTTAAAGGGCTAATCTGATCAAAACATTCAACGTTCTTTTGTCAGAATGGGAACAACGCAACAAATGAATGGAAACTTTTCAGATTTTGAGCCTTAGGTTGCTGTTTTAGTGGCACACACTGATAAATTGGACAGGTTTTGGCACGCCAGACTTCAGAAATGATCTCTACTGGTGACAAATAACCCACATCTTGCATCATCCCATATCACAAAGTGTAACAGATTACTTTTGATTGGCTTACTATCAAGTCTACCATGTATCAGTTTCTAAATCTAAAATATAGAGACCCTATACAATACACACAGCATCGTGTAATGCTGTGCAGTGTATATTTCCGATAGCCCTCCATAGCCCTTGATAAATAAGCACGTACTATCAAAGGGAAGCGGCTGCACACTTGCATACACACCGCTGGGCTGCAGGGAAAAAAAATGGTCATGTCTGGGCAAATGCAGTCTTACTCACTCACTGCAGCGATCCAGACCCCTGCTGGATCCCCGCGAGTTCCAAAAACCACAAATTATCAAATTAATTCCCCATACATTCCCCTGTGGATGAACCGTGTAACCAGACTTTTAAACGTTGGCAAAACCTTATTAGGAAGCCGATAGGCTCATTAAACTACTAAGCCAACTCGCTGATAGCTTACTCTGGCATGGTTACCAAAGGCTAAATGTGCCAAGGTCAGTGAACTGACGTTAGATGTGAACAAGCAGTTGTTCCATTTAGACGGAGAGCAGTGAGAGGATGTCCTGACACTGGGCTTTCCACTGGAAGTGAGAGTGATATCACACTTGGCTCCTGGGCTCCAGAGGCGTACTATCTGTAGTACTGATGCGGTGCCAGCCAATGCAAAACACTGGCACCTGGGCGTGAGGTTGACCCTATATGACACTTTAATGAGGCGTGATTTAGCGCCGTATTAGGATTAAGACAGGAAAACATTTTCATTGTGCCAAGTCTGAGATCAAGTGAGATGCCTCTTAAAGTGCCAGATGTGCCTAAGGAGTGAAAGCTGAGGTAATATAAGTCTGCTTTCAGAACTATAGCATTACATTTGACACTGCCGCCTATTATGGAAATATCATTATTGAGTTTTTTCCTATATGCAAATACTGTGTGGTCAATTTTTCGTGTCAGTATTTATTACCCTGTTGTTATTTCAAAGGGAATGTCAACATCATCACAAACACAGAGTTGTTTCGCACTAGTTAACAGGAGGCATCATGACTGAGACCTGTGGGATCAAGCTCACACACGGATGGTTCATAAGTTAAATGGCTGACATTTTTTTAAACAAATCAAGTCTAAATACAATTAGATAACTGCAGGGCGCCAATTTTACATAGCAACTGTGTGAAATCATCATTTATTTTCCATCTAATGTTACTATGGCTGTGGCTGGAAGCAGCAGCAGCAGCAGCTTTCTCTGGGTTGTCTGTTGGCTGGCGTGCATTGTGACTGACAGAATGAGGGTCCTAACATAACCACAAAGAGCCTCGGCTATTGGCTCAAAGTTCTGGACGGAGAAATCAGAGAAGCAGAAAGTGGAAGCAACGCGCCCACTCCTGTCATGTCTCCGCTCAGCGCTCCTGAAGGCACGCATTAATGCAGAGCAGCCAACAGAGCATCCTTCAGAGTTTGGGGCCCCCCCGACGCTCGCATTTCCACGCAACTTTTTGCAAACCGTGATTGTCAGCTTTTCGTTGGCAGTAATGGAGTAACCTACATCCACTGACTGAACAGCTTTGAGTGCCTTATGTTTGAACTAAATGGGAGTGAATGAGCCATGGGAAAACTGATAAAAGCTTTTCCATCCTGCCAAGAACAATATTGTGAGGGAAAAAATAAAATCCCTGTAATGTTCTTGGAAGTATGTGGGCACTGAAACGTGTGGACCGAATGCTACTGCATGCTGACACTCAGCTGTGTTCGGCGTGAACTTCGTGTCAGCTCTCTAATTATATGACAACACAGCATCTAAAGTATTCCACCAGGTATTTCATATACCAAAAAAATGCACTCGGGGAGGTGGAAATGTAACACACAAAATATAATCTCCAGCTATGACTTTCAATGCTGGGGCGTGAACACATAAACATATGCGCAGACTGACACTTCAATTACCACGGCTCGACACGAGAGCAGCCAGAGGGTGACACGGCAGCATATTTTGGTGGTAGCTCATTAAAACCCAACACCTTCAACCAACAGCAGAAACCACTATAAACACTGAAACTCTGCACTCAGTCCCCCTCAGGCCTCTTTCACACAAAAACACACATGCGCGCGTACACACGTTCGCGCGTACACGCATGTAGGCGTTCACACACACAAATCGTCCACTCCGAGCCGCAGCTGGTACTGGACGACAAGACATCCTTGGAAAGGGGAAATAAAACCTCGTTATCGACCTCCTTAGACACGCTTTCTTTCCAAAATCAGGTTACGATTTGAAGTTTCGGATCCATGTTGTTGTTTGGGAACAAGAAATCTGACACATTTACCATCATTAATCCCATAACGCTACATTTCTTTCTCAAACAGGTAGACCTGCAGATTCATACCTGATTAAAATGTCACAGCCTGCCAGCGCCAGAACCTTCAACACGCTGCTTTCATTTCATGGCTCGACGTGGTTCTCTCACACTGCCCCCAAACTTCTAACTGTAACTTACCCTCTCATCATATCGTTCTGTTTCCGTACGCCCACCTACTGTCAGGCTGTAATTCTAAATGTCTCCATGTCGTTTGGTAATGTGCTATTTTTTGCATTTCATCGTCAATTCCGGCTGCTGTTACCACGGCGGGAAAGCAAACGAACAAGCGAGCCAAGCGTGCAAGATGTCGAGCTGCCTTTTTGAGCACATATATGTGAAAGAAAAAGGCGAATACGTGAGCAATGCAACAAACATATCTGTCGTACACCGCATACGCACATCTGCATTGACGGAGGAGCAATGAGCTGCAGGAAGACGGATATCTAGCAGGATTTGGATTCTCTCATTGTTCCCTGAAAGGCAGTGCAGACATACAAGGCGTTGGTGACAGATACGGGTGTCAGCTGCTATGAATAGAGCATCGACCACCCACCTTCCACGAGCCGACACGCGGATGGGCGTCGAAATGCGGCGCAACGCCACAGGGGGTTGATTGAGAGTGCAGACCGCGACCTGCCGTTGGTTCGGGGATGTGCTTGACAGCTGTGAGTGACAGTCCAAACAACGCAGAGGGGAGAACGCACGTCGACGACCGAGGGCAGAGAAGAGACCGAAATACACACTCTGACATCTCCTCAGCGGTTTGCAACACTTAAACACGTGCAACACACACACTCTTGCTAAGGCGGGTGTGAATTCTCTCCAAATCAAAGGGGAACCAACTGTAGACACAAGAACAGCATGGACAAGACAATATGCACAGACTAGAGTGATGTTATTAGCCTATAGGAGGGGCCGTCACTGCAACCAACACACACACACTGCGAGTCAGCAAACACACAGACTAGCATGACAAGAAAACAACACAGCCAGCAGTTTTGGTGATGACCTTACTAAACGTGTTGGTCGGCAAGAAGAGTTCAGCATGAATTAATTAATAGAATTAGAAACGCTGGCATTTCAGCCAGGCTATCTCATTCGCAACATCTCACAAATGCGTCACACCTCTCACCGGGGCCTTTAGCCCAGATATAACATATTGGTTCCAAGATAAGATTGTAACTGCGGTTCAACTTCTCCGTTTTGTTCGAGCCGCAGATGGAAAGAGGCTGTGAGAGTCTCAAACCTTCCTGTCTGAACAGTTCCAGACTATAAAGAGTAAAAGGTTTACGCTTCTCCATGGAGGTGTTCCGGTGGGTCCGTCAAAGCTGCCTGCCACAGAGGCGCCGGTTTCTAATTCAGCATCGGATTAACCCCTGCATGCAACACTACAGTAGATGGTTGCGACATACATTAGGCCTCCTGGCGTACCCAAAACACAAGCATTCTTCAACTTTTAACACATCCACCTACAGTAAAGTCTCACATGTTGACTTGTACAAAATACATGCTTATGTGAATATTTATACATAGAAGTTACACAGCACAATATTCAAATGTGAGCAATGGTGTTTTAAAAGGTTAGTAGGTGACAGCTTGGGCTGAGCCTTTGGTGCTTTGTCTAGATCACACACACACACACACACACACACACACACACACACACACACACACACACACACACACACACACACACACACACACACACACACACACACACACACACACACACACACACACACACACACACACACACACACACACACACACACACACACACACACCTCGTCCTCCCCCCCACGGGACTAAAGAACAACAGCACAACCCACACTGCGGTTCAGATGCCATCACTCATATGTTCAAGGTCAAGGGTTGGGGTGTGACCCTGTAGGGTCAACTGCCAGGCACTGTGTGTGAGATTATATTACCATACAAAGATGCGTCTGTCCTTAAAGAAATGTGCTGAGGAACAATTCTTGTTTCTAATACATCATATCATATCACACCTATACATTACTTCTTTCTAAAACCAAAGCAGATAAATCCCATGTGTGCACTTTGGCCAGGACCACATTTGCATTTGCAAGCTCAAGGTAAGAGCTCAGGTAAGGTGCACGGACATGCCGCGATGAGGTGGAACACAGGGATGGGATGAGGGATTAGGCCTGTAAAAAGGTGTCTGGTTTCCACGCCGGAGGGCTGATAACAGATATCGCAACTCTTTGGAGTGGCTGCACGCATCATTATCAGCACCACACTTTGTCACACCAGGATCCAAAGCCACAGGCCTTCTTAGTGACCTGCCTCGACCACAGCCAAGCGGAAGGCACGTATACATTACAACACTTGCATTTTAATTTCTAATTCAGCCTCTCTTTCACATGTGTAGATTCCAATTATCAATTCTGAAGTCATGATTATAGTTTAGAGATGTTCACACACAAAGTTTAATGATGTCTGCGCTGTCAGTCTGACATCACAATGGTGATCACAGCGAGCCAAGTCAAATTATAGCCTGTGTTACCAGGCTAACCAGTTGGTTCTTAAAAGAACTTTGAGGTCCAAAGTATGTGTGTGAGCCTTAACTCTAGGAACCCATAAATCAACACTAAGTGGAAAATGAGGAAACAGTCAGATTGCGTTAGATAGAACTCAAACGACTTCTGTGTGTGGCATGTGTATTCAAAACTATCACGACAGACACAGTACAGCGGGTGGTAATAATATCTCTCGCCAAGCAGGAGAATGTGTGTGTGTGTGTGTGTGTATATGTTGAGGAGTGAATGGAGGCGACATCAGGCAAAGTGAGAGAGAAATCTGGAAATCTGAGCCTGTTGGCTACATTGGTGCTGGCGGCCTATTGAAAAAAAATACCTGCATTCTGATGTCACAGACACACACACACACACACACATATATACACAGTTGCGCTGGCTACATGACACCCACCGAGCATAAACACCAGCCCTTTCTTTTAGTCCACACACACTCATTGCTTGCAGCTCTGTGGCATGCTGTGTGTGGCCTGCAGCGCTGGTATTACACACACACACACGTCTTTTGCGCACCTACTTAATCATTGAGAAAAATCTATCGCCATTAATGCGGCCAAGTTTGGGCTCTAATATCCGTATCCGAAGGCAACCCTGAACAAGTCAAGGCAAGAAAGACAAACGGACACAAATTGGGGGAGAGGGAGTGGACGTGTCCCTGTCAGTGACCGAGAGAGAGACAGAGAGACAGAGAGAGAGAGACGTGGCGTAAGTTGGAGAGTCTCCTTGTATTCCCTGGATTTGGCCCCGGTGCCTGGCATGTGCCATCGCGAATGCCAACAATGACTGCAGGCATTGAGGAGCAGAGTCAGAACAAATATTCACACAATCCTGCCTGTTAGCAACCTCCCTATGGAACGTCTACTACTATCTACAGGGGAAACGGAGGATGAAGCAAAAGAGAAAGAACAATTATGCTGGGTGATAAGGGCGAGATGAAAATATAATGAAGACGAGCATGAAAATGATTGTGTTTTATAAGAGAGGATTAGAAATATCAAATAGAAAGGAATTTAATTTTCAAAAACAAGCTGAATTATAGGTTTGGTTTCCACTGTCAATAATGATGCTAAAATAGAAGTGGAAGTGAATGGCAGGCCAGAGAAAGCATCCCTCCGTAAGTAAATATATGAACTCCTACGCATAATAAGGGAATCTACAGCACTTACAGCGCTCCCTGAAAATAGAAGGTTTAATGTTGCTCAAGTGCACGCATGCAAAACAACAGAGGGAAGTCAGTCCTCATCTTGACTCAGTTAACGGACTGCTGATGAGCTGTCTGTCCCTCAAGGCTGACCGACTGCAGATGGCAGAGGTCTGGTAGCTGCCCTGAGACGCCCCACTGGGGGCAGAAACAAGGGCAGGGCTACGTGGTGTGTGTGCGTGTGTGTGTATAGTCTGAGTTGGGTGGGTCACATCAGTCTGCACTCACAAGTGCCTGCATACACACATATACACACACATACACGGCACCAGCTCCATCTGTCTTTGACATGGGAGAGCTTAATGACAGAGGCAGAAAAGCCAAAGAAAAGGGCTGCTCGCTCTGCCTCCCTCCCTTCATTTTCCTTCCCTCCGTCTCTCTCCCTCTTGACCGCACTCTCCAACATCAATGCTCCATATGGAGCTCTCTGGACAGACTTTTTAGAACTCATCTTGGCCTGGCACACAATCAATAAGACATCTACACATCCAGCCACTCGCAATACACACACGCACACACACACAAAGACAGTGTAATCTGGCACTGAGGCTGGAACATACTGAGCAAATACATACACCATTACTGGGGCACATACAGTAAAACACAATGTCCTGAAATGCAGTGGATACCAAATAATGACATTTCCAGTGTGTGGCCCGCATGGACGGTTTGACACTGCACACACAGACAGACTCTCTCTCACACACACACACACACACACACACTTCATGCTTGTTCTATCTCTAATGAAGTCTGCTTTGTGAATCCCGCAACTCTGCCTGTGTTTCCTCTGCACTGCCTGCCACCTGGCTCCATTCAGTCATCATATAACACAAGCCCTAAATGGAGATACGTTTTACCATTTGGAGTGAATCTACAGGGCTGAGTAATAACTGAATCGTCTACGTTTCAAAAATCACCTGATAAGACTTCTACTTCTGGACTAGAAATGAAAAATTGCATAATTTTGAGCTTGTTCGGGCAAGACAGATGATGGTGGGAAACATGAGAAGTGTTGCAGGCAATGCAGCACTGCTTTATCACACTTCAGGCAGGTTACGGAGAGACGGCAAAGGAACATCTTCACAAAGATAGTGAGCTAACAAATACATTTTCCAACACAAACCTGTGTAGATACAGTCCTTCTTAAACATGATTTGTCTATGAAATCATGACACAGACCTTTTAAAAAACAGATTATTTAAAGCTGCATTGACACTGGCAGATAGCGTCGGCTGAAAAGTACGTAGGTGAACTCGAGAGACATAGCCAAGATTTTCAAGCCAAACCCTCAAGCAGACCTCATAAAATCAAATATTCATGACCTCCAAAAAGAGTCTTTTTAAAAAAACTGCCAAGGTTTGCTGATGTGACAAGTGTGACTGCAGCCAAAGAACCACACAGAGAAGCGCTGGGTTTTTACGGTTGAGACAGATCACATGGTTGGGGGGGGGGGGGAACTGTCAGGGGAAAAAGAATGACGGGGATGCGGCGAGGGAGCCTTGAACCCTGAGTGAACCTCCCGTTCCCGCTCCCCTCTCCTCCAGAGATGATGACTCACTGTTGGAAGGAGAGGGAACCCAGGGGAAGAATTGCAAGGAGTCAGGACTGACCGCAGCAACACTAGCTGGTTCGAGAGTGGCTTTCGGAGAGTGAGCAGGTAGCGGTAGTGGTAGAGGATACGACAGCAGGAAGAGTGAATTAAAGGGGGAGGATGACGCTGTTCGCCAAGCGGTCTCTGGATACAGAGCCTTGCCAAACCACCTTTACGATGAACATCTGCCATTGTATTATGTTGAGTTAAAGGAGAATCCAAGTCTAAAATGAGGTATAAAAACTAGCATTACAATGAATTTAGTAGTGCTGTCTGTCCCACTCTAAAATGAACAATGAGTCTAAAAGCTTGTAGTATTGTTTAGTAATTAAATTGCTCCAACTGACAACAAATAGAACTTACTGCATGCATGGAACATTAGCAGGCAAGTAAACAGCCTAGAGTTTTATCGAGGTGGAGGTGGAGAAACACAATGTTTTCCTGGCAGAGACACTGCAGCAGATGGTGGGGAGGCTGCAAATGTATTATTCTGAAGAAAGGTCTTGCATTTTTACATTTTCGTTAGCAAATTAAGAAGTGGGAGAGGGGGGGGGGGGGGGGGGGGGGGGGTGTTTGCCATGAAAGTATGTATTAACTCTATTCATAGATGAATGAACTTCAGGGATTTGGGGGAAATAAGACAATGTCTTGGGCCTGTGGCCGACAGTTTGGGCCGACAAATTGTATGGTTCAGTTTAATACGTCCAAGGCTACAATTTAATTCTCCAATATCCACTGTACACATCATGATCTATACCGCTAGATCTTTTGATCATTTATTTGTTACAAAATATAATGAACACATTAAATCTCTTTGTTGGGTACCTGCTTGTTCATGGTAGGATGCAACCACAACTGGCCAACAATTAAGCACAGGCTCTCTGGACATCTATTAGTTCAGTCTAACAAACTACCGTCTTGCCCTGCCCTACCCTCAAAACCACCCAAAGGAGTGAGGGAGTGAGTACACAACAAGAAAAATAAGGGGGGGGAGGAGAGAGAGAGAGAGAGAGAGAGCAAACCTGTGACCTTTAGCCCACATGCTATGTGATCCTCCACAAAACCAACCAAATTTAGACAATGTGGTGGACTTGTGTGCGTGTATATGAACTCTGGCTATGAGTTTGTCACCTCGAGGCTGCTGTCTGGTTTCACTGTTGTTGTCACAAAGGGGAAGGAGGGCTGTTGCTCCTACTGCTTCCTCTTCAAACTCTTGTCTGCTCTGTCATTAACAAGAAGTCAAAAGGGACGATCCCCACTTACAAAAGACTGCTGGCATAGACACATATGGATTGTCTCCAACCACAAAGCAGTGGCTGCAATTGTTTTTTTTCACCAGATTGTAAAGGAGAATGTTAATTTCTCAATTTCAAAGATCTCATGCATGATTACATTACATTACATTACATTACAATCATTTGGCAGATGCTTTTATCCAAAGCGACTTACATTACATTACCACCCTTCGCAGAGAGGGGAGCAATTGAGGGTTCGGTGCCTTGCTCAGGGGCACCTCAGCAGGGGCTTGAACCGGCGACCCTCCGGTTCCCAAGAGGAAGCACTACCCACTGAGCCACTGCCTCCCCTGCCTCCCTTCCATGATCTGGAATAAACCCCAGTCACGTGGTTAATTATGGCAAATCCTGGATCATTTCACAACCAGACACTTTGATGAGTTTGTGTTACAGATAGAAAAGTTGAGGTCTTCTTCTAATCAAACCAATAGGTTGATAAAATAGCAAAGCTTTTGCTGGTGAATTTTCATATTAAACAAGTTAGTTTCCTTCCATGAGCTCATGTGAAACCTCACCAACATTCTTCAGCAGTGCTTCCAGAATGATGGCAGCAGTGGAGAACACCAAACTGTAGCCACAAGTGCAAGATGATCAACCACAACATGAACAATCCTCTCTTCAAGGAAAAGCATTGTTTCTTTAACCGCAATCAATAGATTGTTCCACAAAATGACACACATGGCTATTACTTCATTGTGATTCTAAGCCCAGGCCAAAACCTCCTGACGTCAACAGCCACAGGAATGCCACCAGGCGGATTCTTCTGAAAAAGTCTCCGGCAGCCCTAGTTAAACAACCAGACAATGCAAAGAAACATTTGGAGATAACAGTGTGCCTTTCCTGGAATCCCAACCCCTCGCTCCATTCTTTTTCCACGAATATTTTCCTAACACTTGATGACTCCTTCTTCAGCCCTCCTCACCCTGTCTCAACCTCTGTCTCTGCAGGGGAGGGATGCAGGCTGTTTGTCTCGCAGGGCTGCCATCACTTGTCTCAGGGAACGCCAGCGCTGATGTCCCTGAAGGCTGGCTTGCGGATATCAGACTGAAACAACATTCGTCTTTGAAAGCACTTGTTAGATAAATTATAAATGCCATGAAATTCAAGGATTTGGGAGATTGTTACAAGATTTATTTGCAATAAGCAGTAACAGCAAAAGATACAGGATCTAAGATAAATGTAACTACATTTATCAAGGCCTTACTGAAAGGGTTTGAAATGATACAAATAATTATCAATGACAAACAGGATTTGGAGAGCCAATTCAATCAGGTCTTTAAAAATACTGCAATGTTTTCATCCAACTCATGACCTACTTAACTTTTACCTTCAAGGAATGAGTGTGAGATATTGTCTGAGACGAGTGTTTGTATGGTACCACCAATTGTCTCAAAACAACATTTGGCAACACTTTCTCTCAGGGAAAGTTGAGCTAGATGCAGGTTTAATGCCTGCCACTCCCTCCTTATCTAATACAGTAATAGTGGCAGTTGCTTACAGCCATGGGAGGTGGGGTTGTTAGGGGTTTTCCCAACACAGGAGATCCTGTGTATTTTAGTAACCTTCCTCTGAATGGATGAACCGGCCTAGTGTGGTCGTCAGATAACAGACAGAATGTTCTGACAACAGCAAGACACTTCAACAATGCTTCTGAGCTCTGACAGCCATGGTTGAAATAACAATGCAATTATCTGGGCCAACAGCACCAGAACATAAAGCCTCTCTCTAAGCCGGTCTCTGTGGTGAATCTCCTGGTAGCTTAGAGCAGCATATTCTAGACTTATGTACGAGAGGCCTGGGCGTGTGCAGCTCCACTCGCATTAAAAGGCAACTTCATAACACAAAGCACCCTCTTGCAACCCTGGGCAAAGAAATACATCAGTCATCTTTTTCTTCATAATGATTAAACAGAAACAGATACAGAGATCTTGCGTGAGTAAGAGTTTGCTCACTAAGGCTGGATAAATGCAAACGGGTCAGACAGGTAAAGGGAACTCATGTTTTCTGAATGAAACATCCTGAATGTGGAGGGGCAGCGGGGCCAAAAATGCTGACGCTGTAGAAATCATCATTCCCTTGGTGTAACTGTAATCCCTCCAAACAGCTGAAGAACAGGGGCATGGACAGCCGAATGCAGGGTGGAGGAAATACTCCTGGAAGAGGAGCGAGAGCACGAGTCAGCACAGAGGTACGTGCTCCCACTGTCCGTCGCACCGGCCTCCTGTTAGCTCACTGTCTCCCCCGTCCGCTCGCCTGCCCTCGCTGAGCGGCAAAGCCAGTGCCAACAACAACACCAAAACGACTTGGGCCTCTATCAAACATGACGCCAAGGCTGTTTTCAAAACCACACTGGCTTTAGATTTACATCAGAATGTTCTGTCCCATCCTCGGCGAGCAAACAGCGGTGAGGTCTCGAAAGCCACAGAGATAAAAGTATGAGCTCAGGCTAATGCATTCCAAACCCTGCACAAGTAAATAAATGCCCCCTTTCCATTGCTTTTGCATAAGGAATCTAACCCCCTAATCAGGCCCCATGCTTTAGGAAATTCAAGCCCCTCTTCCTTATCCTCACACCTACATGAAGAAGGTCACTGAAATACGTTATCGATACGGGGAGCAACTTTGCTCTGAAATAGCAACGAGGGAGTAAAAGTACAGCAATATACTATAACGGTATATCTAGTTCGTGGACACTTTAACATGTGGCTGAGGACCAAGAATGAGGAATGCAATGTTGGCAGCAGTCCAAACCAAATTACGGAAAAATGCACATTTCTGTCCCCTTGGGTTTCTCCTGTGGTTGTTCCCCTGAGAGACAGACGCAGACAAAGTGAATGGGGAGGGGGAGGGAAAAGAAAGAAAAGAATAAAGACAGTGAGTCAACTTGGGCGTGTGGTACTATAAGAGGCCCATCATCACTCGACCAAACAAGTTGAATCTGAACCCTGAACGAAACTATAGGCTTTCGGGGGATATTTCAATCATGTGAAGAAATGGATACGCATGAACTTCCAAAACAAAAGCCTACTGTATACACGAGAATAAATCCCCAAAAGATGTCTGGCGGTCGCACATTTGCTTTGGTGCTTTGCCTGTGACTTCTGTGTACTCCCCCCCGCCTTCTAAGGCCCCCGCGCGCCACACGGAACACACCTTTGAAGATTTTCACAGCTCCTGTGTAGATATAGGGCACCTTTGGAGAATACGGGATCCCGAGGTGACACACGGATCAGGTTTTCACCAGCGTGTGTCATCTCTACCGTTAACCTATTCATCAGTGCTGCCGCCAAGGCCGAGGAGGATCGGTGTGCGAGTCTGTGTGTAAGCCGGTGGACGTAGGGGTGTTGCTTCCAGGGGGGGGCCAGGGGGGGTCACTCGGCATCTCTTTTAACTCTAGCCCGAGCCTCTGCCACCATAAAGGTCAGCGCTTCGACATCTGCTCCTCTCTCTGAACCTCTCCTTTCATAAAAGAGGGCCGGGAAGAGGAGACGACCCCAGGGAATGGATGCACGTGCGTGGGCACATACACGCGCATATCCAGTCTTATGTCTATATACTTAATTAAAAAAAGAACCTTACACACCCTTCCACACACACTCACTCATTTGATTGCCATCAACACAGCCCCAGAGCTAAAACGACACGCTCATGCTAACAAATACAAGCGCACACGGCTTGTCTCTCAAAGAAAGGCTCAGTGGTATCATTACACCAGCACAGAGAGGTTTGGCTTTTGGCCTGAAAGACTCCATCGGTCTTTTTTTCCTGCAGTGGGGTGAAGAGGGAGGGGGGCCTAAATGGAATCCTGTCCCCCAGGGGCACAGCAGAGGCAGAGCAGTGTTGAAATAAGTGATTCATGCTTTTATCATCCCAGGTGAACAGTGCTGCTCTTTCAGCTATCACACACAGCTTCTCTGGCAGAGGGACAGAAAACAATACACAGGCACCATCGCTCGTTTGTTCTCTCTCTTTCACATACGTTAAGGGCTGTGGTCAGGTGTTACTCGTCTGTTAGTGTCACCGTGACATCCAGACACATTGTAGGTAACACCAGCCTATAGTCAGATGTGTGTAGTAGTGACACCACAGGGGACTTCGCCTGCACACATCTTTACATCCACACACATGCACAAAGACACACTCAAACAACTGCAACAACTTGAGTTGCCCTTGATATTTAATATAGAAATCTATCCATTTGCAGGTGCACTGCTTTCTTGCTTGCTTCGCTGACCTAAAATATGCATTACAACATTTGACAAATGCAATTGTTGTTGAATTTCACTCTGAAGCTGAGCTGAGTAGTAATGTGTAGGAATCCCTGAAGAGAAAACCCCCTCTTGTGTAATGTGATGTGCAGTGGCATTGCACTAGTATGCCAAGTGTTATTCAGACAAGACTTGCTTATTATCATCATGCTGCAAGGACGCCTAGGCAATTAGCTATGCCTTTATCTTTGACCAAATTACTGCTATCTGATATTAGACTTCAACACATCGTATATGATAACAGGTTCTACGGGAAAATACATCTGCACCTGTATTGTATTTCATAGTTTTACAGCTATTTTGTATTTTGAGTGCCCAGGTTTTGTACTGCACTTATAGTGGCCAACGCAAATACAGCAAACAAGTTCTCTTTTATGAAAATCAGCCGCAGCTTTGCACATCTACCATGAAAAACCAAAGTCAAGAAGTTCAGAGATAAAGCATAAACTGTATCATTATTTGATTCTCTATGAACCCATATGTACTAAAACTGAATTTGTTGGGAAGTAAATACAATACCAATAAAGCAATATCAAGATGCAGCACGGATCAAAAGTGTGGCCTTACACAGAGCTACAGATGATTCGCGAAAGTGAGCAAACATAATCGAATGCTACAACTTCCAATTGAAAGTCATATTGCATTCAGCTGAACCGCTCACTAATACTGTTATATGTGTGTCATAATAACCACAACACACTGAGGGTTGTGCAAGCCCCTCCTTGTGTAAAGTCAGAACCATTCAGAGAGTGAAGAGAGAACAACGGGCTGTGGTCAGGGTACAGCCTCCAACCGTTACTGTGAGCACAGCTAAAATAACCCCCTTATGGCACTTTAATTTTCTGTTAAACCTCTCTCGCACAAGCACACACCCACCCCATCTTCCTCCCCGCTCACACAAACACACACACACACGAATCTGGAGATATCATCTGGACAGGTGGCCAGCCACCCCAACCTGACCTGCATGCCCTCTTGCTCCCTCCCTCCCCTGCCACCCCCTCAACTGAAATCAGTTCAGGTCTGCTGGAAAGCCCCAAATGAACATGCACAGCAAGTCACCCCCCCACCCCACCCGCAACACACACACACACACACACACACCTCTGACAAGCCCAGCAAATGTCTGTCACCCACTGAGCTGTCTGTGGGGATTATTGCTTCCACAGTGCAAAAAGGTTTGTGTCTAGCTAATGCACAGCCGGATCATTCTAATCAGGCAGGTTTTGGCTCCCAGTCTGGCCAAACCAGTAAAAGCAATAAGCATAAATGTGCCTCAGCTCAGTCCAGGAAAAAGCCTTGTTTACATGGAAAGAATACCTTATTGTGTTATACATTACTGTTATACTCTATGCCTAATAAAACAAAACAATGCTCTGTATAAAAAATACCCTCGACATTCTCCACCTCACTAATTACAAATATAATGGACATTTTGACATATAAAGCAAGTTCCCATTAAAGGTTTTCTCTGACATGCTTGTTACAGATTTATTATCTAGTGGCAATTTCCGAACATTCACCAGCCATAATGAACTCTTTCAAACTGCGAGGATCTCAGATATAAAACTTTTAATTTGGCTCACAGAACAAGTATTTCAACGCTTGGTATTTAAGCAGCTAGTTATCTAATATTTAGTGCCCATCGGGGAAGACCTCAGAGGGGAGATATATCTTCAGAGGAGCCAAACTCACGCTCACTGGGTGGAAAATGTAACCGAGAAAGTGAATAAATGCTTCCCTCGGTCTGATTCAAAGACTTGGATCGTTTTTCATAGAGGATTAAACACGTACACATGGCTGTGGGTGTCGATCGGTAAATTCTGTCCTTAAATGCACTCCACGGCTACGGAAAGTAAAGGTTCGGATTGGTTTTTAGCTCTGTAACACACGAGTGTTTTATTAGTAAACATTATTTACTACCACTGTCGCCCGCTTGTACAGTTGTGGTGGTAGAACGTGGACGCTAATCACAGAGTGTGGTATCTTAAATATTTAGCACCAGCACGCCGTGTAACGTGCGTCAGCACATACAGTACATTTTACAAACACTGAGCAAAACGAAGCCCTGCTCACAAAGCCGCAACGTGTTTCAGTCAGATATCGCTAGTAACGTCCATTATCGGACAGCTAGCTGTGTTGAGTCGTGAATTCAATCCTCAAACGTGCTGCCGGGCTACTGGTGAGCACGTTTCACAAACAAATGCAGGGGGGTGTTTCAGTGTGAAGCCTGAGCTGGTGTAGAAACGTGAATTAGCGTTCGAGCTTCATTATTTGTGTTTAGCTTGCTGGCTAACCGACTAGCTAGCAGCTCGCCGTTGTCTGGGAAAAAGACCACCGAGGGTGAAGTCTCGCTTAGCTGGGGCTAGCTCACCAAACACTGCAGCAACAGTCAGTTCAGGCAAGTAACGTTCACTGGGCATAGAAAAAACACTCGCACGCACATACACTCAGACAAAGAAACGCCTTCTAGTAAATAAAGCAATGGCCAAAACTCTCCAGTGTCCCCGGAATGTAACACACAGACTACAACCAACACATTTCATGTCAATAACAAGCATTCTCTTCAACTCCGCTCCCCATCGCCAGCCCCGAATCTCGGACTCACCCTGTCACAACAGGCGCCATCTTCCACAAACTCTCACCAAAACTCCAATACTCGCGATATCCTTTCTCTCCCACAGTCCAACAATCCGCCGAGACAACGGGAGCAGACTGGAGGTGTAGGGACGAGGGAGAAGGAGAGAAAGGGGGTGGGTGAGGAAGACAGAAAAAGGGGAGGCGGCGGGCAGCAGCGAGAGAGAGGGGGGGAACGGAGAGGGAGAGAGAGCTAGAGGGAAAGAGAACTAGAGAGAGAGAGAGCGAAAAGGGCAGACGCCACAACAACAGGCGTGGGAAACTTCCGAGATCGCGCGAGATTCGGAAAACTCTCACAATAGGCGAGCACAGAGGGAGCGTCTCCTCTCGCGAGATGTGCGTGGAGCGGAGTACTTGTTTATCTTGTGGCGCTGAAATACTATTCCCACGTGTTTACCGGGTAATAAATTACAGCACCGATAGGGTTGGAAAAAACGTTAGCGGCGAGGAAAGCCTCGGTTTTTCCCAGGCCCACACAGATTCTATCGAATACCTCATGTCTCCTCATGGAGCGTGTGACACATTCAGCACAGAAAGTGGCACATATTTATATAATTTTAACTTGCAGCCATTCACAGTTTGACACAAGTAGCATATAGTTTATGTAGTACACATTTCACACTTTAGTTAAGGGCACGATTTAATGGAGGGTTTCTGCACTCTCCACATTTACAATTCCCTTAGGTTACATTCCAGTTCCTGTTTAGAATGTGGAAACAATGGCGTGAACACATGTGAATGAACCATACAGGGCAGATTAGCGCACTGCTATGGAATTGGGGTGTCCCATGACCACCCTCCTCACAGCCCAAACCTCAGTCAAAGCACAAGGGAGGCTATTATTTGGAATGATCAGGCTCGGATGGAGGGATAAGGCTTTATTAGCTTTCCTCTTCTGGTCTCTCCCGCAGACAATGTGTGTTTCCAAGAGCCTGTGTGTTATTTACACTGTCATCCTCATTACAAAGGGATCAAGCCATTCTTGTTTATCTGGGAGGGGTCAGAAAGCTGTAAACCTTCATGTAGGTCGCCATCCCTTGTGTGTTATTGTCTCCGCAGCCTTCATTTGAATCTGTTTGGCTTCTTTGTACACCTCATGGGCGACATCTAGCAGGAGTTTTCCCAATTTCAAAGGAAATAGGAGGCTTCAGAGAACACACCGATTGGCCAGTCAATACACTGTTGTTTGTGCATTCCGCCTGTGGCAGTTTGTGTGCGTAAGAGGCATCTGTAAGCCAAAATGCTTGTTGGCTGCAGGAAAAAGACTTGAAAATGCAAAATGAGCAGTTGGCAACTATAAAACACACTGAATATTTAAACTGAAAGCTCTTTGTTTTATCTGATTTTGAAAGCAATCTGCATGACTCATTAGCTGAAATGATCAAAATGATTACAATGATATTTGAATCCATTTTTGCCCCAGTCTATTAACACAGATGGGCTATAGACAGCCGGGTGTGAAATGACCACAAGACACTTTCTTTGTATAATGCAGCAGATGTGTTACCCCCCAGTGTGCAATATATAAATCTACACATTTCATATTGTTCAGAGGCATCATTCATTTTTATAGTGCATCACTGCTCTGCCAGAAAGAAAGAGGCAGAAACGGAGAGAGAGAGAGAAGAGTTGCAGGGGTGAGGTTTTGCATGAGTGTGCCTGGCCTACGGCCCAAACTATGAAGACACAGAGACGAGGACCTCATCCTGCCCTCAACCATTTTTCCGTTCCCTCTCTTCTTCTTTTTTTTTATAGCCGGCGGAGAACCTCCAGTTACACTCGAAGTTGAATGGGGAGGCATAAAGTTTCCTCAAATGTTTTACAGCTGAACACAGAAAAGAGAGAGTGAGAGAGAGGCAGAGAGAGAGAGAGAGCGAGACAACACAAGTACTTTTCAGGGCAAATGTGAGCGAGTAAAGATGGAGAGACGTTTTGAGGACATGTTGACTTTGATTTAACAGCAACTATATTTGAACTCGAACCCGTTAGGCTGTTGTGAATCTCATAAGACTTCAATTTAAGGCTCTTTCTCGCAACTCGTGCAAAAATGAGTCAATCGACCGCATCGCACGATCAAAACTAATGAAATGCTTCAGCAGCCTTTGCCACGTCAGGCACAAAGGCGTTCATTTAAATAAAGAGGGTTCAAAGCTCAATAAAGAGAATGAGGTATAAATCCACTCAGTCCACTGCTTAAGCTATTAGATAGAAAGTGAGAGAGTGTAAGTCTCCACGTTGTATCACCTCAGCATGGGTTTCTGTCGCTGACATTGATACACACACATTATTTGCTCGTCAGCCCACATGAAGCAACTCGGAGATTAGAACAGAAGTCCTTTGGTTTGAGTGAAACTGTGAAATTAAGAAGGAATGAAAGTGTTTTGTTCTGTCATCCAGGCAATTTTCACATCCAGCTTATCTGCCTGAGCCGACTCGCTTATTGCCAGCACTTATTACAAATCATCTTTATCTTTAGATTTGAAGGGTGAAGCAGGGAATGAGAAGGGAAAGTGAGCCAATTAAGGAAGTGCAGTTAAGAGTTTCACGATTAGCAGCTCTTGGACGGAGTCATTTGATACAAGCTCATGGGCGGCGAAACTTCCCGAAATAAGCAGACACGGGCCGAAGTGCTGTCAAAAGGGGGAAGCTGAGACAGACGGAGAGGTAGGTCGAGAGACACTGGGTCAAATGTTAGACTGTGTGTGTGCAGAAAAAAAGCAAGTCAGGGACAGACAGACAAACAAACAGGAAGCCAGTGTTTGGAGCCTCGTAGATTAACAAACTCTACGTTTCAAGCCCAGCAGAAATCAAAGCCATTATAATATCATACTCCTCCAATTGAAAATCTCATATATTTATTAATTCTGGGTCATTTGCAAAGGGAAGGGGCGTCCTTGTCCGTCCATCCGTCGTGTCCATCTGTCTCACCCTCAATCCACATGGGAAAACCCAAGGGTGGAAGAGGGCAGACAGTTTGACAAATGGAGAGGACAAGCAGTTCGTGAGGGGCACGCCTCCCTTCAAAAGACCTCCGTGTCACTGCTGTCCCCTCTCTTCAAAGGCTCCCCCTCTTTTTTATCACATGACTGTCATTCCAATTAGGGCCCACAGACATCACAGAGTAAGGAAAAAAATGACAGGGTGATAAGTTTGCAGACTGTCAGGGGAAGTGAGCACGTGTTTTTGCAAGTCGAACTCTTTTGAAAGCGAGGGGAGTCGGAGGCGTGAGGAAAGAGACGTTTCCCCTTTCCTGGACCTGCACGGTTCACAGTGAGTTCAAGCTGCCAAACTCTTGCGGGGTGAGAACTGCACAGGCTCGCTATTTGGCAGCTGGGACGCAGCCTCTATATGACATAGGAAAATAAGCGAGAGGATCTGATTGACTTATAACGGTGGCTATATAGACGCCCTGTCTTCTTTTTTGCAACGTAACGCGGCAGTTCATAGCTTCAATGAAGTCTTTATGGTCTACTCAGTTTTTCTGATAGCTGATAACATCCCATACCCCCAATTCATGATAAGGAGTAATCAATCCACATTACATATTTTTACAGCCTTTGGTTGCGGAATATGAGCCGTCACGAGAATGACACAAGCACAAGGCCCCATAAATCCATTAGCAGGATGGTTATCAGCAGCAACAACAACGCCTGATAGACGGAAAAACCAAAAACCAGCGAGCTTCCTCTGTTACCCAAGGTGGGACGAGAGCTCTGCAACCATAGCAATTTTCAAATCATCTCACTGAGGCTTAAGCGTGGCAGATTTTGTTCTCTTTTTCACTGGAGGAAAACCTTTTCATGAAATGTTATAGTGTGTGCGGTTTGGGCTGACTTGGCTCCGTTGCTCGTCGCCGCTCCTCAGCCTCAGGATATCGAACAGTGATGAAAAAAGCAGAGCTGACTGACGACGAGCTCTGAAAATATGTCTGATGCATTATGTGATGGAAACTACACGAGAAGCCTTTTAGCCTTTAATCAGCCAACGGGGGATTTTCGGTATGTAAATGAGTGTTGAGACTGAAAGTAAAATCTCACTTTTGTGGGCATCCAACCATAGATTCCTGTTCCTGATAACATCTAAAACTGACATCTTTTCCGTTATAGTACTATTTTAATTTGGTACTTTTATCAGACAACTGCTTTGATTTTCTGAGCATTGTATAAGCTTGATTATTAAGGGAGATTCTGCTGCTTTACAAATTCACTCTATTGGTCATAGATAAGTATAAGAGCTTTTGACCCTAATGACATCACAGGGTTTTTTCGTGTTTTTGAAGATGTTTGCAAATTACAGTCAGTTTGCTTTGCTTCCTTGTGCTTTAGTTCAGTTTAGACACAGTTGCTCTTGTGATGTCATACATTTCCCCTTTAAACTGTTCGTTTAAAATTGGTTTAAGGTGCCATGTCTTTACACTTAACTTTTAGTTCAAGCAAAAATGAAATAATATGATCCTTTTAATGATAAACATAGCCATAATATATTTTAAATCGATTTTCAAGGATGACAACATGGAGCTTTATCGGTATGAATTAATGCAGATTAAAGCATGGTAGTTTCATTTTCCATTAGGAATTTATTTAGCATCACTCACCTAAAATAACAAGACAAACTGGCTGGCAAATTGTAGGTTGCTGGTTCTACTTCTTTGCCAACTTGGGGAGTGTTTGTGGGGAAATGTGAATGTGTAATGCTGCTCTCCAATCCCTCATAAACTACCACAGAGATCCCCTTCAGCGAGGCACCGATCACAAACCCCAGTTGCAGTTTGGCAGCTTAGCAAAGCGAAGACAAGCGCTGGCACCTCAGGGTGAATGTTTATTTGCGTATAAACATAAGTCAGGGAATATACTCTGTTAACTCTCCCTGGATAAATCAGAGCTAAAGAAAATAATGTCAGAAAGATCAAATGATCAGACGTTATTTATGTCAGCGTGAGTCGTTGCAGGCATTGTGCAGAATCGTTTAATAACATCAGACATGTGAGAGCGATAAAACGCAGACATGCAGCGTTAATCATCTGAAAGGCACAATGAGGAAATCTTGCACTGTATGTTTTCTTAGTATTTAGCGCTCCATCACTGCTGTGGTGACTCAGCAGTGATGCAGGCAGTCACTTTCACTTCTGGATTGCTTCACTGGACGAGTTTCGCTATGACTGACATCTATGTTCCACCTCGGAAAGTCTGAGTCGATGCATGCAGGCAACAAGGTCTGTGCAGCCCCAGACAAAGTCTCTTGACCCCTTTTTGTGTGTGTGCAGGAATCCGGAGTGATTTATGGTAGCTATAAGGAGTATAGGCTGCAAGAATCCTCTAACCTCAACACAAGTTATTTTGTTTGTTGTCAGGATGTGGTTGAAATATCATCTTCAGAGCCCTAAGTCTCAGCATCGTGGTCAGCTAGGCAGCAAGCCAGTATTTTCAGAAAAGAGGCTGGTAGAAACTTTTCCAAAATTCAAACCCATAAGAGAATAATCAGGAACAGGGTCAAAAATGTCATAACAATGGAACGGTCCAACAAAAGTATAGCCCCCCCCCACCACGTCCACCCCACCCCGGGGATATTCACATCCAGTAAACGAAGAGCGTAATTCATTTAGCTTGGTCTGGTGCCCCTGTCAGTTAAGGCTTTCAAGCCAAAAACTGGTGGAGACTCCAAGCAGAAGTCAGATAATGTTACAACACAGAACCTTAATGTTTTTTTAACAAGAGGGAGTGACAGAGGATATTATAGCATGACAAAAAGAGTGATGGGCAGCTATTAGTGGCTGCAAAGCACTTCGGTCAACTCAACACAAATCCAAAAGAATACATAATTATTTTTTCGGACAATTCAGTATTTCGCCCAGTGGATTCCCTCTCTCAGATTGTTTCAATAAGCACTATTCCCTGCTTTTTGGGAATCTAGGAATTTCCCATTCCTTCCCCTTGCTTGGCCCCCTACTGTCTGCTCAGGGGAGTGGCAATGCGCACACGCCATTGCCTCTTTTCACCAGCAGGAGTGAGGCACATATCCTATGAATTATTGTAAGTTTAAACATTTTTAGGGTGAGGATGAAGATTCGGGTTATGTAGCCTTAACTTACGCCAATGATTGACCAATCACGTAAACTTGCCCCTGGCTCACATATGAAATCTTCCACCACCTCTGTGTAGGTGTCCTGACTGACCAGTAGGAGTCACTGATGGCTGTACTTAGTTTGTACGTAGTTTTTTGTCTGTACTGCGTTAAAGGCAGATATAGCGGTAAATTGTATAAACAGAGAGGATGAAAAGGATTATGTTGTTGGCCAACATGATGTTTTCAATCAAGACCATTTATATGTGATATTGGCTTAATCAGAGTAATATTAAGGTTTAAACATGTACGTAAACATAGAAAAGCTAAATATAAATATCTAAGCATATTTACTTCGTTACTTCTATATCATGTTGTTTATATGTCCAAGATTACTCTCAGTTCAGTTGCACACAATCTTGTTAAACATGATATATTGTATATTTATAGGACTTTTTTGTTAATGCAGTTGTTTTGGAGATGGTGTGTTTAGATAGACAGCTTCACTTTGTTAACCACAGCATATTTGGCTGGTGGGGGTTTGGAGGGAACAAGCCTGAGCCAAGTGAACCTCTCAAACCTTGACCTTTGGCTCTTAAACGCCCACTCTCTCTCTCTCCCTCTCCCTGTGTGTGTGCACTTCACACAAAAACACACGCAACACAAATATATTCACACTCAGACACACATCAAGAAACAAAGACTTTTTGCTGGGTTTGCCTCATCCGCAGAAAATAACGGAAAAATTCTGTCTGACACATACACACACACAAAGGGGAAGAGGTGATGCAGTGGAGGACACACACACACGCCCACACATTGCAGCTTGTCGCACACACAAACACCGGCCAAGTGACTGCACCACTGAGGCCGTGACCCTCCGTGCCCTCCCTCCTCCACCTCCCAGGCTGTCTGTCTGGGGGCCGATAGAGGGAAGGGAGGTGGGGTGGGGTGGGATGGGGGCCAGGGGGTCGGAGGAGGTGTAGGGGGGCAGGAAGAGGACTGGTGATTAGGATGAGGGGGGCACTGGGGGGGGGGGGGGGGGTGAACGCACCCCTGACCCTCTGTCCCATTCCTGGCAGCCGCTGCAGGAGAGAAAGAGAGGGAGAGAGAGAGGGAGGCCGTACAAATATTTGGGATGGATCCACACCCACAGACGAGATAGTGTATGTCCACATCCACACGCACACACAATTTGTGTTTTTATAAGTATTTGTGAGGAATTATACACAAAGATGACACAAGCAACCATGCGATGCACTTCAGTGAAGCAAAAGAGGCAATGTGTATTTAGTCTCGTCTTCTGTCTTCACACTTTGTTATTTGTGATGCATAAAACATTCTGGTCGTCATTTAACTAAATAACAAATTAGAATCGAGGTAAACATCCAACTAACATCTGTATCTGATGATGTAATTACTCTGTTTTCACTGGAATCAGGTCAATTCCGGGGCTGAAGGATTTGAAGGGATTCAGGTGCAATAACACACCATTTTGACCTTGGTCCTGTTCAAACTGTTATCAGAACTGCCTCAGAACTGACACACTGTCACACACACACACCCACTGAAATGTCAAAGCAGAGCAAATTCTCATCTTGTGTCCGTGTGCAGGCCAATTGATCGAGCAGCTTTGTGCCATTTCTGCCAAGTGGCTTTTCATTGATTTTAAGTCGGCGTTGAACGAGTGTGAAGCACATAGAGGTTGCCAGTGATTCAAATTTTGTGAATGATAATCAGGGCAAAAAGCTGTCTGACTGTGCAGGGGTCAAATTCGCAGCCGGAAACACGATAAAAAGATACACTTCTGAAACGATCTCCACTGGCGTAGGCTTGGCCTGAGGGTACGAGCGACACCGAGCCTTTGGCCAGCGTGCGTGAGCGAGTGATAGAGGCCGGATGCGAGGAGGAGTGAGCGAGTGAATGAGTGTGAACAGACGGTTGAGGAAACGGCGTGGCAGGCATTCAGCGGGGGAGCTTTAGAAACGCAGGTGCCTTAATTGTCCTCCGATAAAGCCTCGGCGAGTGGGCAAACCTGTGAATGAGTGGCTTTTAAGACGGGGGGGGGGGGGTTCAGGGTTGGGGGGGGGGGGGGGGGGTGAATGAGGAGCGCGTGAAGAAATGAATGGGTGAACGAGTGAATGAACGAGCAAACGAGTGCCTGGAAGAGCGAGCACACTGTGGGGCGACTCGAGGAAGATTGGGGATGTGGCGGGGGCGAGGGGGAGTGTGTGCGTGTGTGAGGGGGGGTGAGGGAGTGATAGAGGGAAGGTTGGTAGGAGAGTGAGAGAGGGAGAGAGAGCGGGGTGGGGTGGGGTAGGGGGCTAAAAAGGAGGATAGGGTTTGTGTGGTGGGGAGTGGGGGTGGGGGGGCTAGGAACGTCTCAGACAATGAGACATGGCACACGCTATTAATTCTGGCTCAGCGGAGAGACACTGCCTCGCCATCTGCTCAGGGTCAGGGGCGTTCGCTGGGGTCGGCGTCATATCCACTGCCCCAGCCACACACACATACACACACACACACAGAACTCCCCCCCCCCCCCTCTCCACTCCATCCCCTCTGTCCTCGCCTGGCAGACACCCGGCCAGGCCCCGCGTGCATTTCCATAAAACAATCGCGGGCCAACCTGCTCCCGTGTCGGGTGGGCGGAGTTAAGAGGGGAGTAGAACGCCGGCGAGCCTCCCGTAACAATGGCCTGTCAGATGAAAAGGGCCTCGGCGAACTTGATATACATTACAAAAGAGCCACACCACGGCAGGCCCAGAGTGCGGCCCGGCGACCTGCGGTTGAATTTGAGCTTGGCGTTCATTTGGTTGCTTGTTTGCCGTGTCCCTCCTCCTCCTCTTCTTCCCTCTTATCCCCAATACAAGTGCGCACACACACACACAGACACACACACACACACACACACACACACACACACACACACGCACGCACACACACACACTCACACACACACACACACACACACACACACACACACACACACACACACACACACACACACACACACATGCGTACGCGTGGCAGGCCGGTGCTTTGTGGTCTTGTAGGGGTTGTGTGTTCACTTATTAAGGTGATTTGCAGGAAAGATGAGTAATGGCACTAAAATCTAACGCTCCACTTGCTGTTCTTGTTTGTACCTGCTGATACTGAGTCTGATCAGTGTCTGATGTTAGGTGCAGGGGCTGGCAAAGATTTTATGGAGCCATAAGTGTGTTGCAATTTAAATTTTGAGATCAGCACTAAAACAAAACAAGATCAGAGCGCTGGAAAAAGGTGTCAGCCATTGAATCCGTTGCGTCTTTCTGAAGTAACGAACAACAAAAAAAGCCTGTTCCTGATTAGTTTGACCCCCTCCGTGCGTTCGGTGTGTTCATCATCCAGGCATGGTGATGGGTTAGGAGTTTAAATCCCTCCTGTGCCGCAACCCCCCCACCACACAGCTAAATCCCTTAATCTGCTCTCGGACACGTCTGGAGGGCAAAACAAACAAATAGGATCGCCACTCTCCTCCAATCACGCACACACACACAAAAGCACACACACACACACTCATACAATCCATGGTAATAACCTCCCCAAAGCTCCATCACGGGGAGGGGAAGGTGACATTAACCCTCTCAAGGTTACAAATGTGGTCACAGGGTTTGTAATTCAGAAAAACAGAATCCAGACTAAATCAAATCTCTTCTTCTTTAAGCAAACCTGGGACACACACACACACACGCGCAGCAGCTAGGGTAATCAACGGCCAGAGAAATGACGCTGGACATCAATCATTATAGTCGTGTGTGTATGTGTGCGTGTGCGTGTCCATTTGCAGATCCTCCTAAATGCGTCCCAGGTGGCCCCAACGAGTTTTACAGCTCCATAAAATGGAACCGCGTTGGTGCGAGCGCCGTTTGCGGGACGTTTGCTAAATGGCGACTTGGGCCGCCAGAAGTCAGAGCTGAAAGGTCAAGAGATCAAGGCGAGGAGGCGTCGTCGATGGCAGCTGGCGTGTAAGCCCAATGACCTCCAGGGAGGATAGAGAGGGGGGGCGGGGGCAGGGAGAGGTGGCTTTGATGCCGCCAAATAATGTGCATCCCTGCATTTGTGTCTCCTGCCTGCTAATCCTGCCCCCCCCCCCCCTCCTCTCCTCTTTTCTATTAATGTTTAGACTCTTTCTTAACTCTGCTGCTGGTTGCCTCCGACTCTAGCCTGGGCGGGAGCTAACGTGCGCCAGAACGCTGATGTCACTGATGTTATTTTCGAGAGGGTGAGCTCATTGGCTGAAACCACAGAGGCGCTGGCATCCAAGTGTCAGGGAACGAGCGGGTCGAGGCTGCGATTGGTCTTCTTTCGCGTCACATCTGGAGAAAGGATCTGAGACAAACTCGTGCTCTCTCTCTCTCTCTCTTTCTCTCTCTCTCACTCTCTTTCCAAATCTCCACCTATCTGTCAGATTTGGCGGGCTGAAGGTCGTCAAGAGAGAGCGAGAGAGAGATAGAGAGAGAGACTTCACATGTTACAGCACGGCCCCCGAAGGCCTCGATATGGGAGAGGAGGCCCGGCTGCCACGTGCTAGCTGACCATGACACGGAAAGAGTGACACGCCGGTGCAAGATGTGCCGTGGGGCTGATAAAACACCGCCTGCTCCTCCTGCCTCCACTGTAAAGTCGTCAGTCAACCACTTCCTGTTGACTTTTTTCGTAGGTGTAAAAGGAAAAATTCACTTTTGCTCACTTTAAAGCCTATAAAAGAGCGAACAGAGGCGCTGTCGACTCACTGTTAATGCTGCATTCAAGTGGTGTCGTGAATTTTACAACTTGCGATATTTAGCTGCTTTTCGCCCGCTGACACACCAGGCTGTCTTGTTAAATGTGGGCAGTTTTGACAAAGTTATAATTTATAAGTCAGAGTCAGACTTTTGTTGATGTCTGAACAACTTGTCAGCTGTCGTTCCAGACCTCTGACCTTATATAAAATCCGGAGAAATGTTTGAGTACCGCTGTTTTAGATGTCCCATTTTTGCACAGACGTACAACAATAAATCACCACAAGGAGGCGCTGCACAAACATGTTTTCCACAGAGATTCAAATTATGGATTAATGGATTCCTATCAGGTCCAAGTGTTTGAATTCTACAAAAACACTTTACACACTGCAGCTTTAAAGTCGACAAGAGTGTAAATGCTGAGGTTAATAATATCTCAAAATAAGTTTGAACTTGGATAAAAATTTAGTGTGAAATTTGTATCTGTTTCAGAGAAGCAGAAGAGCAACATTTTGTTAATTGATTAATTAATCTAATGCAAACATCCAAAGTTGTTTGTTATGTATACACAACATTTGAGGAGGAATTACTGGAAGTCTGGCACAATGTGTGTGCTGTGCATACAAACAGTGGCAGCCAGGGGCAAAAACTCATACACACACACACACACACACACACCGTGGACACTGTGTATAAGTACAGGCAAGTAGTTGAACAATACACACAAAGAAACTGATAGACAGATACAGAATAAGTGCTGTATCCTCCATTTTCTGGGTGTGCTTGGACTTGTGTGTGTGCGTATCATGTGTGTACTTGTTCACCACATCTGTGTGGCAGTCAGTGTTTGCCAATCTGTGTGTTTGCAGGTCTGTCTGATAGAGAGAGAGAGAGAGAGAGGGAGAGAGAGAGAGAGAGAGAGAGAGAGAGAGAGAGAGAGAGGGAGAGAGAGAAAGAGAGAGAGAGAGTGCGTGTGTATGCGTGTGTATGTGTGTGTGTGTGTGTGTGTGTGTGTGTGTGTGTGCTTGTGAGGGCCAGTCTGGGCAGCAGGCCAGACTGCTAAGAAGGAAAGGAGTGGGTTTCACCACAGGAGGTGGGTCTGGGCACTGTGCCAGTCAGCCTAACACACACACACACACACACACACATACACACACACACACACACAGCCCGAGGCGGTGGCCCTGTGTTGTTGATGCCTGCAGGCAGTCCTGACCACTTGCTGCCCCCTCAGACACACCAAGGACACAGAGTGCTGGAAAGGAAAGGAAGGGATGCAGATTGAAGAAATGCAAAAGAAACAGAGGGAAGAACTGCGGGGGCGAGCGGAGAGAGAACGAGATGATGAGGCGGAGAGGGAGAGAGAGGGAGAGAGAGGAAGACGAAGGGAGAGAGAGGCTGATAATGACAGATGGAGGAAAGCAAAAGGAAATGGGTATCAGGAGAGACGGGGAAGGAAAAGAGATGGGTGCTCGCTAAAACAGACGGAAAGAAGGGAAGGACGACCATGATGAGGGGGCGGTAAGTAGGTGTGTGTGCACCAAGGGGGTCGGGAGATGTGGAAAGAAGAGGGAGACGCAGAGCAGAGGGGGAGGAAAGATGGAGAGAGGGCTGGAAAAGCAGTGGAAAAGGGTGAGGGGAGTGTTTGAAAAAGGAAACAGGGAGTGACAGAGACAGACATGGGCTTTAGGGAAGGGAGAGTGGAAAAGGGATAAGATAAAGGAGTTCAGGCAGGGGAAGTGTGTGATTGAGAGAGAGAGGATGAGAGAGAGAGAGAGAGAGAGAGAGAGAGAGAGAGAGAGAGAGAGAGAGAGAGAGAGAGAGAGAGAGAGAGAGAGAGAAAGAGTGAGACGACATTTGTTAGAAGTGAGGAAGGAAAATAGGAAGAAATATGAGTCTGGGATGTATGGAGGGAGATTTATAGAGGAAAAGGGGTGGAGGATAGGAACAGCTGATGCAAAAAAGAAAAAGAAAGAAGAAAGATAAAGGAAAAAGAAGTGAAAATAGAAAATAGAGAGAAAGAGAGATGGCTTATGGTTTGAACCCGGACAACATCCCTCGTCGCTCTACTCTCTCCGGCGCAGGCGTAAGGAAGAGAGACAGAGAGGGGGAGAGAGAGAGGGAGAGCTTTGGCAAAAAAAGAGAAAGAGTGGAAAAAAAGAGAGACAGAGAGCGGCAGAGGAAGAGTGGAGAGGGAGAACGGAGGAAACGGGAGACGAACATGACAGCGAAGAGCAGAGGAGAGAAGAGGAGGGGAAGAAAATAGGAAAGCAGAAAACAAAATGAGTGACAGAGAGAAGGGGGGCAGGGGACAAATGGCATGAGAGAGAGAGAGCAAGCGAGTGAGAGAGTGAGAGAGAAAGAGAGAGAGAGAGAGAGAGGGAGAGAAAGAGAGAGAAAGAACGTCTGTGTTGGTGCCAGAGTGAGGTATAGAGTTTCCTGAGACTTGTTTTCCTGACTTAGCCGTTCTGTAAGCCCTCCATCCACTTCCCCTGTCACACACACACCCACGCACACACAGACACACACAGACACTCACACACACAGACACACACAGACACACACAGAGACACACACACACACACACACACACACACACACACACACACACACACACACACACACACACACACACAGCTTCTCCTCAAATCGCACAACATATCGCGGGGAGAGATAGAGAGGCTTTTGGAAAACCGAGCCCAGTTCCCCCGGGCTATTCCCAAACCCACGCTCCGGTTACACCACCACGTTCCAGAGCGCAATTCCTCAACGCTGGGCTGGAGTTTACTTAGGCAAAAGGCCTCAACTCGAAGAAACGCCGCTGCACCATCGCCCCCGACAGCACTTAATCTGTGTTATTGGAACTCTGCGCCTATCAGTCCCCTTCCATCTAAATATTAGTAGAGGCAGAGATAATAAATGTTGCAATAAATATGCAAAACAAGGCTGTAAGTGCAGAACCAGTCCATTTCTTCTGAAACTATCGAGTTCAAATGGAAAAAATGCATGCCGCGGAGCAGATTTACACGTGTGTATGTTTGGAAAAGTAAAGTAAATTACAGTAGTGATGAACATTTAATATTTCAGGGTCAATGTCAGATCCCTGTGCGTCCACGCAAGGACGCGTTTCCTCTGGAATCCATCACGTTTGGCCATCACATTAAACTGTCAGTGGTGCGTTTATGGCCACGCCGACCGCTCGCGCTGAAAGATGGCGCAGAGTCAAAGGATGCATCATCTTTATGCAGCAGTCATGCGGTTTTTCACTGTAAAGGCAACTTGGGTAAGTGCAGGGCCGTAAAAATGCAGACAGATAAATGCACCGGAGGGGAAAGCTTGTTTCAGTGTTTTTGGCTGCGAAAGTGTGAAATTGCTGCTAATTAAAATTCCCCAGTGACAGAGAGACAACCCAGTGTAATAAACCATAACGAGTGTGTCGTCCGTCAAACGACAGGCTTTGTTACCACGGTACCTCTGCGGTGAAGTGAGTTACTCCTCTCCCTTCCATTGGCCTCGTCCCTCTCTGTCTTCAGGAAACAGCCAGAGAGCAGATACGTCTACACACACCTTCACGTATGATGAAGGTTCATTATATATATCTCAACACAGCTGATTACCCACAACCATTATGTGCAAGTGTCAGTGTGTTTACATGCATGTTCAACCTTCTGATTACAGCAATAAATCAATTTTGGAAAGTGAAATCATCATAGCTCAGATCAAGCAAACCACAGAATCTTAATTAATTCCATCCCTGTTTACATCATACTTGTATTTTTTTTTTTAGATGTTTTTGAAGTAGAGACCAAACCATCGGAGTACTGAGCGTGTGTAAACGTAGTGTGTGTTTTGTGTTGCTGGCTCAGGCCCAATTCAAAGCAGATTTTGGGGAGTAGGGACTCACAGGCAGACCAGACCCTGTTCTCACTCAGTGTGCACGGTGGTTTAGTAGGTTAACCCCTGGCAATGGTTTTTAAAGAAATGAAAACAAGAACGTCTTGACATTGTGCACCTGCTACAAACGCATTACTTTGAGACATTTACCCTTGATGATGTCATCTATGTAACATAATGCTTAATAGATTGTAAATACATTAAAAAATATCCTAACAACTCAATAGAATCATTGGTTAAATGTAATAAATGAAAGTAACAGGACTTGATTTGTGGGGCAAAATGGGTAGAACAATACAATCACTGCACGTGTGTGTACCTCACAGCAGTGTTTCAGGACCGTACTTGACCAGGGAAACTTTGTATTATTACTTTCAGCTCTTCCCGTCCACAACGTATTTGATATGTTCCACATTACATAGTGTAGGAGGGAGGCAGACATTACTATGCAGTAGTGTGCTTAAGGAATCCAGAAGCCGCAAGTACAAGTTGGTTTTCCTTCTCTCTTGTCTCCCCCCCCCCCCGTTCCCTTCCCCCCTCCCCCTGCCCCCAAGCCAAACCACTCGATCTGATACCTCAGCCTCCGTCCAAATGATTCATTCAGCCATCCACCCACTAAAGAAACACTGCAACAAAGAGCGAACGCAACATAAAACAGCCTATACTTTTCCAACCGCACGCCAGCCAGCGCACCAGCAAACACACACGTGCGAGTAAAAGATACACGCACCCGCCAGCACATTCACTCACTCAGGAACAGAGACGTGCACACACACACATTCCGAAATACACACTCCATATTCCATATCATTCCATCTCCATCCGCAGTGTTTTCCTGTGCCGGAGCCCAAAGGCAACACCGCTCCTGCCACCACAGGTCGCGGCCCGATTCCAAATCCAAAGCCGACCTGAGATGACATCATCCGTCTACCCCCCCTCGCCACTTCGCCTGGTGTCCCTCTCCCTGCGCGTCCGTCCTACTCGAACAAAGGGCCGCGTTCCAACACAAATGGTCCAACCCTCTGCGTAATGACAGGGTAGGCCTAAGTGATGCCAGGGGCAGGAGAGGGGTGGCAGGAGAGCTGGAGGTGCTTTGGTCTGGGACGTCGCCCGCTAAGGATTCCTCCCCAAAACATGTGGTTTGTTCTCTCGAAGGAATGGAGGGATAGACGGATGGAAAGGGAGACCACAAAGTAAGCTCGTAGCCCAAAGGGGGAGATCATTCATAGCTCAGGTGGGATATTATTCTGCTTTCATCTCGTACTGGCTTTCCTCTTTGGATGGCATTAAATAGCAGGAGCGAACCCTTTGGACCGAAGACGAGGAGGAGGTTTATACGTGCAATTCAATCGGTTTTCCGACTGACATCAGTGCATATGGGCGCTATTTAATCCTGCGGTTGGGTTTGGGGTTATGCACACGACACGACCGAGGTTTATTTTTGACCCTTCACTGCACACACGGCTGAAATGAAAGGAAATAATGAAGTTCTGCGGCAGACGTGGAAGAAGAAACAAAATCGGCCCAAAGCCTCAGTATGATAAAGCAAAACAAAATGATTGAGCGATGCGCAAAGCCAATAAAGAGGAAGAGTTAATGAAGCAGCCTGGCATGTTTCTCATTAAGTGTCTGGAAAATCTATTACTCGCAAGCTTGTTTGTGTTGCGTTTTGCCAGAAGAAGAGAGAGTGCATGACTCTTACTGGACAACTAAGAGCGCTGGTAGGACGTCCTACACAACTCCAGAAGCGTTTGTTCCAAAATACAAGAGATCGAGTGGCTTCTTAGGATTAGACGCTTTGAGGGATGGTAAACGCATCCAACGGGCAGACAGAAATACAGATTACAGGCACCAGTAATCACCAGGGCGACCGGGCGATGGTGAATCTGCTGCAGCGCTCTCAGGCTCCGTTTGATATTAGCCACATGCGAGCCCGACTGACCGGTGCTGTGCAGTAAACCTGTCATTGTTCTGGGTCAGCTCCCTACGGATGTCCTTTAAGGCTCACCACACACACAGACACACACGCACACACACACACACACGCGCTATGCAGCACGAATCCTCCTCCTCCTGGTATTCCTCCCCCTGGGCCAAGAGCGGACAGCCTGTGTTCCGTCAAGGCGTCCAAAATTCCATGACTTTCCCAGAATTCCCAGCCGGAGCCAGGTTGTATATTCTGTTGTCATCCACGAGGGTTCTGATGAAAGCCCAGGAGGAGCACGGAGGCGGGTCCCGTCCGAGCCCCCGCACGAAATTTACACTACAATGAAAACACACACCTCGCTGACTGGTTTGCGTCGCTGTGAATGCGGAAAATCCATCAAAGCGACTTTACTCCACACAGCAGCTTACGCAATAGGATATAGAATTAGTTTGCTCTGTGCGTAGACCACTAATAACAGGAAATAGCTCATCTCGCTGCAAGAAAATAGCAGGGTACTGAGTATTTTAGACACCGTGAATCAGAGTCCAACTTAAACAGAACTCAATGAGTCCCATTAGATCATAATATTTGGACTTTAATGCTTATTTATTGTATAATGTGCTGCTAAAAAACGTCAGAGAATTTGCATACGTTGTGTGTTGTTCACTTAAATGTAAGCTTAAACGCTGTCTTGGGGTTAAACTGTGTATTTTTAATTTCTAGGGGGCCGTGCCAGGGAATATCAATGAAAATTGTCCAAAGGCGAATAAAAAGCAGTTTAAAGGAGCATTCCGTGGTTTTTAATGCGAGGGATGGCTTTGATAGGCCCCAGACTTATTTTCACAAATGAACGTGTCAAGTATTAAGGTGCCATATAAATCACTCTCCCGCTCTCTCCCTGCTCCCCTCTTCTCTTAGCCTTTCCGTGAGGCTCTGAAGAACAGCGTGATCGCTTACAGTGCTGGCGCTCGATGTGGCTAACGCTGCCTAAATCAACAGTCGCCCTGCTGTTTTAGTGCGCATGAAAAAATTTTAAGATTATAATGGGACTGTAAAAACGGAAACCCCGCTATACAGCGTGATTGACGGGGCCCCAGAAGCTTCGCACGAGCTCGGCGACGGCGCCATGATGTATGTTTGGGGAACGTGACAGTAACATTTCAATGTGCCGCGCGGGGGGATGGATGAGCCCGCACGTGCTCTGTTAATCAAAGAGTCACGAGTTAAACTGTTGTGGGTTTTAATACTTCATTTCCCTGGAAGCAGTGGAACATGGGACAACACATTGGACGAGGAAAGATGGTCTGCTTGATGAGGTCTGGCCTTAGCGAAGATTTTCCTCTCCGTGCCTGCGCGATTGAGGAAATATTAATTTTTTTTCCGACCTTAAACTCCAGTTAATTGCCTAAACATTTCCTCTACAGATCCATATGCGTGTGAGCCAAGCGACAGACTCTTGGCCGCCTTCGGGACACGTTGGGAGAGTTTCCGACCCACCTCATTCAGAGGTGTCGCTACATGAAGAGAGGTTTGGCGTTCCCCATTAAATGCTTCATTATTGCCATAATTTACTGTATGGCATTGTGACCCCTATTATTAGCCACATGTCCAAGGAGGAATAAATGAGTCTTTAAGAAAATGAGGAATGCTAGAGTCTAGGATTCTCTCATCCTCAGGGTGGCACCAAAGTCCCCATAAGGATTTTCAGTCTAGGACCTAGACTAGGTGGAGCCACCTTGAGGTCAGAAATTTCCTCTTGTGAGGTAAATCACACAAATCTAAATAGCAATCTTGCTGATTCCAGTGTCAAATCACAATATAATGGTTACAACTGGTAACTAATGAGAGGAAAGCGGACCATTGCTTCATCTGCTCTTTACAATTGCATCCTTATACACTCAGACCTGCAATGCATTCACAACTGGGCAACAGGGATACGACCTAAAACAGACCATAATTATCGATTTGCGGTACGGCTTTGGGCAAATATGAGCACAACACAAAAGCACACACACGACGCTTGGACTTCCAGTAAGTTCTGTGACCACAATTTAGTCTCAGGAGGATGCTGGGTTCCTCTTTGTTGAGCAGAGATGCTTCACTTTCTTTCCTGAATGACACAAACACACACAGTCGCACACACACACACAATGTAACACTAGCTCAGTCCAGACCACACCGGAGCTGTTTGCCTCTTTTCCTAGACGTTGCTTCAGACTTAAACTGTTTCCACAGCCGTTGGGCAGTGAACCCAAGAATGTGGACAGCGCTCCAGTACATTGTTTTGTTTCTCAAGTTAATGAGTGCATTTTATATGAGAAATGTAGACTCATTGTTTTGTGGGGTAAAACCCAAATGTTTGTGTGTGCTCATCTGCACGAGGTCGTCGATTCATTCTAAGCGATATTCTACAGGGGTTTTGTTTCTCTTGATTTTGGCGACACCTTTGGCAAAAAAGGTGACATTGATTTCGTTTATCTCATATTGTGTTGTCTCATATCTTCTCTCTCAAATTTATTAATTCTGAAAAATGTAATGCATCACTTCCTGTGAGGATTTCTAAATGTAAATCACTATAGATTAAATGGCTGCATTATACATACGGTGTTAACTTAGGGAGGCAAACTGGATATTTTCCACAAGCAAAAAGTTACAAAATATATATCTATTTATTCATTTAGTTCTTCTCAATAGTTAGAATAGAAAAATCCAGTATATTTTCACCGGCTTCAGAGCTTAAATTCATTAAGGATTTGGATGAGGCACGTTTTGTTCTTTTGAATCAATGACTTCACTGGAAACTCAGGGTGGGGAGAAGACGCATTAGAAGTTGTATTTTGTTGTTGCATACTTTTATTTCTTCTTCTGTCATAACGTCTCTGTTATCCTGTTTCATGTTGTAGTTGTGTTCCAAATATCTATTAAATAAACAAAAGCATTTACCATCACGATGTGTGTGATGTGTGAGACGATTGTTTACCTTCAGTTACTGAGTTCTTGTTGTTTTTGGTTGCTATTTTCGTGGTTTCTTTGACATTGACACATAATAATTGAGGTTCCGCCCCTTCCTAAATGCTCTCTGCAACCCCCATGGCCTGTCTGTCAACCCCTGTTCCCATAGCAATTAGTTACACCTTGGCCAATTATCCGCTGCTCTCGAGCACACGGCTGACAAACAGCTCCGAGCGACCACTAGCCCATCTCGCAAAGCGCCTCAATGGACAGGAGAGATTTGTGTGATGGGTTAATAGTGGGATAGTAAAACTGCTGCGGCGGCGACATTGTTGAGTTCATGTTGGTTTATAGTGGGTTGTGACCCTATTCAACGTTTTATAGTGAAGGGTGTCTATCTACATATTCGGCTCAATGGGAGAAGGGCCACATAAAGGGGACAAGACAACACAGGAGGATAAAAGGCCGGCGTCGACCCCGAGGCCTCCTGCACTAGCACACAGATGTGAGGGGGGCAAGTGGTGCAGGCTAAACGCCGGTGGCCGCGCTGCAGTACCTGTAACACACTCCGCCGAGCACAGAAACACAGATTGTACGTCTTCCTAGTCTGTGTGTAGGTGACGCGTCCCCTCAAGAATGTGGTTCTCTTCCTCTCGCCGCTCGCTTCAATTTCCCCTCTGGTTGCTTACTTCACTCGCAGCGGCCGAGGAGCTGTCGCTTGAGGAATCTGGAAAACACCAGCGGGGAATGAGAGGAATTTCTGCTTTTCGTTTTTTTTTTTTTTTTTTCTTCCCTTAACCACCCCTCACCCCGTTGCTCTCTTTACTTTGGACGCCTCTGCACAGCCGGGCTCTTGAGTTTTCTCTTGTTTCTGAACGCAGCCCAACAATAACAACCTCTCATAAACAATGGGGCTTGTTGATTGGGGGGTTGAGAAGGAGAGTGGCTGTTGCTGGCCCGTGCACTTGGTTTTTCTGGCAGCGGGCCTCACGGACGGCCCTTAAAGTCTGAAAGTACAGGCTGCGTGGAGGATATGAAAGATTTAAGGGCAAATTTAAAAACGCACCATCTCTGTAGGAACATAAACACATGCTTTAGTTTTTTTCTTAATCCATCCTTCCTCCAAAAAGGACTTTGGTGGACTGAACTGACAGGGGATTCTGGTCAATGTCAGGAAACCACGAAAGTACAGGGAAAAAATGGTAGCTTAGGAATTCTCCGCTTTTACAGCACCCATGGACTTGTAAAGAGAGCCTGGATCGCATTGACTTGCATTTCGGACTAGAAGGGCCAAGGAGCTCCATCCCCAGCGCTTTCGGTCCTCGGAACCGAACGTGGCCCAAGCTACGGCGCTTCGACAGCTGACCAACAATTAAACTCTGCGTCTGCAACAGGAAAATAATTACACACGGCGACATGTCCTGGAATAACTCCGTCTGCGCTGTTTCCATTTTGGAAGATGATACTGTGCTTTATTGGACATTATCCCTCACTTGCCGGAGCGTTTCGTGACCTTCGCGTCAGCTAAATCAAAATAAAACGTCAGAAGAGATTGTTGTGAAAGGAGAAGTAAACAACCACTGTATTTTATTATATTTTCCTAAAGCTTGCATGCCACAGCGAGGATTTTTGGAAATACAATGGTTTTTCCAAAATATCTGGGATGTACAAACAAAACATCGCAGGCAGTGCAGTGGGTGCCTTTGGTATCAGAACGGCATGAAGCCAGTGCCCCCTTGTGGACATCAAAGGGCCTGCATGTATGCCAACATCAGTTTAGGCATAAATCACACTTTCCTTGTCTTATGTATCTGTTTGAAGCCTATGTTTTAGTCTCTCTTAACAAACATTGTCCAATAACAACAAAAACTATATTAATGTTATTCAGAGAATCAAAATGTGGTTCTATAAATCTTAATCTTTATTCATAGGATAAAACGAATATCATGGCTACACACATCCATCCAGGGATGCACTCACTCACACACCAAGCACTCATCATACAGGGGTCCTCCACTCCATCTTCATCTGCTTCATCAGGAATTTCCGGAATAAGCTGGTGGTGATCGGTCGCCGCTCATCATTTGCCTGCAGGCCTGGTGTCGAATGGATCCGACCACATCTTCACACCTTCAGTCACAGAGTGAAACAGTCCCAAATTAGCGCACCACAACTTCACACCACAAACACATAAAGTGGTAAGATCAGTTTATGTCATATGTACTGAAATACGAGCAGAATACACTGAAATATGAGTGTGTATAGACATTTAGGGGAATGAAGACTCTCCACATTGTCCTGGTACTACCAACCTCATACATCTGGTTCTCCTTAAGTAAAACAAACAAGCTTTGTTGGCAAGTACTCACTCAAAGTACAGACACAACACAATGGAAGCATATTAGAATGGAGCCTGCTCGTGTGTGTAAACAGATGCAAGGACCTTTTTGTAAAATTACATTATTTTCCAATAAGGGGAAACAATCAATACTTTCTCAGTGATTGCAAATGCCTTGGTTTCATTTTGAGGCATTGAGGGAGCTCAGATGGAGTGAGTTCTTACCCACAGGCTGCACTTCTGCCTGATTGATTCCTTCGCGATTCACCTTTTGGACTTTTCCTGGCAGAGAGAAGAGAAAAAATCAGTTTATTCTGCAGCAACTTTTGTGGACAAAGTCAAAGACTCTGTATTGTTCCCTTTTGTTTGCCTGACCAGTAACACTACACAGCCACTTGAAGTATCTATGAAGATTCAACCTTCTTTTTGGGATCTGCAAGCACATACGGCACTGACAGAGACCATAGACCATCAAGGGACCATAGAAATTTCTTCAATTAGTCATTTATTGTGAAAAATTATGGAAAAAGTGACAAACACCCAATAATGTGTATTTAAATAGCTTCTTCCGTCAACACAACAGTTACAAAGACAAGAATTACTCAATTTATAGTCAAATGAAACAGAAAGAACCACAAAGGACCACAACCGCCTAATTGATTGTTATTGATTTGCTGTTGAATACGTCATTCGTTTATTGTTCAATACCGATATGGGATAAGTGCCTATTTGTTATGGATTTGGGCTCGCGGGTTTGCGGGTCTCATTTGGACATCCCGTTTATTTGTCTGCCTTAAACTATTTAAAATGGCTTAAAAAACTAAATTCTAAAAACATTAGACCACCAACCTGCTGAATAAATGAGACACATGCCCTAAAACAGAAGGTAAACGTGCTAATGCCAAGCTAAGATCCACACTATTGTCCCGTTTTCTAAATACTGTTGGTAACGTTGAATGAGTAAGTAAGTGACTTTGCTGTTATAAAAGCGTGTTTTAAATCAATTTGAGCCAAATTATAAACTCGAAGTGTGTAACATAGATGTCAGGTAAAGCAGCAGGTGACTTACTGTACTCGTCTTTATGCACCAGAGGGTAGAAGAATATGGGATAAAACGCAGCGGCAATGGCCGTCACGAAACCTCCAAACACCAACGTTATTTTGGTATTTCTTGACATGTTCACGGTGCATCACAGGTCAAACTCTCGCCCCCAAAACAACGCCGATTTTGACCGATTAATTCCGGCTTAAAGGTCACAAAAAGCACCGCCGAGCCCGGTTTGGTCCCTCCGCGCTTCCGTAATGCCCGGCGCTGCGTCACGGTCACAACAATAATACGGAAGTGCGCATGCCACTTTTGACGAGTTGTGCTAGTTTTATGTCGCTTTATGGGCTAAAATATGAAAGTTTTCGTCTTTATTGTGTTTTTTCTGACTTTTTGCAGCTCGTACGCAGTGACAGAAAATGATACAATTAAAGCTTTCGTCATTCCTCACAGTCACATGGATGTTGGCTGGGTTTACACCATTCAGGTAGATGTTTTGTTTTTTGTTTTTTTTATCCTCTCACAGCAAACAATATGTTAGACTATAACTGCTTTTTACCCTTTGCATTTTGGCTATTAACATATACATTCTATAGGAAAGTATGCACGCCTATGCAGCCAATGTGTACAGCAGTGTTACTGAGGAGCTGTCAAAGGTCAAAGGCCGTAAGTTCATCGCAGTAGAGCAGGAGTTCTTCCGGCTGTGGTGGGACACTGTGGCCACGGACCTCCAGAAGAAACAAGTAAGGCGACATCACAGGAAGTAACAGATGGCAGCTGTATTATCTTCCATGCAGATAAGAAACAATATTCAACATGTTCAGGTACGACAGCTCGTAAAAGAGGGTCGACTAGAATTCATCATCGGAGGCCAGGTGATGCACGACGAGGCCGTGACGGATCTGGATGACGACATATTGCAGCTGACAGGTAGCAGAACCCTTTCAAAGATGACGTATCCATAGCAACGCAGGGAGTAACTCTGCCTCGATTGTGTGTGTGTGTGTGTGTGTGTGTGTGTGTGTGTGTGTGTGTGTGTGTGCCTCAGAGGGCCACGGCTTCCTCTACCAGACGTTCGGGGTTCGTCCTCAGTTCTCGTGGCACGTGGATCCCTTCGGAGCATCCGCCACCACGCCGGTCCTCTTCGCCCTGGCTGGGTTCAACGCCCACCTCATCTCCCGCATTGACTATGACCTTAAAGACACCATGCAGAAAGACAAGGTAAGACCTTAGGGCTTCCACAGATAATCTCACATTTATGTATGAACCAAAAGTACGTGTATGTTCTTGCTCGTCTCCTTGTAGAACTTACAGTTTGTCTGGAGAGGTTCCTCCTCACTGAAAGATCAGCAGGAGATCTTCACTCACACCATGGACCAGTTTAGCTACTGTACCCCCTCCAACCTCCCATTCTCCAACAGGTAGCCTCTCTTTGCAGCTGCTACCATGTTCTCAATTAGTGTCATGAATGCCGCTGTTGCTCAGTTACATACAGCAATGCCTCAGGCTGGTGCATCAAGCAAGGATATGACAGAAAAACATGTTTTCATGTCTCAGTTCCGGTTTCTATTGGAATGGAGTTGCGTCATTCCCCAACCCCCCAAAGGACGGAGTCTACCCCAACATGAGCCTGCCCGTCACCAAGGAGACGATACACAACTACGCCATGACCATGGTAGAGAATATCAAGCAGAGGGCGGCGTGGTTCAGGACCAAACACGTGCTCTGGCCATGGGTGAGTGTGTAGAAACCTGCTAATCATTTCCTTTAATGGCAAATCCAGTTGAGACCTTGTAGAGATAATCTTAATCTTAATCTTTATGTGTCAAGAGTTACCATATCTGCTGCCGTTTGTGTTTCAGGGGTGTGACAAACAGTTCTACAATTCATCGGTGCAGTTCAACAACATGGACCCATTAATGCATTACATCAATCAGAACAGCAAAGAGTTTGGGGTGACGGTCCAGTACGCCACCCTCAGTGAATACTTCCAAGACGTCCATCAATCAGATCTTGTGTGGGACGTTCGGGGGAGTGAAGATTTCCTGCCATACTCCACTGGTACAAATCTGTTTTAAACACAGCCTTGTTTGTCATTTTCTAGTTGTGTTGTTTATCTTGTTGTATATCTTTTATTTATTCCCCAGAACCTTACCAGGCCTGGACAGGGTTCTACGCTTCCAGGAATGTTCTGAAAGGGGCGGCGAGGCGAGCCAGTTCCCAGCTGCACGCAGCCGAGACCCTTTTCGCCCGATACCGAATCAGCTTTCCCGATGGACCTGTGGCGAAAGACTGGGCCCTGGGCAAGCTCAGAGCGCTGCGCTGGGCCGTCTCTGAGGTCAATTCCCACGACTCCTTTTGAGTGTATGGTCACAGGCGCTGTATGATATTAAATAAAGGATCTGTTGGTGTTTTACAGGTGCAGCACCATGATGGAATCACTGGCACCGAGTCTCCTAAAGTGGCAGACATGTACCTTCAGCATCTGATGCAGGGCATGATGGGAGCGGAGGAGCTCCTGGCTGCGCTCTTCCTCCTGCCCCACAGCCTCAGCGTGCCTGGCACCTTAGCCACTCACGATCACAGAAAAGGTAGAACAAATGATTAGTGTTGCTGCTCACTGATCCCGCTAAACTTTGCTCTTGCTTTGGTTTGATCAATCTTCATTATTAAACCTCATTCCAGGCATCCGTCAGGCTCTGGAGCAACACGTCATCGTCTACAACCCCTTGGCGTGGAACGTTTCCACTTTTGTCAACATTACAGTCACGTTTCCCATGGCAACCGTGTTTGATGATGTTGGACAGCCTGTAGCTGCACAGGTATGTGTGTCATCAAAAAATGATAATAAAGGAAAACGCTAAAGGTTTCCACACAAAGTTGAAAATCTTCAGCCAAACATGTAAACTAGGAATGATGTTTTTCTGGAACAGATCCAGAGGTCCGCACAGTCCAACGTGACCTACGACCTTTTCATTGTGGTGGACTTAGGAGGTCTTCAGCATCGGAAATACTTGATTAAATTCTCTGAGAAGCCGTGCCCAAGGAGATACAATTGTTCCTCCACTTATGAAGCCAAAGGGGTTTCATTCGAGAGACGCAGCGTCCAGGACGACCGGTCCAACACGGGACGGAGGCTCCTTCCTGTTCTCAACGGCTGTTACAAACTCATGTTTGACCAGGACACAAATCTGCTCCACAGCATCACTGACCGGTAATGCTGGAGTTATTTTGAATTTATGTATGACGTCATACATTAGCGTGACCCTCTGACCTTCAACTGTCTGTTCTTGCAGTAAAGAGAAAAGAAGAATAAAGGTGACCCAGGATTTCTGGCAGTACCACGCAAACGGAGATGTAAAAGCCGGGCCAATCTCTGATAACTACATCTTCAGTGCTAACGGTTCTGCTACGCGAGCCTACAAGGCGGTGGACATGGAGATCATCCCTGGAAAGATCGTGTCAGAGATCCGACAATACTTCTACAGGTGGGTTTTGTTTGAGCCGGGTGCTTCTGTTCCTCCTCAATCTCATTTGACCTCATCCCACTTTCGTACTCCATCTCCTAGAGAGGAAAGCGATGAAGATTACGCTTACTCCATCACCACACGTGTCCCAGAATGCTTTGGGAGCGGACGGCTGTGTCACAGGCTGGAGCAGACCTACTCACTGGGCCCTCTTCATATCAACACAGAGGTGGCACTCAGGACCAGCACCAGCATGAAGAACAACAGAACTCTGTACACCGACGACAACGGCTACCAGATGATGAAGAGGACGTATAAGAAGTTCACCAATAACACTCTAGCGAGGGTAAGGATTGTATAGAAATGTACCAACGTGAAGTAAACAAAGGAATGTATAAAATGAATGATGTGCACCTTGCAGAACTACTTCCCCATGGTTCGGTCGGCCTACATTGAGGATGAGCTCAGCAGACTTGTGCTCTCCAGTGACAGAGCTCACGGTGTGTCCAGCCAAGCTGATGGACAGATAGAGGTAAACACACACGCCCACACACACACACACACACACACACACACACACACTTGTCTCAGCTGTGTTGACTCACAGAAACAAGTGTGACCCCCTCCCCACCCCACGTTTGTTTCAGGTCATGCTCCACAGACGTCTTTGGAACAATTTACCCTGGAACCTCGGATACAACCTGACCCTCAACGACAGCTCAGTCGCCAGGCCGACGCTGTGGGTGAAGCTGGGGTCCGTCAACGAAACCTCCAAGCTGTATCAAAGGGAGGCGATCCAGCTACAGCACAGACCTGTAGTGATGCCCATAGACCAACCCCGTGAGTTTTACATGGCAATGGCATGGCCATATATGGACATGTACAACTGGAATAAGAACTAGAGAGTACTTGGACATTTCCACTCCATTTCAAATGACAAAATATAAACACACATGCTTTCTAATCTCATTCCTACATAGAGAAGCCCTGGCTGGACGAGGAGCCCAGAGGAAGTTCCACTGTGCTTCCGGTGGTTCTGCCGCCAAACCTCCACCTGCTCAGCTTCAGCATCCCCGGGTGGAGCTACAGCTCCAAACACGACGTCCATCTCAGCCACGTAGACGCAGGTGAGCTGTGAGAGGAGCACCTAGTAGCCAACATAGAATTAAGAGTTGATTGTTTCATTAAATTCTATTGCTTTGTAACACCTCTAGGTGATAACTTGAGCTCGGAGTTGGACTATGACCGCGTCCTGTTGAGGATCATGCATCTCTTTGAGGAGGGGGAGGACCCGGAGCTTTCCAAGCCAGTCACACTGAACTTGAAGGTAACACACACACTCACACTCATGACTCATACATGAATTTGTCAGATCTATTTTTTCTTTTTAATGGTCATTTCCTGTGTGAGCAGGAAGTTCTGCGGGGCATAGGGGAAGTGAGAGTGCTGGAGGAGCGTTCTCTCACAGGAACCTGGGATATCACAAGTCTGAAGAGGTGGAACTGGAAGACTGCAGTCAACAAAGTCACAAGTAAGAGAGAGACTATAGGTTGATGTTCCCAATGAGGCCTTGTAATGTGTTGCATGTTTCAGTTGTGGACATCCATTGACATGTTGTGTGTCTTTTCTTCGTCTCAGGAAACAGCTCCTATGAGAGTCATGGAGGTGAAGCTTTCACTGTGACCGTCTCACCCAAAGAGATCAGGACCTTCTTTGTTCACTTCAGCTCCACAAACATTTGAAATGTCATTTATCTTCTGGGAAGATAACAAATCTGTAGACATACTTATAAAGAACATTTCATCTATCGCCGCACTTTTAATTAATGCTATTTTGCACTGTATGTTTGATTTATCATGAAGCACTGATTTGATGATTAAACTGTGAGCATTATCATGTTGAGTGCCTGTGGTTTCATGTTCATCAGGCTGTTGTTTAACATTTTTATTGTATTTCTATTGATTACATTGGACACTACCTGTCAAGTGAATGATGTTATGGCCCCTAGAAAGTAATGAAGTACATGGAAATGAATACAATAACGTTTAAACTTATCTTTGCAAAAAATAAACACACAGTTACACATCCAGCAGCTGTTAACAAATCCACCTCCAACTACATTTCTCTCTCAGAGGCTCACAAGGGATGAAAGTGAGACATTGACTCGGCTATCAGGCAGTGACAGTTTAGTGTAAGGCCAGTAGGTGGCGACCTCAGCACATGGATATTCATTCTCCTGTTACATTCCTCTGAGTGGTCTTATGGTTATCAAGTTACATTTCATATTCTCATTATTAAGTGTTCTTTATGAGTTAAAGTATATAATTTCTAAAATAATAGCTGATTTATACCTTTTCATGACAAGTTAAAAGGCCGAGAGAAACCATTTTTCATCTTATTTTGCTGTTTTCACTGCTGCTAGTGAGAGATGTTGACGTGCTTGGCAGATTTATGATACAGAACACAGAGCTCTCTGACCTCATCGATTCACAAACAACATGTTTCCACCCACATCTGTGGTTTGTGGCATTTTTGCTGCTGAAAATGACGGTTTGCGGCTTTAAAAAGTAATCTGCCGCTATGTCCACTAGTGGGCGCTCACGTCCACAAAACGTTCCTACCAAGCCTCCAACATGAAACCAAATTTCTGCTGCATCCGAGCATGAAAAGGCAACACCCCAGCCAGAATGTAACACGGAGGGGAAGCAAACATGGATTTCGATGAGAAACAATAAACACTGAGATTTGTTGCTGCAGCATCCGGGACGCCATGACTGACAGAGACAGACGACGTCCGCAATTTGGTACAAGATGAGCAGTGTAAGTCATCCGTACCTTCATCATTTGCTTTAATACGAACCAATATTTCAAATCAATTCCTCAACATATGAACTCAACCTTGAACTCCAATCCATCCAAGATGTCAAGTTTTTGTTTTTATTTGTCCATTTGACACGCACATCCCTCCCTTAGAATGTTGCATAAAAGCTTTATTGTCCCCTTCAGGATGCTGAGAGGGGATGTTGAATGCGTTGCTAGGATACTAGACAGGGAGGGGCTGCTCTGAGCTCCCTAAGGTGCTGGAGGGTGAAGGATTGTCTCATATGTACATTTCATCTCTCTCTCTCTCTCTCTCTCTCTCTCTCTCTCTCTCTCTCTCCAGAAAAGAGAAAGAGAGCTAAAGAGGAAACTGCAGCACTTTCTGAGTGATCTGGCTTTGCTCGGATCGTTGCAGGTTTGATCAGACCAAACATAGGGAATTCACATGCAAGAAAGACTAAACACACGCTTTAATAATCACTGTGCACCCATTGTTTGTTTGTCTCGTAGGGGTTTAAATACTTCCAGCCTTGGCTGAGGGGTAAAGAGGAGCTGCTTCTCACAGTAGTCAATGAGGATCTGGTTAGTAGCATCACAAAGCAAGTAAAGCCTAATAAACACATGCTTGCAAACCACATGTCACTCACACAACATCTTAATAATGTCTTGTCCTACATCTGTCTTCCAGGGTTGGCGCTCCCCAGGCTTCGTGGTGTCCAGAGCCTCGTCTTGCTCCTCCACCAGCAGCAGCAGCAGCTGTGACAGCAGTGATGTGTCCCAAAGCAGCAGCTTGCTCAGCCTGGCCAGTCAGGGCAGCTCGCCCCTGCCTGGAGAGAAGCAAGGCCCGCGGGGAGACACTCAACCACGGGTGCAAACCAAGACCCAGACTGGCAGGTGATTTCTTGCGTGTAACTAAATAACACTAATGGACCCTGGAGAAGAGTGTAGCCCCCCCTCAGCTCCCCCAGGCTGCTCTGCAACAATGTGCTCTTGGCTAACCTGCTTAGTTAAACACTGCCCGGTTTAAGAAAACATTGAGCTTAAACTAAGGGGACAAAGTTATACGTAGCAGAAAATGAATGCAGCTGCTGAGACTTTTAACATGCACGCACAGTGAGACACACAGTGAGACACACAGTGAGACATGTACTCCATGACCTCTTTGTGTGTCCTCAGGCACCCTAGTAGTGAGGAGCATCTTCTCCCAGCATCACCCAGTGAACGAGAGATAGCAGTGCCTGTAAGTGCTTCCAACAGTAACACACACACAAACACACACTTGAAAGACCTTGAAGCACTAACACTTGTCAATCAACAGGAGGTGAACTGCACTCTGTTTTTATTGGCCGGCTACGTGAAGTACGGCCGCCCCTACGCCTGGATACGCTCCAACCACGAGCGTCTGGTCAACATCGGAGGCATGGACTCGATGGTCAAGGACACGCCCATGAAACTCAAGTCCATCGCGGACTGGCAAACCCGAGGTATGGAAACAATGTGCGGAATCCAAACAGGAGACGCTCATTGTCTCGCCGAGGTCTTGTGGACAGATTCAATAATTGCACTATTTTCCATGAGCTTAAATGAGACGCAGATGTCTGTGCCTGAATTTAGAGACTACTGTTTAGTGAGGATTAGGTTTGGCCTTTAGGCACATCAGCAAAGCACATAAGCTCTATGTGCTTTGGTTGTAAAAATGGCTAAATTAAACTTCATCTCTGCAAGTTTTCCATTACATTTTAAAGGCTGCAACTCTGTCTCCCTCTGTCCTCTTCCCCAATCTGTTTCCCCTCAGGAACACGAGTGTGGGACGTGGTCAGTGAGCTGGTGAGCCTGTGCACCGTCCCCTCACCTGCCAACCCCTTTGCTCTGGACATGCGCTACATCAAAAGTCTTCCCCTGCCCGAGCGCTTCCTCGTCACAGGAGCCCTCCTCAACTTCCTGGAGACGTACGTGGTGTATGGGAACCGTGACGAGTTACACTATGACAAAGGTATGAAATGGGTGTCTTCGAGGATTTCATTTCATTACTAGATAGTGAATTAATGGTAGTGAGAGAGCCAAATGATTAGAATTACAAAAGCACTGCATTATAATTGAATTTTCTGCATTTAAAAGTCAAATTAATTGTTGTAAATGTAAATAACAGTGCAGAAAAATACCCAAAGTAAATGTACTCATTGTGGAAAAATAGTCTGTGTCCATGAATTAACATTCCTGGCACAAATAGCAGCATTTTGAATAAATTGTATATACATATGGTCTTTCTTCCAAAATAGCCGACAGCCACAATTTGCAAGTAACTAGTACTTATGGCCATCAGATAATGCAGTGGAGTAAAACTACAATATTTCCCTTTAAAATGCAGTACAGTACAAATATAAAATCTCTCAAAATACAAATACTTTAGTACTACACTTTCTTTCCACTTCTGGCATTAATTCCCAGTGAATTAAAGGAAATTGTGTTTTGTAAGGCCAGCAGGTGGCACTGTTCAGCTGTGTTATCAGACCCACAGGCCCTCACTGTATAAATATGTACAAGGTAAAGAATCAGTGAACGGTTTTCATAATGTCAAATTTCCTCCTTTCAGTGGTGGAGGAGGTGAAGTCGCTGAGGCGTCTGCACGTTCAGTCCCTGCTGGACCTGCAGAGACTGCGAGACGGCCCGGGGCCCGGCCGCTGCAGTCCCACAATGCAGCACTCTTCCGGAGAGGAGACTGACTGAGGACTGTTTACAGATGTCCTGATAGAGAACAAAGAGACAGAATGTAGGTGAAATTGTGCAGAAACCAGTGGATGTGACTTGTTGTGTTAACGTTCTTTGTGAGATTTCAGAGCTTCGTCATTCGTTTGTCTGCATTTAAACGTGGTCAATCAGTCACATACAGTATAACTATAACACTGTATGAACAGGTCAGTCAGGCTGCTATAAGCGTCTTTGAAGGAAGGTGATCACATGTAAGAGGCTCTTTGAAAATGTGGACAAAATACCCTGAGAAACAAGTCTCACACACACACACACACACACACACACACACACACACACACACACACACACACACACACACACACACACACACACACACACACACACACACACACACACACACACACACACACACACACACACACACACACACACACACACACACACACACACACACACACACACACACACACACACACACACACACACACACACACACACACACACACACACACACACACACACACACACACACACAGGGTCAAAGCTGCAGCTGGAGAACATTTATCTTCATACACACACAAATAACCACCAAAAAAGCAAGAATAACGTATAAAAACTTTTAATACTTCATAAAATACATATTAATTAAATATGTAGACAACGACAAAAGAACAGCACATTGATAAAATAAGACTTGAAGCAGGCACTTGACTCTGTGCCTTTTGTAAATTGAGATGCATCGTACGTTAACTTCAAATTAACCCATCACAACCCAGTGACACATCAGTCAGAGAGCACAGCCACCTCTCCTGGTTCCACATATTCAGCTTAGTCTGCGTCTGTAACCTGTAAACCTTAGACCTTCATCGCTGTAATGACAGAATGTTACGCAATCCCGCACATAACAGAGCCGATAGCTGTCACTTCTAATGGCACCTTTCATGGCTTCAGAGGGCCGGGAGTTAAAGCACATTGTAGCATGTTCTGATAAGAGGAATACGGTCATACGTCACGGTCAGGAGGAAGAGGAAGATTCTCCATCTCCAATTTCCTCCATTGGAATGCAGGTACACGGCCGCATAGGAACACAGAGTTCCCCTGTGTTCAGAACGCAAGCAAAGGCCACTCACGGCCCAGCGACTTTTCCACATAAATGCTAATAATTTGATCGCAGCGTCCGTCACACACTCGTGGGTGGCTTGTAGGGAGTGATTGTCATTAGTCCTGTGTGTTGTGTTTGGGTCTGGGCTCGTGTAAAGGACGGCTGGAAGCTGTCAGACAATTCATGGGAACTGATAATAAAGTCAAAATGTACGAGTGGTGATGATTTGTTGACATGTTGGAAATGGATTTGGGAAAGAGTTTCTGTCCCAAATGTGGTTCTTCTCAGCCAATCGGAGTCCAGAGAAAGGTGCTGGTCAGTGCCACAGGGTTAAAATAATAATAATAATAATAATAAAAACATGTCCTGTCTTAAATGTCAGTCTAATCAATGTCAGCCTCGATCACCAGCAGTTTGGGATCTTCCTCACGTGTCATCATTGTGTTCCTCGTCTTTCACACCAGAAGCTTTGGAGGCTTTTCAACAAAACAAGCCAACCAAGACGGTGGAGGAAGTGACCTCACCCTGCAGCCAGTCACACGTCCTCTCGTGGTTGTTGACAGGACGCTGGTGACAGCAGCATCGTCCATTCACTCACTCAACGCCCCTTCACAGTAGAGTCCTTACATGTCCCAGATATGGACCGTCTCCCCCCCTCCCCCCTCATGTCCTGTGTCCTTTCCTCAGTCCTGTAAGGCTTCCCCATCCTCCCTCCCTCCCTAACATCAGTGCTGTCCTCCTTGAGGTTCTGATCAGGTCAATGCGGTACCGGGGTCGGATCGAGTGTTCAGTTCCAGCTGTCGGACGCAGAGCCTCGTCTGGTGATGGCCCTCATGGGGCTGCGAGACACAGAGCCCCTCTTCCTCCAGCGCACTGAGAGGACAGAATCAAGAAGACGACAACGTTAGCATGGGTCACTCTTAACTTTGTACCTTAAATGCCTCTTCATTCGGATTAAGGTAGAATGTGCACAATGCAACTTTTGGCTGGAAACACAAAAGTGCTCCTCTGTCTGTTCTGACATGTTCTTTATATTTAGTGTTCAATCTTGCAAATTAAGTGAAATTTGACAGATACCAGAGCTTTAAGAGAGCCTAAGTGACTATGAGTTGATTAAGACATTTCTAAGGAATATCCTGTTCCTACTTAACCCTTTAAAACGTCTGAATCTTCCCTTGCAGCTGTGTTTCTCCTCTTATTTCTACACAAGTCATTTTCAAGTGATGAAAATAGGCAAAATAAGACAGCAGCTGTAAATAGAAAGTGTAAAGTAGTGTTTAAATATTAACTATGACAATCCGTCTGCCCTCTACTTTGTCAGCTTGGCTCGGGTGTCTAAGTGCAGATATCCATTGCCGCTGCCTGCTTTCACTGAATGTGTCTGAGGTAAGTGGTAGCCTTGGAAACCGAATCTTTCCGTCCAACTTAAGAGAGAGGAGAGAGTAAGAAGTAAGAGGAGAATGTCCCAACATGGCCGTCTCACCTTTTCCCAGACTGGCGGGGAGCGTGGAGCTCTTGGTGTTGGTCGTAGAGACGGGGGACTCCTCCCCTGCCCTCACCTTGGCGTCGCCCGGTGACAGTGTGGCCGGGCCGTCCTGCTGCCAGTCGCTCAGCGCCTGCTGGAAGGAATGAGCCAGGCAGGCCGTCATGTCCCGCGCCCGCTCTGCCCGGCTGCACCAGAACACCCGACACTGCAGCTGCTGCCCGTGATGCTTGCAGATGTACAGGAAGACGTTGGGTCGCTTGGCGTCGGCGGCGCAGTAGGCGATGTCCTGCAGGTACGTCTTGGTGAGCTGCCGGCCTGTGCTCAGTTCCTTCACCTCCACGTATCTGGGCCGCACCACCAGGGCGTGGTCTTTCCCCAGCTTCTTCCCGTTGGCGCCAGCTTCCAGCAAGCGGCTGATGGCGTCCTGGGCTTGCTCCCGATCCAGAGAGAAGATCTTCTCCGTGCCCAGGTAGTGGACTTTGAAGAGCGGGTCACCGTGGGACAGAGATTCCGTGCGGTCGCGTCGGAAGCGGCGGCGTAACGCGGCAGGAGAGTTCTTGAGGGTCTGCATGAGGTGGAACGTGCCGAGCGACATGGCTCGTCTCAGGCTGGACTTTGAGGCGGCGGCGGAGGAAGATTTAGGAACGGAGGAGGCGGAACTTTGGTCCTCTTCAGGCCTTCTCCCTATCTTCCACCGTTCTTCTATGAATGGAGCGTAGTTGCATCCACGGCTCTTATCTGAAAGGAGGCAGACGAAGAGGAGGACATTAGAGGACATATCTCAAGGAAGCATAAATAAGTAAGCGTGACGTGCACACAAGCTTTTCACTCCAATGACTGAAAGGCTAAATCTTGGAAAAGCGTGTCAGCCGCCTCACATGCACGTCTTTTTTCCAGGATATTCTGTTACTTTAATTGCAATCAGAGTCTTTGAAGCCAACTGGCCCTGAGTCTGCCTGATAAGGAGTCCAGCCTGGTCAGGACACTTTGTATCGCCCGCGCGGAAAAAAAACCAAAGGGCATCAAAGACGAAGGCCAGGATCAGTTACAGAAGTGACGCATTGAAGGAGAATATTCATTTACCACAGACACGCAGGACATTAAATATTTACAAAACTGCTTGGCCTTGGCCTTGGAGGTCACACAGGCAAACTGAGCACCAGAGACAGAAATGCGTGTGTCCAAATAAGTGTGTTTCAATGCGACGCATACAAGATCTACACCTGCAAACTAGACTCCAGACACGGCCTATTGGAACATCAAAGTTCAGAAAATGGGGACATACAGTAAAGCGCATTCCACACATAAAAGCCTATGTGACCTTACATCTTATGCGACGACCACATCTGGCCTCCCATTGTCTTCTGTCCCACACACTCATACCACTCTCCATCTCCACACACACACACACCGCTCTCCATTGTGTTGCTTTACTTTTCCCCCCTTTCTCTTTTCTTCGCCGTTCTGTCAACATCCTCCGTCCCTCCTCAGAAGCGAGCTGCGGGGAGAACCGCCGACTGTTCCAAGGTGACGGCCATTGTTAACAGAGGTCCCATGTACAGGAAACAGCTTTGCTCCGAACCCCGCAAAAAAATGTTTCTACTGTGAACAATGGCGTGCTTGTGCAAGTGTGTCACATCACAGGGAGATGCGAGTTGACCCCTGAGGCTGAGACACACACACACACAGATGGATATGTGGGTTACAAACACACAACACTCCACGTGAGAGCCTGTATCCAGCATAACACCAACTGGATCCAATAGTCCAACACATGCGGTTGTTAAGATCCCAATCTTACATGTTTACACACAGGTGAGGCTTGATCGGGACACGGCCGGTGATCTACATCAACACGTTCACTTTTCTGCTGCTGTGCTGTCAAACCCCAAACAGTTCCCCCAAAGAGAGAGATGAATGGGAATGTGTCAGGCTTTGATTTCCCTTCAAACCGTAGAAAGAAGCGGCTTATTCAGTAGCATGGAGAGGTCACGACCCGTAACTTCAACTTTTAGGTGCAGGTACACACCCACACACACCCACACACACTTAAGTCTATTACGTTGATGTAAAACGATGATTAGCTGCATAAACAAGCACAAACTGACCACAACACAAAGATGAAATAACAGTAATGAGCAGTCAACTTCCTGTGTAAAAGTATTTAAATTGTCTTGCTTGGTTGACCAGTTTTATGCCGAATTAACCACAAGATGTCACATATTAATGATTCAAATTGAAATAAGTTGCATGATGATAATTTCGTAAGGAAACTACATTAAAGTGAAAAAATAGTAACTTTCCGAATTTAGCAACTTGCTACATTTCTCAAATATTACATAGTTAAAACAACAACATATAGTCAACAGATTCCGATTTTAGATTAAATATTCTATAAAAGTCCATAAAGTTTCTGAATTTAATCTTACCTGTCCACAGTTTCATGCAACCGATGTCCTCGTTCGCTTTGGACGAACCGCAGCTGATTTTACGCACAAAGTGCAGGTGAGAATCTGCGACCATGCGACTGAGCTTTACAACCTGCTGGCGCTCAGTGAGTATATTCAAGTTTAAAAACAAACAAACCCCAACATTTGTATCGCTAAAAACCTGAGCAAAGTCCAAAGATCTACGCGTTTTTCCCCCCGGACCCCGCAGCGCACGGACACGGATCCAGCCTGAGGTTATAACATATAAGTCCCGATCCCGGTTTGGTGTGTGTGTCTCCGCTCAGGCGTGTTTGGTTTTCATGTGACTCTCGATCGGAGGGAACAAGCGTTTAAAAGCGGCGTGCGCGCGCTCCCTGTCCACGCGTGGACGCGCATGTGCGTACTGAGAGGTGAGGAGGCTGCAGAGGCGCGTTTACGACCTCTCAAGTGCGTTTGTGGCACAGCTGACGTCACAGTCGAGTGGCTTATACAATAATTACACTGATGTGTTGTTAATAAAGGTTCATACCAAGCAAAACCATCTTTATTTTTAGTTTTTTTCTCGAAGTTGAATGAAATATGGATAAAAGCTCTCTGACACATGACAGCTATTTTAGTTGTCAACGGTGACAGAACACACACTCCAGGTCAAGAACCACTGACCTAAAGAGCTTTGACCTTTACATTCACACATCCAGGGCTGTGAAACGTTTGATGCAAAAGTCAAGCGCAAAGCAAAACACAATAAACATTATGGTGGTTGTTTTCATATTCTAGTAAAGCGTTCATGTTTTACACTTTAATACTAAATCTATAGATATTTGTCCATTAAATCCAAAGCAAACCACAGATCAGCTTCAATCTCCCTCCCAATCATTCCCGGTTCTTTTTCTTCCTGGTCCTGAGTCACAATCATCTCTGTAGAATTTGTCTTTATGATTAAAAATGAGCTGAAAAATCATATAAAACTCAGATTTTGTTGTTGTTTGCCTCCTAGCTAAAAGTTGCTTCATTACATCTTATTATCATTTAAAATGTTCCGTTTGCACCTCTGTTAGATCAGTCGTGATCATTCCGCCTGTCTTAAAGCTTCACCTTACACTTCATACCCAAGCACAGCAGGCTTGGTGAAACATCTGAAACCCACTACCTCTCGTTAACATCGCATTGCGTCACAGCCTGGTCCTTAATGGGGTTCACCGGCCCGACTCGCTCAGATCTGTTTCGAGCATTTGGTTCTGGGGGCATTCTGAACAGTGGCAGAGGAAAACCCCTAAACGGTTCCATGTGTGTTTGCGTCTGTGTGTGTATGTGTGGATGGGTGTGCCTGACGTAGGGAAAACAGTAAGGCCCCTGTTTCTTCTGGGTTTGGCCCAACAACAGTTATGTTCTGGACGTCAGCACCTACCAGGACACACTGGAGCTATTCTTGGGGCAGCGGTGACATCATGGAGCATCTCAGCCGGCACAAGAAGGCCGTTAGCGCCCAAACGCTCCTGTAAATGTGCAACTTGTTTCTTCTACATGAGGGATTTCGGTGGGAGGAACCAACTTGATGAGTTTCATGTGTTGAATTGTTGAAATTAAACTGTCCCTCGTCTCAAACTCTCAGTAGATAATGATGCTTTCAGGCTGTGGACATGTTGTGATCTGAGTTTGGGGGGTGTGGCTGTGATCACACCCTGACACACCCTGCTGCTCTCAGACTAATTGGTCATTAATGTAAATACCCTTGCGACTACTTTCAGCTGAAACCAACAAGCTGGCGGTGCTTTTCTGGGGGGATGCTGCAAGTCATTGTGGGAAATGTGGAGGGAAGGGCACCCTGAAAAGGTTATTACAACTCCTGAAGTGCACCAAACATCACACATGTATGGATCCAACCTGACAGTGTGAGAATAGGTGGAATGTGGCAGGAGCAGATGGTGAAAGGTGAAGGTGGAATAAGAGGAAATGAACTCTTGTACTTAGCTGGAAAGATCATTTTTACATGGTTATGATGTCTGTCGATGAGTATTGAGGTCAGAGAAACATTACAAAAGACATAAAGGTTCTAATTTGGGTAAAGGAAATTCGCTAGAACCATTTCAGAACCACAGGGGAGCCGTCTGGGATCCGTCTATTTCCTGGCATCCTTCTCAAGCCCTATTAAACCTTCCTGAAACTCTCTGAAAACCAAACCCTAGATGGTATCTGGGCCCTTTTCTCTCAGAAGTAGGGCAAATATGAAAAAAGGAGGAAGCGAACCAACACAATAAAAGCGTCCATCCATTCATGTTAGAGGCGGTTTCTGCTCGGCGTTTCCCTTTTTTCCACAAGGCTTTAAATTAAATTCCCTTGGCATTTATGGATGAGGGCTGGGTGACCTCCACGTCTCGTTAACACAGAGAGAACACGGACGAAACATTCAGTCCTGAAGCAAAGATTAGGGAGAGAACAGAGTGAGCGCTTACCTTCAAATCATCGGCATCTTCTTTACTAACACGTGTTTGTACTTATTTACTTATTTAACAGCTTGTAAGTGGAAGAGAAGACAATGTTCACTATCGTCGCTTATCTTTCATAACGATCAAAACCATGTGGGCAGCCCGCATACCAACGTGTCATTTTACTTTCTCTGTTTGAAGTTGTACCTGTTTTCTATTGTTGTATATCACACACACTGACAGACAGACAGACATTCTCAAATATTTACCGCTATAGAGATCACAGCCACAGGACATGTTTGTGTGTTTTTCCATGTATGGTGCGATAAATGTGTGTGTGTGTGTGTGTGTGTGTGTGTGTGTGTGTGTGTGTGTGTGTGTGTGTGTGTGTGTGTGCGTGTGCGTGCGTGTGTGAATGTATCATCCACTTGTTCTGTCTGCACTACAGAGGAGGTGCTTTGCGTAATGTCAGTCATTGTCAGGCTGTTGTGTGTTTTGATTGCCAGTATGACTCAGCACATCACACACACACACACATGTAAACACACTGTTTCATAATGCATCAGTGTGTATTGATCATCTTCCATTTTTTCATGTTCTTCTATTTTTCTATGATTTTGCTCTCCATTATTGTCTCCATTGCCTTCTTTCACTTCATCTGCAGACATGGAAACAAATGGATTTTTATTCGGCGGCAAAATGAAACTTAAACATGATCCTCCTTTTACTCAAGTAAACATGGAATTGAGTTTCTGGAATTGTCCTCAGAGTTAGGAGCTGCAGCGGTGAAAACAGCCACACTGTCACAGAAAGTGACTCATTCCTGATCATCAGGCCTCACAGCTCCCTCCCCTGGTTCCCTAGAAGCAGCTGGCTCACAGCAGAGCGGGTTTCTGAAGAGGTTCACTCATTGTTTCTGTGCCACCAGTTTGTTTCAGAAGAAAGGTGAGGGGCCCAGTGCCAGGAGTTTCTGTCCATCCTTTCACTTTCTCCCGTAGTTGTCAATTCTTGCCCGCCCCCTTATCCAACCATCCATCGTTATATCCGTCTTATACTTAAATATCATGATCAGATAAGATCAGATCACCAACCAGTGGACCTGCAGGATCTCATTTGAACAAGACATCTAATAAACGAGTGACATCCTGAATCTTCTTTGGTTACATAAACCCGTCTCACACACACACACACACAGCCAGCTTTGATGTCTCATTACTGTAAGTTTTTCAGGGAGAGGCGATTTCCTCAGGATGTTACGATCTCACGTCCAGCCTGCATTTCTGTGTGTGTGTGTGTGTGTGTGTGTTTGTGTATGACGGCGCTACGTGCACTTCATACTACAATCCTCAACGTGGAAACGCAGGAATGTGCGTAGCCGTACAGGCTGATGTTTACAGGCTGCAGGGTGTTGTCTGGTAAACAGCAGGAGATGAATCCCACATTAGTCCTATTTATCAGCTCATATTTAAGGATCTGCATGCAACAATATGTCACTCTAATCTTTCCTTTGCCACATATGTGACATCTATTGAATTCTGGTATGAGATTTGTTACATTTGAACTACTGTAAATATTTAGAATCCTTTTTTACAGGATTCTACAACCTCATTTCTGTTCTCTTCAACAACTGGACTTCTTGTTTGTTCCCAGGCAGCAAACTTGACCACATTTGTCATTCTTTGTGCTTTCACCTGAGTGCAAATACTCATGTTTGGTCAGTAGTCCCAAGTATGACGATCACAACCACGCTGCTTACACTCACAACAGGATACATGTGTCACTGTTGTGTGTAAACATGTTTGACCTGAGTTTTTACCCTAATGCTGCTTTGGGGTTATTTTGGTGTAAAGCAAAACGTAGCTGTCAGTGCTGTAACCACATATTAGTTCATCCTCATGGGTCAATTTTAGGCCAAGCAATGATAAGGAATGTGAAAAAAAGTCCAAGTGTCACTCAGTGTGCACAGTGGTGCTGCAGCAGGTTTGGATAAATGCGTTTTTGCAAGTTTAAAGAATTGCAAAAGTTTCATTACAGCCCCCTTGAATAAAAAAAAAGAACAAGGAAATCTGTACAATGCTATAGTTTACAGTAGATGAAACTCGAATCAAACCAAACGATATTGTGTCCTAAAGCGCCACAATGGGATCAGAGTGAATGAGCTCCAGCTTGAGAGGATTACTGGCAACAGCTTGAAACACACTGCCGCCAAACGTTGCTCCCTGGGGCGATCGCATGTACTGCTAAACAAAAAGTCACTTTCTAACCAGTTTGTTGTTTCTAGCCAAACTTGATAGAATAATAGCAGGTTTTCACTTTCACAATAGAGGCACACATTTCCCTTTGTGAGAGGAACATCTTCCCATTTCTGTGCTGCCAGATAAAATGTCCTGACACGGCTCTGTGACCGTGTGTGTCCCACTTCCACGTTTGGTAGCGAGTCCAAGTTTACTCTTCTTTACTCTTTTTTATGTTTGTTTTGGAGGAACCAGCGATATAAATACATTTTCACATCAGATATCTGTTTAAAGTAGATGTGAAGGTGAAGATGTGAAGGTTATATGAATGCTAACACTGTGATTATACTCCAGTTCAGGCAATAAATCAAAATTTTCATTATGTATCCAATCTAAAAACCTACATTATGTATGTGCTGATAGTGATAAAAACAGCCTTTCTATGCGTTTCTTCAAATAATCAGAGTATGATATGCATTTAAATGTATTATCTGTGTGTGATGAGTCTGTAGAATACACTGCATCTGTAGCTGCATTGGAAAAGGGGCAGCAGTTCACTGGAATTGAAATATGATGCTTGTAAATCATTCTTTTGTTTGGGTTTTGAAGGACCAATCAGTTATTTACTCCACACCAACACTGCCAGTTTGCTTTGTGGTTTACTGGCACTGGAGTCGTGCCTCATCCCAGACAATGTAACTGAGCGCTGAGGCGGAACCAAGCTTCTGTTCCGTACGGGAAAGTGAGTCGAGAGCTGTGTGTTATCTGGGCAACAATGCGGCCCGGGCTGAGTTATTGTTTAATTTTCTTACTGTGCGACTCACGCGGACGACCCCCCTGGCCGTGTGAGCCGACTTTGTGACCCGAGTGACTCGAGCTGCCCGCGCCGAAAACAACAACATCTGCCAGGCTGCTGCTGCTGCTTTGACACACATGTCCAAATATGGCAAACTAGTGGAGCCATGCAGAGGAGAGGGAATGACACCATTTTCTTCAGCTATCTTAGATGAGTCAGTGTGACAATGAGCTAATTTCCCTCGACCCCCACCCACCACCACTGCGTTAACTGCTTTGGGTTGGATTGTGGCAGCAACAGGCCAGACGGGAGGAAGTGTTTGTCAGGGGGAATTCCTTCTTTTTCTGCTTATTATACTGTAATGTCATTCTGATAAATTCAAATGGTCTCACAGGTTCACACAAACTGGAATTGTGTGTGTGTGTGTGTGTGTGTGTGTGTGTGTGTGTGTGTGTGTGTGTGTGTGTTATGTAAACCACTTAAATAATGTGGTGAAATGACCTAAAATGTGACTTTAATAGATTCCCTCGTGACTACAGAATCCCTGGAGTAAAGCTAATGAAGATAAGTGTAATGAGAGGCATCTGGCCACTTGTATTGCCACATTATCCCCAGCGCTTTCTCCTCCCCGGACTGGGCTTTGTTGTTCTTTGTAGTCATGTGTGAACATGTACTGATAACGTATAGTTTCCACTTATAGGTCAGGCTCATCTTGAGAGCACAATGACGTCGTGTCATAGAGTTAAAGCGGTAAGAGGCTGTAGTTTCATTTCTTCTTTAGTTCCCTCCTCCTCCTTCTTCTTTTTAGCTTTATGTGACACTTAGGAATTGATAAATGTGGTGTCGATGACATTATTATGGAAATGTGGCCCCTAGCTCAGTGACCAATCAGACACTAGACTAAACAGGAAGAGGAGGTGGCTTCCTGTTCAGGCCTGAAGGAGAAGCCAAATTACAGCGTGACAAAATCTAACGTCAAAGATCATCATTCATTTCATCACTATACTGTGTGTTCATCAGGCACCAACATGTGACATCTTCATCAGGATCACATGTTCATATCAGGAGTATATGAGGCTTTATAGTAATATGCCTGCGATTTGACAAAAATGTAACGATTTTAGGGGGGAATTTGTTCCCTAATTAGAACACTAACATTGTGATGGATAGATGTATTTGGCGTACAGTTGCCACATATGTAGGTCTTTGAATCGACCCTTATGGAAAAGCTTCTAAAAGCAAATGTTCATGAAGTTGACTTTTAGCCCTGAAACGTCTCTATTTAGTCATGACTTCCTCGTGCCTTCTCCCATCAGTTTGCAGCCGCGTTCCTGATAAATGAACCCTAAATAGTTCCCAAAATGATCCATCGTCAGTGACCTCCCACATTTGGCAACGACGCTGACATTTGGGGCGTAAACGTTTTTTTCTAAAGTGGGCACTGAAATCTCCCTCTCCTTAAATAAAGACTGTATATTTAGAGGTGTGAATGATGTCACTGTCAGAGTTAAAAATCTCAGCACAGCAGCCTTCGTCGTCGCCATCATCATGTTGTCGGAATCCACTTTTTATGACAGTTGAAGGATCTTAAAGCCACATAATGACCGTGTTGGGGGAACAGTATCACCTCATTAGGATCACCATGTCTCCAGTGAGGCGCCCCACTCTCTCCCACTCTCTCTCTCTCTCTCTCTCTCTTACACACACTGACTAATGCTGCTTGCAACCCTATGAGTCTTCTGCTGCGTCTGTAAAAGCTGTCAGCCGCGTCTCTCTCGCGCGTCATCAGCAGAGGCGGAGAGGCCACCGGTGAACACGGTGGCGAGCTCTGCTTGCTGCTTTCCTTTGCTTGCGTGGAATGAAAGGAGACATTACTCAGTCTTAAAGGGCCACGCCGCCTTATGCTGGATGTGTACTGAGCTATTAATAGGTGCATGGGCTGACGTTTATACAGAGAAAAGCTGGATAGCGAGGCCTCAGGAGCCAGTCTTAACAAAATCCCCCTTTCCTCGCTCATTTCCTCCCCACCCTCTCTGCAGAATGCACTGTGACAAATCTCTCACAAACTTATTTTTAGCCAGCCGCCGTCGCTTATTTATGGCTAAAATAACAGCACCAGCCGACTTGTTTAATGATTAAACAGACAAATAACAAAGGCGGAGAGGTAAATCAAGTCATAAATGTGTGATTTATTAGCGCTCTCTCACGCCAAACCACCTGTGAGAAGTGAAACGCCACTTGTTAGATCACGCTTTAGTTATTTAGCTTAAACCAGATGTTGCGTCGGGGGATAAAACCAGCTGTAGTTGTGGTTTTGTCTGGCTTCATGAAGAATCACTGAGCTGCAATTTAACCCTGTAATTGCAGAGAGAAGATGACAAGATGAGCTTTGTGGGGAGATAGCAAATGTAAAACAGCTGAAATGTTCCAAAGTCAAAAACTGTGAAAGCGGTTCAACTAAATCAGGGGGAAAAAGGATCAATTGAAAGATCGGTTGATTGCTTTTAAGACATTGTTTCATTCACCTATTTAGTCTTCCCACTTTGGCGTATCTACACACTTGATTTGACACTGATTCTCAGTGAGTCAAAGGCTTCCTCACTTCCTCTGACTCTGACCTATGGATGTCGGTGTGAATCTCACAAGCTCCTTCTTATTTCTGGCGCTGAAGTTCACAGTCTGATGACATGTCCACCATGTGCGTCATTACGGGCTATTTCAACGTCTCCAACACTGATGCCCGCGTGGAATTCAGTCATTTTTAGCTGTTTTCTCACATAAAAAAAAAAAAGATTACATGAACCGAGCAACCCCCCACCCACACACAGACACACACATGCATCATCACTGCTGTCACAGAGAAAATCCTCCTGGACTTGGACAAATAAATACTTCAAATAAAACATATTAAACATGTAGTTCTACTTAAAGGGGATTGAACCTTTAAGCTTTTGCACACACGCAACTAAAGTCCAACACTGTTTCACAGCATAAACTGGTGTAAACTAGGCTTATAAATAATAAACCGTCACACCAAAATTCTAAAACCCCGCGAGCACCCCCTAGTGGCTGCAACTGCCATTACAAAACAAAACAACCTTTCCCAATGGTGCGGCTAAAGATGTAGGTTATCCTGTTGTTGTTGTTGGGTTGTAGTTACTCTTAGGTTAACGCGTGGGGAACATAAATGTGACACCCACTGAGGAGGAACATTGATTTTATGGGAAGCAAGACCGTATTCCCATTAGATTTCCTTCTTTCAAACATACAAGTGGAAACTTTGGCACTCCGGTTCCAAATTCATCTCCTGCAATCATGCAGAACAGCAGAAGTCACAATTTTCTAGACATTCTTGTCATGGACCAAAGGAAAACTCTGCGGTGAGTGTGGCGCTGTGGAGGAATGCTCAGAGTGTCGCGGGAATTATGAATACCCGCGCCAAATTTCTTGCCAGTAGTTTTATGGAATTTCTCACTCAGTCTGGACCCAACAGGCCGACATACCGACACCGCAAGGGATTCATGAATTTGTTTCCCTGTGAGTAGAAAGAATTGCACAAAACCAAACAAACCCTTCATCATCCATCATCATCCTCTCATCACTTCATTCCGCTTGCTCCGTCCGGGTACTGCCTGGGGCTACAGAGTCTACGACATTCCGTGCCACTACTCATCCATCCCAGGCAGCCGGTTCGTTGTACGACCTCCTCCGTTCTCCCACATTTATCATCCAATACGACTCATTAAACATTTCATCGCCAGTTGTTGTGGTTTGATCCCGAATCACTTAAATCAGTTCATGTTATACGTGCGTGACCCAGACCAGTGTGTGTGTGTGTGTGTGTGGGGGGGGGGGGGGGGGGTAGAGGTGCATAGACGTCCCTATATGAACCCCTTTGCCAAAGTAGGCCTCGATCTCAATCTCTATTTAGACAAGCAAATTCTTTCACAAATTTAAGGAGAGACGGAGGCGTGCTTTGACTTCAAATCTTAGTATTTATTATTCAACTGGAATAGCAGTTGTGGTAGAGGACCTGAAGATGGAGCAAACAGATTATGATACATACAAGACTAAGGATTTTTATTTGACAATCAATAGCTTAAAAGAGCAAGATCGCTAAACCAACTGACAACGTAAAAGTGGAATAGGAATGAATGATTCACTAGTAAGGATTAGTTAAGCTTACTTATCCTATCGCCATGGCTGCAAATACAGCCGTCTGCACTGCACAAAGCAAGGATGGAAGACAATAGGCAGCTTTGGACAGTCTGACATCAAGTCCAACATGAGAAAAAGCTATTAGACACTGATACACTAGTCCAAGCAAAGCAGCAGTCCGGCACCAAATCATTCCCAATAGGCAGTTGGCACAGGTAAAGATGACCGACCCTGTACTGTGGCTCATAACAGGAGGGGAAGTGAGAGCTGACTCCTCTCCTAAAGGGTTAAATTAGACACATCATTAATAAAGTATCATAAAATTAAAAAGACGAGCAGCCTACTTTTTCAGCTCGGAGCTACAGACACATCTTTAGTGTGTGTGTGTGTGTGTGTGTGTGTGTGTGTGTGTGTGTGTGTGTGTGTGTGTGTGTGTGTGTGTGTGTGTGTGTGTGTGTGCGTGTGTGTTTGTGTGCGTGTGCGGGAGTGTGTGTTCTTTTTGGATACATTAAGGTTACACATGTCGTAAAATCAAATTGTAATATGGTAAAATGTGTAAACAGCGACACCCACAGGCCGGGGGCGACCAAGTCTGTCTGTGGCCACATTCTGACGCGATGAAATATCAAATGTGTATCAAATCTCATTTCTAAGAGGATTTGGAACTCAAAATTCAAAATATCTGATTAATAAAAAGATAAAGGGTCTAATTTTTGGAATAAATCATCGGTATTTCTTACAAAGCTTAAAGAATGCTGTCTACTCTTAGCTGATGATTGACGCCACCTTCTCTGTGTGTCTACTCTGGCTGGCTATTTTTCAAAGTAAAATAAGACAAAACATTGAAACTTGTGCCCTCTACACAATATTAGTGTGACGCTTAACATGTGATGATTTGTGTTGTGATCCCTCGGCATTTTGTTCCATATTGTTGTTCTGTTCAATAGAGGTGTTCAACTTATGTAATAACTATCAACGTCGAAATCCTTTGTTTGTCTTTTTTACTGTGTCATAGGTAAAAAAAAAAAAAAAAAACACACACACACGCATATCACTATAATAATAAAATATCATAATAGAAAACGATAATGTATAATAATAATAATAATTTATAATAATTAGCAAATCACAACCGCATGGTCTCTGCCGCCCGATGTAATTCCCACGGTCGCCACTGTCAAGTGGGGGCGCTGTTTCTACCGTTTTCAACACCTTAATTTATTCTTCCGGGTTTTGGCGACTCCAGGATTCGGCCTTCGGACCTGTCAGGTCGCACCACCTCGCCTCGCATCGCATCGCATCACACTCACCCGCCATGGATTTCTCCATTCGAGCCGCTAATGTGGAGGATTGCAAGGACATCGCACGGATGATCTTGGTGAGTGCCCACGTGTGGCCTACACACTCCGAAGACAGCCAGCAAACGATGATGTCAGCAGACACGACCATCCTGTGATTGTCAGTAAATTGAGATTTCCTCGGAATCATATATCATAATGTATGTATGATATCACAACAGAAGTGCGTTGTTGTTAACGCGGCAGCCACGTGCGCCACAGTGATAACAGTGTGTCTTTTCAAAGCAAAACAGCCTCGTAAATCCGGACCAGACCGGCATTGATATGCATTAAGCACTTATTATCGATATTTTAATGGGTGGCCAGAACTTTATGATCACACGCAGATATCGATATTTGTGTTTATTCCCTGCAGGAACTGTCTGTATATGAGAAACTTGCAGACCATGGGAAGATTACACAGAGAGGTATGAGATCACCACACTCATGTAACTATTGAACACATGATATATATGTTTATGTTCATGTAGAGGCATACTTTATTATTGTTCTAATTACGTTAGTTTGCATTTGGCAATTGTGGTTCCTAAGATATTTGCACAAAACATCTTATCAGTAAGTGTTGTCCTGCCCCAATAGTTCAAAGGCTGTATTTATTGTGTCACGTGCAGTCATACAAGTGTAACCAGTAATACACGTGTGAAATGCTCCTTCTGGTACATTACGGTTATTTAGCAGACGCTTTTAGCCAAAGCAACTTACATTACATTACCACCCATTACAGAGGGGGGAGCAGTTTAGGGTGAATCCTCCGGTTCTCAAGCGAAAGCCCTACAGACTGAGCTACTGCCTTCACAAAGTTCTGCAACTTTGCTTGGTATAACATTAAAGTGTTCTGCTGAGTGAAGAAGGAAACAAAGAAGTCCAAACAGTTATGATGACATGACTATATAACCCTAGAGAGTTTCATATGACATCATAGGTGCAAGAGAAGAGAAAGAGAAGACAAAGGTCCGCAGGCGATTCATGGCGATGACAGAAAAGAAAAGCTGATCCAACTACCACCCGAGAACAAGTCAAGAAAACATCATATGCCTTTAATTTGTCAGACTGAAAAGGGGAATCCAAATATGATGGAGGGAACAGGTGGTTGTCCTCGGGGGTCACGAGAAGACGCATTTCCAAATGGAAAGTGTTAACCAGAAACCAATTCTACTTTAATGTATTGAGTGCCACTGTGTTTTTTTGTGTTTTTTCATGGATGGGAGAGGAATGGATAAGCACAGCTACAGGATGAAGTGCAGCAAGAATGAGCTTCCAGTCTGCACCAAGCTAGACGAGGGGAATCAAGCCACAACAACACCTCTTTCAAATCTCTCTCTCTCTCTCTCTCTCTCTCTCTCCTTCCCCTTCTCTCCCTCATTCATTTACAGATTTGGAGCAGGATGGTTTCTCCAAGAATCCATTCTTCCACGGAATCATTGCTGAGGTCCCAGAGCAGCACAAAACCAAAGACGGTGAATTACACACACACTACACGCTACACGCTACACGCTACACGCTACACGCTACACACTACACACTACACATTGCACACTGCACACTGCACACACACACACAACCACATCTTTGTACTAGATTAGAACTCATTATCACCAGGCTGTGTTTTGTAAGAGCTGAGCACGTCTGATTTGCACGTCCTGATTACTTAAAGTTAAATGAAAAGCAAATGTAGCTCATCTCCGGTTTCACCCCACCTGCTCTCTACTTCTCCCTAATTTAGCTGCACTGACATCACATGCACTGACATCACATTTGAATTATTTACCCGCAGGCCACTTGAAGATCGGCTACGCACTTTACTTCTTCTCCTACAGCACAAGGAAGGGCAGAGCCATTTACATGGAGGACCTGTACGTCATGCCCGAGTTCAGAGGTGCACTAAAAGCTTCACCGCCCATTTATTACCACATTACCATCACTGTTTGATGTGCAGAGTGATTTAACTTAAAGGCCTGGAGCGCACATATGTGGAAATGTAGTGAAGTGTTTCTGTTTTGTTTTTGTTTCTCAGGAAAAGGCATCGGTAAAGCACTCATGAGTAAAGTAGCACAGGTGAGCAAAATAATAACTCATCTTCTTAGCTTTTATTCTCAAATATGTGTGGATAAAAATGAGCTGAACGCTGAACTTAACCTCCTAGACTCCTCATTGCTTCCTTGGCATTTCAAATTCAACAACAAAGCTTAAGAAAATACTCAAAACTAATACATAAACTTGTCTGTGTTGTAGACACTGGCTGTGACAATGGCGTTTCAATACAACACTTATGGAGCAAAGCAGGAATGCATTGGCTTTGCAAGGCAATAAATAAGAATTATAATAGTCTGCATGAGCATGTTTTATAAATGCAGAACAAGTTAGGACAGTTAAGTGAAACTACTGGTTTCACAACTTATATCCAGGTTACAGGAGATATGCATCATTCTGCATCAAACGACTGGGGACTTTGAAGGCATTTGGGGAAATTTCCATCCGTGTGTGTTGTTTCCCGTGTGTGCCCTAGTTGGGCCTCGCTGCGGGCTGCTGCCTGCTCAACTTCACTGTGTTGGACTGGAACAAGTCGGCGCTGGACTTCTACTCCAGCCGCGGCTGCTTTGACGTCACAGCTGAGCAGGGCTACCACTGCATGGCCTGTGACGGGGAGGCGCTGCAGCGTCTGGCACAGCCTTGAGACGACTCCGGGGGTCGCGACCTCTCGAGGATACAGGGATAGAGCACAAAATGTGTCATTAGAAATCTTCACAAACTATAATTTGTTGATAACAGTTTTGGCCTATGCAATATATCTCAATATGATATCACCCAGGTAATAAAATGGGTGTTTATGATTATGTTCTCACTTTATGACACATTACCTTTGGTTTTTGCTGTTAAACGGGTCTGTGTGCGTGTGTGTGTTGTTGTGTTTGGTTGATTATTGCATAAATTGCAATGTGACATTGATAGACAGGGTGTGTGTGTTTAGTGTATCTTATCCCTTTAAATTCATGACAACAGTAACCAAAGAGTCAATCGTGTCATCTTTGTGAACTGTGCAGCTGTTAACAGCTGTTTTCTGGGGTTTTTTGCAAAAACATCCATCAAAGTCTGTAAAAGCATCCATGTGGTGGACGTTTTCGAGGAGGATAAAGCTTTGGACCGGGCCAACATCTTTGAAAGTGCATACTGCTCATCTGCAGTCCTGATGTTTTGTTTACTAAAAGGGATTTTTGTGTCATTTCCACCGATTTAATAAAAACATTCTGTATTCTTTATTTGATTTAACTTCCCCATGACTTTGAATCAATAAAAGCTGCTGTCATTTCCGTTTGTGCCGATGGTTCGGACCACTGTGGTTCTCAAGCTGTATGAACCTCTACAACTCTAACCTATCGAGAACAGAAGTGGTAGATGTTGGGCTACTATCAATATTACATTTGCCATAATAATAGAATTTCCAACTGTTGTCTGTAAAGTTCCCAGTCATATGCGCTTTGAGTACAACAACTGGTCCACCTATCACAGTTTGAGACCCAGAAAAGTTGGCATAGAGCCCAAAAACATTCATATCCTATACTTACTGCTACACATATGTACATTATTTACATATGAATTCAAGTGGCTACTCTGGGGGAGAAGGGGATATTTAAATAAGATTATATTGAAGTCAATGGCACAATGTACTGAGTGTGAAGCTGGTTTCAGTTAAATTAAGAACTAACCTTGATCTTGCCTCTGCTGTTTCAAAGTCTCATTCTGTAATCGAAACACATTTTGTCTCAGAGGGTTCACACACACACTGCATCATAGACTTTATCAAGTTAAAACTCATTTGGAAATGTGCTGTAGAAATGTACATTCTAGACCAGACACTAAATGTTTTAGTAGTTTTGAAGTATCTTTTGGCTTTTGTTTCATTTTGTGTCAAACCAACATGTTTTGGTTTCATTCACATGCTCTGCTACTGTATACTTGAAAGCAAAATCATCTACTCTGTCAATCCACTGTGTTCAGCTCTATTAAAGTGATCAATTGAAGCGATCTAATGATTCTCCAGTGATTAGTTTTTATAGAACGTTATGTGTTTAGAAGACTATAAATAACCTCAGATTCATTCAATCAGAGCAAAATCTGTGTCAAAGTTAAGCATTTTCCTCCATTGAAAGTTCAATCCCAACTATTGATCATATTATATCATTTCTATCTATAATATCCCTTCATAAAAGCATGAAAGTGTTATTGTGATTTATTCTGGGACCCACCTGTTGATGGTGCAGTGCCCTGGGTGTCTTCACCGGCGCACTGCTGCCATCGTGTGGCGACGCTCGGAACTGTTTTAACGCGTGAACGGCTCGTATTTTTTGAGGTTCTGCGAGTTGATGAAAGTGTGCAGCCCGGCGCCTCTCGGGTCCATTCCGGCCAGGACCTCGGTGGCTGCACGCCGGGAATTCAATCATGCGATCTCAGCACGAAAGTTATGTGTGTGGATGCAATGCAGAGTCATCAGTGTGCGTGCGCGCGTGTGTGTGTGCGCGTATGTGAGTGTGTGTGACCCCTGCACGTTGTTAAAGGGAAGACAAGAGAGCTGAGTCAACGAATCGACGGGGAGAAGGATGCAACAGTTGATGTGCGGGAGTTGCACCGTGCACAGTTTCCTCGGGTTGCGCACACGGAGGATGGCGGCTTTGATGCGTGCTGAGGAAGGATCGGGACCTGGAGCTTTGTTGCGTTAAAATCCCGCAATCTGCCGGATCAATCGCCCGATTTCACCCGGAGATTTGCTAGTGTGCGTGTGCGTGTGTGTGTGTGGAAGGTGGGGGGGGAGAACAAAAAAAAAACGACGTGTGTGTGTGCGTGTGTTTGTGCGTGTGCGTGCGTGTGTGTGTATGTGTATGAGTGTGTGTTATATTTACGCGTCTTACCAAAATGGACTTTTGGACAGAAATGCATTTGGTGAGACTTAAATGGAGTTGAATTGGAGCTTTCGCGTGGTGAGTAGCGGTGCAGTCTGCGCCGACATGCATCGGATTCTGCAGCGGCGGCGGGTGCGCAAGCTGCGGGTCGTGTGGGCTTCGCTGGCGCTGGTGGCTCTGTCTCTGGCCGCATGCAGCGCGCTGTTCACGGCGTGGACGTGGAGGCAGACGCGGGACCTGTCCCAGTCCTTTAAGACGCTACAGGACCGACTGGAGCAGGTTTGTCTCGTCGCTTTCAAAATCCAAAAAAAGAAAAGAGACAATTAAAGCTGCAGACGCGTTTTTTTTTTTGTCTCGCTGCGCCAAAGCTCATCAGTAATATTTAATCTCCAGCGAGTTCACAGACCGTGAAGTGTTTTGTTATGTAACTTCTTTTGTGGCTGCGGTTACGGGAATCTTCGCGGGGGGTTAAATGGAAAAATGCAATTCCACATTTCACTCACTCCCCCCCTCCTCCTCCTCCTCCTCTTCCTCCTTTTCTCCCTTTGCACGTTCTCTCCTTCTCTCCGCACTTGGCACTCTTCACCCTGCTCACCAGCAATAAGTTGTAGAGTTTGTTGCTTATTTTTGTGTCCACCTTCCCCCCCCCCCCCTCCTCCTCCCCCCCCCCTCCTCTTCCTCCCTCCACAGCCATGTTTAATTGCTTTGGTGCCAGTTGTTGTTCCAGTTTTATCTCAATTTACTGGAAAAGCCACAGCTTCTTGGCTGCACCGCACGTTTGTGCGTGAAACAGGCATGTCTGGCTGAGGCAAGTGTCCATCATCTTCTCATGCACGGCTCCTGCCCTCTTTAATCCTGCATAAGTGAGCCCCAATCCGGTGTGATCGCATGCAAAGTGCAGCTTTCACACTTGCCTGGATTTGGACTCATGCATGTGGTTGTGAGGTTGTGAGGTTGTGCGGCTGTGCAGCAGCAGCAGCAGTTGTTGTTGTGTGCCGCAGCAGCAGCCTGGAGGAGCTGATGGTAACGTTTATGACTTCAGGTGCACAGTGTTCAAAGAATCCAGGGTGCACTGGATTTGAGATCAGGTTGGCTGTGTATCATGTTGACACACACACACAGTTTCCCCTCTCAGACGCACACAAACACTCCTGGATTGGACACGTGGAGTGTTGATGCTGGAGCCTTTCCCACGGGGGGGCCTCGTCTTGGACATTTGACCGTTTGCCAGTGAGCAGAGAGCAGCTCACTGCCTCCATTTCCACAGTAGCTGCATGTTTAGACATACATTCTTCCTCTTCTTCTTCCTCTTCTTCTCCTCACAGCCTCTTTCGCTCATTCACCAAGTCTTGGCCAAGGACTCATGCACTTTGCTGGCTTTGACTAAATTCGGCCAGTTAAGAAATGCTAGGAATGCAAAGCACTAAAAGCATGCATTAGGTGTTGCAACCGTTCTGTGGAGGAAGTGAGTCGACCCCCCCACCTCCCCACCCCCCCACACTGGAACCTGGAAAGGACGGAGCCGGGCCTGCATTAGTGCCACCTACATGACGCTTTGTTTGCCCTTTGTCTCTCCCTGATAGGTGAACACGCAGAGGAAGGCCATCGTCCAGCTCATCCTGGAGAAGAGAGAGCTGCTGGTGGGGCACAGAGTGAAGAGAGACGGTATTTCACTCCCGTGTGTGTTTGTGTGTGTGTGTGTGTGTGTGTGTCTGTGTGTGTGCATCTCATTTTCTTGTCATGAGAGGCTTCAACCGCTTCCATCCAAATCACACGACATATCGCTGCAGACACAATATACTTACCAGCTCCGCTCTGTTGTTTTTTTTGGGGAAGGACATTTAACACAAGCGGCGGCCAGAAGCGGCCCACATGCCACTTTGGTCAGGGTCTGAGCCGCGCCGCAGGCACTACCCGCTGCTAAAAGTTGACACAGGAAGAAGTAGGCAGCTGGATGACTGTTTCAGAAATTACAGGTCTGACCAGAGCGGCCTGAAGCCCAGAAACCCAGCTGGCGTGGCGAGGGAGGCCTTGTTGCACGCTTTGGGCAATGAAATTTGATTTTTCTTTTTCCCCCCCGGGCGCACGACTGACACGGCTATGATTTGTTGTGAAAGCGGTGATATTTGATGACCTATCATTGCTGTATTTATAGTGTCCGCTTGCGTCACCGTCACGGGGTTTTTGCAGCTCGATTTGTTCACATCTTTGTCCGAGGGTGAACTCTGAATCTGGATCTCGGACTGGAGGAATCGGCTCAGAGCCTCGCAAATCCTCCCTCCGTGATCCCTGCAGGTACCGGCGAGCGACAGCTGACTTACGATTCCAAAAATGCATTACGCAGGCCTCGAATCCGAGGGGGAAAAAAAGGCAAACAGCTTTTCCCAGTTTGTGGAAAGTTGAGGGTTTGAGGCGCACACTGATGTTGTGTTCTCCCGCGCTGACTGACAGCTTCAAACCCACAACCTGCCCCAGCCTGGGGGGCTTCACCAGCACCCATAGGAGCTCTGGCCTCTACAGGGTCGCCCACCTGCGAGTTATTTTAGCAGGGGCCCTCCTCCCTGCTTCTGGCCGCTCTCTCCAAACACAACGTATGTATTTCACAGCTCGTACGTACAGATTTCTAAATCATTCCCCCAAAAGCTAAAATAAACTCAAACTCTGGCCTTTCGGTGATGAATTTTATTTATTATATTTATGCAAGCAGGGCCGTCGCTGCTGCTGCTTCGCTCTCTCTCTCTCTCTCTCTCTCTCTCTCTGTCCCTCTCTCTCTCTCTCTCCCTCTCGCTCTCTTTTTTTCATGGCCTGGGTCAGCGAGCAGCCAGAGAGCTTCCTGTCTCTCCTTTCACAGCACTTCATTTCTCTTATTTCGCACTTTCACGTCGTCTCCTGCGCCGCAATCAATTCGCGTTTCCTATAAGCTCCATCCTTCCACCGTCCACTCACTCCTCCCTCTCCATCCCTCTCCTTCACCTCCTCTCCTCCTCCTCCTCCTTCTCTGCATTCTGTATTTTCTAGATGACTGCAACCAGCTGGCACTGAGATTAACCTTGACACACACACACACACACACACACACACACACACACACAAAGCACACAGTCTGCCCCGAAAATAACAGTTTTGAGGGAAATATAATAATGAGCACGTGAAAGGAAATCCTTCGCCATCTGCTAACCGCGTTAAAGACCGACCAGGTGGAATCTGACCGGCCACAAATTAACACACCGTGTTATTAGAGAGATACAGACGGGAGTGATTGTGTTTTCTTTGCCATTCAAAACTCATTGTCTCTCTTCCTTCCCCTTTTTTCGTAAAGGGGGGGCGCTGCGAGCGAGGAGTGGAAACGGACGGAAAGCGGCGTCTCATTTTGAGAGTAAGTGGCCTGGCAGATCCCTTATGGCCGTCTCATGTAGCATCTGCTGAAGTGGTTTCAATCATACACCCCTATAGCGTTGCAGTCATAAAAGCTTAATTGACTTTCCCCTGACGCTCTCTCAATGTGTCTTTTGCTCCCCGACAGTAACCAAAGTCTCCTTTCAGCAAGGTAAGACTCTTATAAATAGCACCAGGATCGAGCACCATCACCCTACGAGATGAATAACCCTGTGTGTGGGTGTGTGTGTGTGTGTCAGTGGGAGAGGGAGGCGTGATAAAGGGCTGGGAGGAGAGGACGCTGAACATGAGCAAGGCGGTGCGGTACAACAGAGAGCAAGGCACCTTCACCGTGGAGAAGGCGGGCGTCTACTTCCTGTACTGCCAGGTGAGCTTCTGCAGGGGCACAAAGACTCTTTCACATCACACACACACACATCACACACACACACACACCTAACCCTCATCTGCACTCTATGGAGTTAAATTGAAAAAGGCAAATTGTCCACGAATACTTGATTGATCAATATTTCTGGAGCACACATGTTTCCTGTTCAAGTCTCTGACCTGCTTCATTGTGATTGGTCACCTGGGTAACAGTTGGGCCAGTCAGAGCAAAGAGGGCGTCACAGCTGTGAGGCCCTAAAGAAACTAAAAATAGCCCGTTTTCACTCAGTGTGCAGTTGAATAAGAATGTGTTCACAAAGCACATTTAAATTAGAGAAGTGTGAAACAGAAACATTTAAAACTATTGTTCATCCTCATTCTATACATCTATAGGTGTTTGCAGAGCGTGATGAAGGCCACCTCGTCTAATACAGACCTGATATAAAACCCCAGTGTGCCTTTGTTCTGTACTTTATAAGCTGTTTCTCTGCAAACATGACTCATTTTGAAATGGTATGTTGTTGTTTTTACGCGGGGTGGATATCGGGTTTCGGCTAATCTCACACAGCCAGACCTCTGTCTCGTCAAGTTCACAGAGGTCTGGATAAAATCTAATCCCAAGAATAGAAAACAGGGTAAGAGAATGGGACTGTGGCAATGGGCTGCGATCAGGTTGAGCGTTCTGTTTGAGAAGAACCAAACGCTGTGTGGTGTTTGGTTTGACGGGGTAACAAATGTAACAAGCGTCTACCTCCGATTGGTCTTCACCCGCTCTCTGTCTGCGCAGGTCCTCTTCAATGAGCAGGAGTCTCAGTACGTGAAGCTGGACGTGGTGACTGGAGGTCAGAGGCCGCAGAAGCTGCAGTGCAAGGAGGGATACGGGACGACGCCCGCCGCAGGGCCGCACCCCTTCCACTTCCTGAAGCCCTGCCAGGTGTCGGGCCTGCTGCGGCTGGACCGGGGCGCCGAGCTGCAGGCCATCACGGGCCCGTCGTTCAGGCTGCACGCTGTGGGCGCCTCCTCCGCCTCGCCTCACGTCTTCAGCATCTTTAAAGTGAACTGAACCCTGTCGTGGGTCGGGCGGGAGGGGGAAGGGGGGTCAGGAAGGGGGGGGGACAGCTTCGGCTTCGGCTCCGGCTTTGGCGCGAACTCCGTGAACTGACAAATCCACTCGTTTTTGTCAGGAGCAGCCAAAACATCACATCAAGACGTCGCTTTGGAAAGACAAATCGAACGCTTGTGGAAGTTGTCGCGGAAGTCTTTCCTCTGGAGGCGGCGCTGTTTTGGAACGCAAACGCACACTTTTGGATTAAGACCAAAACCCAAAGTGGTTTGAAATGCTGTGATGAACGTCTGCTGAGAGACCAGATGTGATGGGAAAGCTGCTCCGCTTCATTTAGAACAACATATCGGGATGTTCAACTTAGCCTTCATATCATTTTATAAAAGGTTTTTTTTTTTTTACACTCTCTTTATAAGATTGACTGACGGTAAAGCTGTGCATGCACCTTCCACTTTTATACCAGCGGTGCCTGGCGGTTGACGAGCGCACCTGAAACGAAAAACGTGAGAGCTCTACACTATTTTTTGATTTTGTTTTTACAGTGCATTCTCACTTATATGGATTTTCATGACCTTTACAATGTGCTGAGTGTGAAATACTGCAAGCCTTCTCATGATATACTGTGTATATAGCTTCACACATACTTCAGATATGAGCATATGGGAGTAACATGGATGTGAATTTGTGCTCTTCTCTAATATTTAGTGGTTTATTATGAATGAGGCCTGTTGTATAGTCTACCTGGCTTCATTTTTGATAAGTAGGAGCGAGTTATAGTAAACAAAGCGTATAACATAACGCCTCTTCGCTGCGCTCTTCTTCTGCCCTTGTTATGATTTTGGTGACGTCGTATCCTTTTATAAATGATCAGGAGGGAAGTGATCAATAATATTGGTGCAAAGCTGTGATTCCATTGAAGTAAAGCCTGTTTTGGGATTTTTTTGACAGCAAATTGTAGCTTGATAAATCAGTGCATTTATGCAAACGTGTACTAATGATGATATTTGTGATCATTTATTTCCCCCAAAATTAATGCTCTGCCCTGGAAAAGACAGAACCTGGAAGATGACACAGACGGCACCCCGGGGTCCCCATCTGTGAAGCTACTCTCCCGTTTACTGTTAGTGGAGACGTTCCAGCTCATATATATCATAATAACGTTACAGATTTATGGAGAGAATCAGAGAAACAATTCACAGTCGCAGTCCACGGAAACTGGACTTGCTTGGATTCACAAGTCGTCCAAGAAGCTTCTTTCAATTCTGGGCAGTAAACCAGCATTGATCATCAAGGGGTAGTTCACACCTCGGGCCAGGTGACCTCTGGGTCAGATGGAAATGGAAATATTACAAAAAAGAAGTAGGAATTTCACTCATATATCAGCCATCGTGGACAGATTAAAAGAACTTGAACTTGTTTCGTTGCGTGTGTGTCGTTCACACCTCGGAACAGGTGACTCCTTCAGGACTGTGAGAGTTACAAGAAGCACTTTAGTAAGACATCCGCTCTTAAAGCAGCCATGGACAAATCAATTCAAAAGTGTAACTCAAATCTCACATCTGAGTTGTCTGAGGTCACACAGGAGTCACAAGGGTCGTAAGTCACACTGCAAAATGACAGGAAACGCTAAGATCGCCAACGTTTTAACAGCTGTTGTCGTCTAAAAGTGTCTATCTACACTGACATATGAGTAAGATCTCAGCTGTAACTCAAGCGACCCTCACAACTCTCATGTGCCCCCGAGGTGTGAATGACACTCAGAGGATGAATGCTTCTTTACTGCCCTCCGTTGTCCAGTCGTTTGTCATTATTATATCCATCTTATTATATGAATTCATTACTTAGAGGTTCCTACAAAGGGTTGTGTATACTTTTGCCACTTTTATAGTATTTTCTCCAAAAAAGCAATTCACGTGTTAAATAATGCGAAAGACAGATTTTGTATGATTTACAAGTTTTTTTTATCCTCATCATCATCATCATCAGAATTTAGTGTAGGAAAGAAACATAAATTTGTCCACATTTAACATAAAAATACTTATTATTTTGAGATTGCTTTTGAAATGTGTCACTTCTTTTTTTATCTTAACATTCTGACATGAAATCCTTGTACGCAGTAATGACATCGCCTGTACTCCATTCCATTCTCTCATACGCTGCTGCTTTGTGTAATATGGTGTAGTTGTACTTTTCAAGCCGTGTGTATTTTTAGCACTCCTGCTCATGTTTATAAGTCGTTCTTTTTGTGGATGGGCCGCGCCGGTTTCTCCTCAGCACTTTACTGCAGCAAATGTGGAGTTGTAACGGGGTGGGGGAGGGAGGGAGGTGGGGAGGGGAGGGGGGATATTCATGTTTCACCCGAGGCTCACAAGTGGAAAGTGTTGGACTGAACTGTAGACTTTATATCCTGTTTGATTTCCGCGTCGTTTACCTCTTTCCCCCTTTTTGTGTCTCAATCATCCCCTCCCTCCCCTCTGCACCTCATATTTCCCTGTCAGCACCGTTCATAACACAAACACACACATATACTGTATACATCCAACTTTGACTTGTTGAATCCCCCAAGTGCCCCAGGCTCACACACACACACACACATACACACACACACTCAGACACGCTCACACAGACGAGCAGCCGTCTAAATTTTCACTTCCTGAATCTGAACCACATAGCTGAAAGCCTTTGAGAAAAAACATGCCTCAGCCCCCCCCTGACACACACACGCGCACACACACACACACACAGGGCCTCACACACTTCCCTGCCCTAATTCCTATTTCTTCTAAATGTCAAAGTTTATTGCCGCCTCTGAAAAGTCTTATATTTCGCACTCTGTGAAGAAGCGTGGTGAAGTATTTCTCTGTAAGATGACGATGATGTACGCAAGCCTGGAGTTTTGTTTTTCATGTCACTTTTCATAAATGTTAAATAAACATTTTTTTGTTGTTGTTTTTGAAAGGAAATATTTTCTTTCAAGAAGCCAGAAAATCTTTACATTTGTTACAATAATGTATAAGATGTACAGGACGAGACAACGTAAACAACATTATGCTTATTATTGATATAATTTAGTAATAATATGACAATAATCTGATTGAACATCTGTATTATTTGACAGAATATGAGGGGAACTAGTTTAATAACATTGTGAACAAATGAATTGGGACATTTCCCTACTTTTGACATTTAAACATAATTAGATTATCATTCTTAACATAAGAATACCCGCTATATGTCTCAAAACAAAAATGTTGAATTCCTCATAAAAGCGGAATAGTGAACATCACTGTGGTCTGAATAAAAGTGACTTCACCGTCAGTCAGCATGAATCACTGACGTTGTGTGTGAGAAGTTGTGAGAAGGACACACTGAATCACTGCAACACACACACACACACTCCCACATTCACATCTGCACTCACAGTGATCTGAGACATTTCCTGGCTACGTCCACCTTTAAATTATTAGCAGACTTAAAAACCATTTAAAGGCACAATCCACCAAATCTTAAACCCAATCACTTTCTGATGCTGTAAAAGGTGTAAATAATGGTATAACATCATTAAGGCTAAGTCTTACTCTGCTATGTGTGTAGATATGACTTTGTTATAAGCTATAATTTACCTGCCTAACACAATAAAATTGTAAATTAAGAGCAAAGTGAAGCTTCTAGCAGATTTAAGGGATAATTCTGCTCCAAATCTGCTTTACAGGGTCACTAAGGGTCCTTATCCTTGGTGATATGTGTGTCTATAACGCTTTAAAATGCTTTTCTACAGCATTCAGACTTTAAAAATATCACAACAGAGCAAAGTGACAGCTGTAGGCGATTCATGCGAGAGAAAAGCCTTTGTAGAAATTTCATTCCAAAAATCCACATGGCACAATTTAAAATTCATTCGGTTTTATTACAAACAAATAAAAGAAAGGAAGAGAGAAAGAAAGAAGAAAGAAAAGAGGAGATGCATCATCGCTGACACGTTTTTCGCTGCCACTGGTTGGACGTACACCATTACACAGTGACAAGATACCCAGAATGAAACACAAAGTCCTGGGAAGAGGACAGAAGAAAAGGGGAAAACAAAAACAAAAAAACGGTTAAGTGCTTAATTTGACACATTTTAGTTGAGGAGTTGCACAAAAAAATGCGTACGAAACATAAAAAGGGATCGGTAGAAGGATGTAAAAATGTTGAGGGTACCTAAGCGTTTGAACTTAAAGTGGATTCTTCTGGATTCACAGGTTGACATCAGGATCTTAATTCAGCTTTATTTCTTTACATTTACTCTGCTATGTTTCTTAAGGCGTTTCTTAATGATGCTGTTTATAAAATGGACGGTCCAGGGTTAGATTAGTATACATGTTTGCTCATAGAAGCATTTAGGGTTACATATGGCCTATTTACTTTATATGTATATGTTCATTTGCAAAGCCCCAAATCTAAAATGGAAGCAGGAAAAGTGTTTCTCGTGATATATTTGCTTCTGAAGTTTGCTCAACTTCTTCGTTTGCTTTTAGGGCAACAATGGCGAAGAGGTGCGTCGCATGTTCCACATACTGTATCGTTTCCGTTTAACACAAACAACAACAACAACAACAACAACAACAAAAAGGCTCTTTTGGTGGAAAGCTTTCTCGGGTAGGAAAACGGCGAGAACAGCGACTCGTGAGAGAAAACACGAGAGAGCGAGAATGAACGGCTTAAATATGCAAAGTATATCACAGAATTGGTAGAAAGAAATGGGAAATAAAACAAAGAGAGGGAAACGTTTGATCCAGGGAGGCGATCGATAGCTTTTGAATAACACTGACTTGCTTATGAAAGGTTATAAACATTCATAGGAGGTTTCTGAAAAATAGCGTCACGCCACTCAATCCCCGGAAATACCTCAAAGCTCTGTACATACACGAGAACCAACTGCGGCCGATGGGGGGAGAGTAGGGCAGAACGGTGGGATTACGACTTGATTTGCGACTTTTGCAGATTTGAACGCGTACCGTCGAGCAAGCGAAACAAAACGAAGAAGGCCTGAAAAAAGCTCACGCTGTGCTTGGGCGCCTCCAACTCTGCCTGGGCTGCGACCTTTGGACGTTCAGCCCGTCAGAGAAATAGAAAAAAATATTAAAACGACCATAGGCACAGCTTGATACTGAGAAGGGGTATTTTTTGTTCTTTTTTTTTTAAATTTCCACGAGACAGCGTTATTGTGACGAGAGCATGCGTCGAGGGACGGAGTGCGGCGAAGAAAATGACGATTGACATGCAGCTTCCTGTCAGTGTTTGAGGGTTACATGAAGGTGGTCTAATGAGAGACCTAGAGGGTTCTATAGGATTGAGGTGCAGGAGCATTGTGTGTGTGTGTGTGGGTGGGTGGGTGTGTGTGTTCAGAGGTTAAATGCGTCCCTAGAGGTGGAGGCTGTTCATGAGGAGTATAATGGTTTGAGGCAGACAAGAAAAGATCACAAGAGGTTGAGACAATATGGACCGTGTGTGTGTGTAGAGGTGTGTGTCTACTGTTTACAGAAAGTACCAGTCAGCAGAGTAATATTTCAGAGTGTGTGTGCGAAGTCTAGGGATCTTTCTGTATGTGTGTGTGTGTGCATGTCGACTGAAGCAACTCTAATCACTACAGCTATAAACACCCTCAGTCAGTCAGTTACAGCTTTAATACTGGATGTGCGATGAAACGAGATAGAGTGTTCTCTACTCGGAGGCAGAAATTGAAGAATGTATGTGTGGCAAATGAGTTTCAGTGTGCGTGTGCGTGTGCGTGCGTGCGTGCGTGTGTAGGCTAGTCGTCGATGCAGATGACCTCTCCGCTGCGCTGCTCTCGCCTGACGAGCAGCTCCGCTTCCCTCTCCTTCTTCACAGACATGGGAGGCCCATTCAGCACTGTGGGGGACAGAGAGAGAGAGAGAGAGAGAGAGAGAGAGAGAGAGAGAGAGAGAGAGAGAGAGGGAGTTGGCTCCATTAACTGCCCCGTCACACACTGCATCATGAGCCACAACGTGTTAAGATGTTCTCAGAACTCTGTGAAACACCTGAAATGTCAACTTCTTTAAGATAAAAGATTACAACCTGTTGAAAATCTTAAGGTAAACAACTTCTTACACTCTGGAGACGGGATTGAATATGCAGAAACAGCCAGTGACACAAATCAGTGACACACACTTTTCACACACACACACACACACATTTTGAACATGTTAAGGAGTTATTGTTAGAGATGTTGAGGCCCAGGTTCAGGGTCACTTTGGGCTCCACCACCCCAATATTTGAGGCCCTTAGAATCCATTCATTTAGTGCCAAACTCCAAATCCCAAGCTTTTCCGCTTACATTTCAGAGGGAAATACTATACTACACATACTCGTTACACGTAGGAGGAGATCCAAAGACCTGTTTAGGAAAAAGAGTTTCGATACTTTGACTTACTGCTCAACACTTACAGGCCAAAAGGTAAAAGTGACAATCACAGCGCCACCATCAGGCCAACCTCTACCAAAATCTGATAGGTTCCTCCCTGGATCGTGTCAAACCTGCCTGGCAAGTTTCGTCGTTATCCTTCAACAACCTTTTTAGATACGCAGCTATCAGACGGAGGATTAACTACACTCCTTGTACTGAGAAGTTGCGCATCACTGCAGCACACGACAGATAGAGGGCGCTGATCTTCGGACACGTGCGGCGCTACAGGCATGCATGACGGATCGTGTGAATCCGCAATGGAAAAACCACTTCCAAAATGTTTATCCTCTGCGGGGAAAGCGGAGGAGGAGCTTTTCCAGCCGAGCGGAGAGACGAGACAAGTGGCAGACTTCGTTTTATCGTGACGCAAAGCAACGTCGTTTATGGGAAATATGGTTTAGGTTTGGATTCTTTTGCGTTTCACGTGTAACATCATTAAAGCGCAGGCCCGTAAAAGCAACAAAACTCCATCCAGGCTTCTTTTATCGTCCTTTTAATGAGCAAACCTGCATAATACAGTACATCAATATGTCATATCACATATATCATGTATACAATAATGATCAAACCCCAGAATGCATAAGTTTTATTTGAGGATCTGAGGCCTGCAACGAGCGCAAACACACACAGAAACACACACAGAAACACACTCAGAAACACACTCAGACAGGCACATGAGGACACAGATACACAAACGCACGCACGCTATACATTAAAATGAACTTCATCCAGCGAGGCTGCACAGCTGGCCAACAAAAGGATCCAATCTCCCCACATTTAAGTGCCGTCACGGCGGCTTGAGCTGCCGCTTTCAAAACAACGCCAGGAATAGACGACGCGCAGCGGACGCGTCTCGCCGCACGCCACGGGGAAGATAAACTGTCATAACACCCCCGTTGCAGATCAAAGCGGCGATAAGGAGCTGCACTGTGCTGAAGATGAGGAGGGGGGGGGGGGGGGGCTTCAAGTGCTGCAAATCTGTGGTGTGTGTGTGTGTGGAGAGGGAGAGAGGACCACTTATGGGAAAACTTATGGCATCTCGCCAGCGGAGGCCAAAACAGGGGACAGAAAGGGAAAGAGGAGATGGAGTCAGTAAGTGCATTGAGGGTGTGTGTGTGTGTGTGTCAAGGGGGGGGGGGGTCGTAGACTAAATCTGATAAGAAGCAAAAATAGAGGTAAAGACTTGGTGAAAGACAAAGATAAATGATGGGTGATGTTGGGGAAAAATAGATGTAGAAGCAGACAACACAAGAGAGGGAGAGAGAGAGAGAGAGAGAGAGAGAGATGGAGAGACAGAGAGAGAGAGAGAGGGAGAGAGAGGGAGAGGGAGAGAGAGCGAAAAAGGCATATAAGGTAAAGAAGCCGTGAAGATAAAACACTGAGGAATGCGAGGAAGCACTTGTGTTACACCAGATAAGTTTTTCCCCGAGATGTCCAAGATTGTCCAAAGATTTCACTCAAGTTATAACCACCACCACACTCCTCCTCCTCCTCTTCCTCCTGTGTATAATACTCATCCCTTGCTCTTAGCCTGCCTGGGGCTTCACAGTAGCAGCAGCTAAAGGGAATTCAGCTGCTCGCTCTCCTCTACTGAGGAACGTCGGTGCCGTCCAAACTGATCAAGTCAGTGTGTTCCCTCACCCCAATGTAGTTTGGCAGTGACTTAATACTAGTGGTTTGTTCTCGAATGCCTCGCTCGTGGCAAGGCGCTTCTCAGGAGCTCTGAATCTTTCAATCAGGAAGGTTTGGAGACTTTTGAGGAGGACGGAAAGCTACAAGAAACTGTGGGGCTGATCAGGAGGTATCCATGTATGCAGATGATGCAATCCTGAGAGAGTTTTGAGAGATCCACTCAAAACGATATTACAAAACATATTTACCTGAACGCAGAATTAGTAGAAGAAGTAAAAAAAACAGAAGACAACAAGGAAATTAAGACCACGGCGGTCAGTCAGGTCATGGAGACACGGTTCCTCTAGGAACCACAAAGGTCTGGGTATACTTCATATGAGTTAGAACCTGCAGGCTCATTACATTGGTTGTTGCGCAGGGTTGGTTGTTCTACTTCTTGATGCCTCGCCCTTCCTGTAATTCATCCAAATATCATACAATCACGACGCTGTTCAGGTATTTGTTTTTGAGTGCATTCAGCATCGGGAATTGCTCAGATTTGCTAACCGAAGTCCAGACTGAGGTGTGGCCGGTTGCCTACGCTGCACTTAAAGACTACAGACGTGCTTTGTGTAGAGCGAGCAAAAAGACTTTAACGATCTGAAAGAGTTCATTTCGTTCACTTAAAGGATTTGCTCAAAGGGAAGAAAGTCGACGAACGGAAGTAGACCGAGAGAACCCATTGGCTCATCCACCATACTTAACTACATGTTTGTGAAGTAAACGATAAACGTGACCACCTCGTGAATACTGGCCACAGGCGGGCCGCGGCCATCTTAGAGGCGTGAGGTGGCATCAAAGGAAATCCTGTGGAATGTAGCATGCGTGGTGTTCTAGGACGTCTTCACCAGCCCTATGCCGTGTTGGGGCCTTGAACTAACTCCCCGAAAAGTGCCTTTACAGTGCATGAGGTACTGTGGCTGCCCTGTCTTCATGTGATCACACAGGCCTACAACACCGCCACTGATGCACAAAACATGTATGCGAAATCCAGAAACACAATGAAAAACTAACAAAGCAGAAGTCAAATGTGTCCGGCCAAGACGTCAGCCTGTGTTTCTCCACCGTCGGTCCTGCCTGCGATCTGATAGAAGCGAGCGCTGCCATCTTGGCAAGGGACGGCGCATTTTTTGGTTGCTGAAAAGCTCTGCGTGAGCACAGCGGCGCCAAAACATTTCATCGGTAACAAACCCTCACGTCTCTGAGATGTCAACTCCTCAGGAAGCAACAATCACTGGCTGGAGTTTGAGATAGTTTAGAGAGTTTATCCAGCGGGGACCATGAAACGCTTTCATGAGAGCAAATGTTACAAAGAACGCTTGACTGATGGAGAAACCAGGCAGATCTTTCAGGTGGATGTAAATCAGAGATATCACCTCAACTGCACACACACACACACACACACAGATTTATTCACATTGCAGGCCCCACTCCTCTCCATCCTTCCGTCTTAAAGGGAAATACCACTGAGGTTCAGCTGAGGAATATCAACGTTGCCCTCAAAAACTTTGGATGACATCGCCAATCCTTCACTGGTTCTCATTCCAGAAACAAGGCAGAGGAGTCCTGCTCCCTCCTGCGAGATGTCACACTGATGTACTGCTCTACACACTCCGAAATGGGGGGGAGAGACGGGGGACGATGACAGTATCCAGAGTGTTTTATTTTCTGGAAAATCGGGGGACATTTTCCAGTGTGGAATCCATCAGGCTGCCACCATGAAAAAGGATTCAGAGGCTTTCCTTTCAATGAGATAGACAGAGAGAGAGAGAGAGAGAGAGAGAGAGAGAGAGAGAGAGAGAGAGAGAGAGGGAGAGGGAGAGCGGGTCGGACATGACAGATCACCGTCTCTCTACCTTTGAAGATGAGCTGCCCAGACTCAGTAAATCACGACGTTGCCGCGATGACTCGTGAAAACACTCAGCGTAAATTCTTCAGTGAATATTCCCCTTTAAGTGAACCCCCCTCCCCCTCCCCTTTCCCCCCCTTCCCCCCCACCATAAAGGTGCAATAGTAAATATACTTCGTAATACAGTACAGATCTCCACACCGGCCTGTCCCGATTGGCTCATTCTCATTGCAACGCCGGCGATTGGTCGGCCGATAAGTCGGACAAAGGCGACAGCAAAAACTACCGGCCTTTGTTTTATCTGTTGGTCGAGGTTTGGAATGCAAAAGAGGGCAAAAGAGTCCATGGGAATTTGTAAATTATACTTCATGTCTTTCCTTCCTTCCATTCCTTCACTTTTATTGTTTCCCCTCCTTTTTTGGTCCCTTCTCTCCTTCCTCCATCCTCTTTTTCTGTCCTCCATTGTCCTTTGTTTTTTGCTTCTGCCCTCCCTTCTCTGAATCCTCTCCCTTCCTTTCTCTCCTTCCATCTTTGTCTCGTCCCTGTCTTCATCCCTTTCCCTGTTCCTCTCCAGCTTCATTTCCTCCATTTAATTCCGTCCTTCTCTCTCGCCTCGTTCTTTTCCATCCATCCATCCGTCCCTTGGAGACGATCCAAGTCTGTTTGGCCAGTTTGGATTTCGCCCACTTGTACCGAGCAGATAAATTAAGCTCTTTGCAGGTTTTCAGCGTGTGTGTGTGAGGTCCACGGCTTGTGTGTGTGTGTGTGTGAGAGCAGGAGAGTGGGATGGGGGAGGAGTGGAGGACTGTGGAGGAATGAGGGAGTACAGGGTCAGAGTGAGGGGACAGGCTTGTTCAGTCAGCGGGCAGATAAAGAATTGATCCGAGGGGAACAAAGGCAGAAACAGAGAAAATCTTTAAATCCGCGCAATGACGGAAAGGAAAAATTAAATTTCTGCTCTTCACGTTTCTTTCGACATATGTGAATTCCTGACAACATTTCCCTGTGATTGCATTAACACACACACACACACACACACTGTCTTTTCTTCTCTCTCTCTCTCTCTCTTCGGTCTTTCCACTCGGATTTTTTGGGCCTTTTTTTTTTCTCGTCCAGTAGCGTCTTTTCTTTTCTCTGCCTTTTCTTTGTAGTCGAGAGCTTGTTTGTGCCAGACAGGTCATCTCTCTCTCTCTCTGTCTCTCTCTTTTCTATCCCCTCCATCCAGCTCTGCCTCGTTTTCCCCCCACGCATCATTAGCGCTTGATGTCGGAGCCAGCTCTTCACCTCTCCCCGCGTTCTTCAGGACCCCGTGCATCCTGTCGTCCGTGTCTCTCACCCCCACGTTCTCCCTCTCCCTCTCAGTTTGATTGCTTATTTTCTTTTATGGATCAAAGCGCCGCTGCTTCTCTCCATCTCCTCTCCGACGAGCTCCATTCCTCCTGGCTCTGCTTGGGTTTTGCCTTTGTGTTCTCCTCGCATTCCAGCGGTATCTGCATTTGCTCCTCGCCCCAGGCTGTGTCGGCCTTCACTTCCTGCTCATGCATTCAGGTTTTTATCAATCTCCATCTTTGTTACATTCCATCATGTGTATGTTTTGTCTGAACTTTCTCTTCTCTCCTTGTGCGTCCATGGCCCCTCCCCTCAGGGTTTCTTTGGTCGGCCGTTGCGCGGCAGGTTCTCCACGGTGTTGCTGAGGCGGTACTTGACAATGATGCTGTGCACCGTGGACTTAGGCATCCTCAGCTCCTGCCCGATGGCCCCCTCTGACTTGCCGTCCTTCCACAGATCCACCACGCGCTGCCGCTGCCCCACATCGTGCTCCTTGGTCTTCTGGCAAACGGCGGCCGTCGGCCCTCCAGCGGCGCCCCCAGCGGCTCCCGCGGTGGCCCCAGCAGCGGCAACGGCTTCTGTGGGGGCAGACAAGCGGCAGACTGTAGTGGAGACTCGGAGAGGGGAGCAGGATAATGTGACACTTTACTGGTCCCCGTAGGGAATTCTCTTTTAGTTTGCAGCTCAGAGGCCAGAGGTCAGGGTGAGCTTCTGCAGCTGGAGGATTCGCATCCTGCTCAGGGACACTTCAGCAGGTCCGCTGGAAGTCCGCTTGAAGGACAATCTCCCTAATTTCTACACCATCCTGCTGCACATAGAGGATGAGGGAGTGTCCTCCTCCGTTGGGTGAAGACACTCCTCTCTCCCCTCTCGACGCCTCTGAAACAGGTTTCCCAAAATGCAACTTAATGAGGCATCACCGTGTGTTGACTCTGCAGACTGAGACAGCACAAACACAATGCTTTATGTGAGCATTTACAGATTGAAGTGAAGTTCACAGAGTGGAACTGACCTTGATTGTCATTACTGATGCATCAACACACACAAGACACAGGTCAATGCATCAATAGCCTCGTTCTCTGACAGGGAACATTCTTCACTTTTCATCTAGAGACTTGAATACACTTAACAATATTCCAAAAGCAGGACATTTTTTGGAAACAGTATTTTTCCATGTGTGGTGTTTTGGTGTGGTGAATTGAGTACTTTCTCCCACCGCTGGTATTTTTGGACATGTTTTGTGTACTCATGTGAAAGGGTGAGGCGGGAGCTCCTCTCAGGAGAGGACCATTAACGGAGGAAAGCTAGGAGGTCGCAAAAAATCATTGGATTTTGTTGTTATAACTCTGTCCATTTCTCTCTGTCACATTCTCTCTCTGGCTGCAGTCTAAAAAGGTCAGTAACCACGGCGACCCCAATCAGGACCGCAAATGTGGCCCCGTTTGCTAAATACTTGTGTCCTGCCAGGGTTCCTAGTGTTTCGGACCGCACTCAGCTGTGCACAGAGGAGCAGCACAAGTCACGCTCAACTATTTCTGCCCAGCCTCGGCCGCTTCGCAAGTCGCAACACGGCGTTTATACAAGTAAACTCCTTCTGCGGTTTCTGTCCCTCTCAAAATACCTTGGTACAAAGTCCTCTGGTCCGAATGTTTTCTTGGCACGGCCAAATTCAGACAGGCCTCGGCATAATGACATTTTCAGAGATAGGCCCTGGCTCTCTTAAACCCAATGCCTTTGACAGATGTTTCGGTCTACAATTACATAAATCAAGATAGACTAAGTAAGAGTCAGACGCTGGGTGCTGTGGTTTTTAGGGCAAAGCTATTGGGGAATATCAGGTTTTGCCAGTTATCTCTGCCACATCTCTGCTATCTAAACATCTCTCAACACGAATACACATGCAGAGGAGAGAGAGAGAGAGAGAGAGAGAGAGAGAGAGAGAGAGCGTGCGTCTGGTGAACATATGCTGTTAGCAAACTAATGAGAAAATAAATTCACAAACTGCCAGTGCACTCTGACACACTGCAGACGGAGGGGAAAGCTTGGACAAGGAGGCCAAAACAAAATGGATGGAGTTCTTAAAAGATTTTAATTATGAAGCTCTTAACTTCATAAGTAATGAGAGCTTACAATAGGCCTCTACAAGAGAAAATAAACAGGCTGGAAAAGGAAAACACTCCTCGGACAGCTCTGATAGGGGCTCCAGACTGGGCTTTAATGTTGCGCAATGTGTCATTACTGCCGAGCATACTATTGAGGTTTTGAGGTTAGACATGTAAAGAGAAGAAATGCCTTAATATAGCCATACAGCACGTTTCGTGTTTGATTTGGGTAATGTCTATTTCAGGTGTGTATCTGGCAGCCACATCAGTAACTCTGCCGCAGATGTGTTTTTCCAATATTACTCCTCTCTCTGGATTTTCCGGCTTTCACAGGCTGAGCAGCTTTGGGAGCATCTCTTCTTCTAAGACGCTGCAACTTTGGAAATAAACAGACAGACCCCTGGTTTCACACTTTTAAGGGCAACGCAGAAATTGAAGTGTGAGATTTTGTCACTCGTCCAACGTTGCTCTTGCTCACATCTTGACTGCAGTGCAAAACAATTCTCCTTAAATATCCAAACTCCCAGAGTCAGCACTCTCTTTCACGAAGCCCCAAACAACCTTTTATTTTCTTGGCTGCATGTTTTCCACAACAAAATGACCATATAAAGAAGGAATTCCTCAGAGGATATCTTTAAATAGGAGAAAGATTTGGACTGGTTTTACCCATCATCAGTTCAAGTTGCAACGGCAATCAAGTCCAGATTTACAGATTGTCAGCCAGCCAAACGTCACAAAGATCAAACTGACTGGTACTCTTCAGCAGGTTACACAGAACACTACAGAAGAAGTAGCAACAACCAGTACCTTGTGATAGTCTCTGGATATCTATTTCTTGCAAACAATTACTGATAGAAGTACATTCATTTCTCTCTCCCTCTCTCTCTCTCTCTCTCGCTCTCTCTCTCACACACACACACACACACACACACGCACATCTCCACAAACATGCATGGTTTATGTCTTCACCGACAGCCGAGCTCTTTGCATTGGCACTTGAACTTTATTGTTCTGAATATTCTTCTTAAATTTCCACTTGATTGGTTTCAAAGGCAGCAATTCTTTCCACAAAGTTTGACAACATCACACACAGAATACATTTTGTATCTCTGCTTGTTCCAGTGCTTTTTTATCACATGTATATCGAGTTAAACACTCACATCCCAGCTGCTGTCGCTTTTTTTTACAGCAGCATTGTTGCATAAAATGGAAAATTCCACATGTCTAAGGCATCATTTCATACATATTTCCCTGTAATTGAGCCTGGCATGGTTGGTATCTTTAGAAACCTTTGGATCTCGACTTAAGTTCTGTGGCTTCGAGCCGTGTTTATCCTCACAGCGTGAGCTTGTAGCGACTCGCCGCCAGAGAGTAAAAGAGCTTAACTAATAGAAGAGGAGACATAAAATCGCTAACCGCTCCATTATTTAGCAGAGGTGGTTACTGTGAACAGGGCTTCCCGCACTGACCTGATATGAAGGATCCGGGCGGCATCTGGCTGTAGTTGGCCCCGGCCAGGTGCAGGGCGCTCGGGGGGGCGGGGGTGAAGGGGGCGCCGTAGTTCTGAGGGGTGGCGTACGGCCCGGGAGGAATGGGCTGCACGGAGAGGTAGAGAGTGAAAATGTGGAAGGTGCACGTCGGTGGAGGCGTCTGGAGCAGTTTGCATAAATTTACACGAGTTATGTGAACAAATAAAAGGGGAAAAGGCTCACTTGATTAAACTCACATACTTCAGTTGCGCAAAAGCACAGGTGGGTGACAAAAAAGTGGGAAATGTATTTGCATTGGCCGTCATCCATCTTTTAATTTATTTTCCACTGAGCTCGGGCAGCCCGAGCAGGTTTCAACTTCTGTGTGTGTATGTGCGTGCATGTGTGTGTGTGTGTGTGTTTAGAGCCTGCTGCTGACCGGGGGTGTGTGCGTCTCAGTGGCCTTGTTAGCCAGTCGGCTGAGGATGCTCCTCTCGGACATCTGCAGGCGGGCAGCGATGGGTGGGACTCGGGACAGCGTGGCCGGTAGCCTGGTCACGTCAGCCTTCATGTCGCTCAGCAGCTCCTCCAACTGGTTCAGCACTGCCATTGCAACAACAAACAACTGTAAACAACTAACATATCACCAAAGTTTTCACAGGACATTTAGTGGAAACCATTACACTTAAAGCGAACAGGCGGACAACTTCATTCTTATTCTATTTCAAGGTATTTGTTCCCTAAATGATTGGATATTGGATATTTATAAAGCTTCTCTTGGCTTGGTCACTGATTCAACGGGTTCATTGAGTTCAATGCCAGTATGTGCAGAAATACAAGACGGGAACTGAGCATGTTCTCCTCTGAAAGAACAATATAAACATGGGCAGACTTGCCAGGGAGCGAGTGAGGAAATGTTTGGAGCGATCACTTCACACAGCGTAAGCTTATCTGCTGGGCTTTAAATGTCAAGTCCTGGCAGAAAGCTGTGGGCGCCGCTGCAGGAGAGACTCGCCTCGCACATCAGCGCCTGTAAGATGTGCGATGCCGTCCGTCTCTCCTTCAGTGTATGAATGATTATCTGCCTGTCTTTCTCGTTCTTTCTAAAGGTCTCTTCCTGTCTCTGTCACTTCTACAACCGTGCATTTCAACTTCCGTCTTCTCGTCTCGTTCCCCCTCACCTTTGTGCAAGACGGCGTTGGCCGGCTTGTTGCCTGCCAGCGACTCCTTGCTGAGGTGCTGGTGCGACTCCGCCAGGCACTCCACCTCGGCAAAGCGAGCGTTGAGCGCCATGGCCGGGTGGCTGGGGTCCTGGGTCATGTTCAGGTAGGCCGCACGCCTCAGCTGCTCCTCGATGACCAGCGCCTGCTCCAACAGCTGGAGGAAGGGATCATGAGATACAACCTGGCATCACACCCTTGCATTAGCTTGACTCCATGCATGCTGACATCATCTGAAGGGTTTTAGATGAAGAGAATGGAATGAGAATGGAATCCTTCAAGTAAAACAAAGTCACGGTAAATCAAACAAAACAATTTGTCACGATCAATACTCTCTAAAATTTCCTCCATTGTTTTATTGCTACTTTTACTTAAGCAAAAGATTTCTCCCACCATGAGCGCAGCTGAAAGATCTGATTCATGCGAGTGCACATTTCTGCGAGCAGATCAAAGATAGTTGCCATTTTGGAAGATGATGTGATTTTTTTTTACTACTTTTCAGTTTTTATGGCTATATTTTGATTGATTTGATGTGAAGTGCTCTGTGAGACGGGAGAACTCTCCATACCCAACAGTGGCGTTTCATTCGGGGTCCCAGTTAGGGAGGAGAGAACGCTCCGATCTATTGCTGCACCACATTTTGATTTATTCCCATACAATCTGTGTTTTTCCAAATCCTCCTTTGAAAGAGCAAGAAAGGATGTGGGAGACGACAGTTATAAAACAATGATTAATGAAAGCGTTTCACAAATTGCACAAATCAAGGCTTCTTATTTTCTCTCCTTTTGCACATCAGCTAAGTACTTCTATTCTGTGATTAGATTCGGCTTTTCTGTTGCCGCTGGTTTTAAAATGATAATAATGAAATATCAGTGTCTTAGTTGGCATAGCAACAACAATCATTCCATACAGTGATTGTGAGTCGTGTGGGTGCATGTCTTTGTGTAGGATTCCTTGGAAAAGGACGTTCGATATTAAGAGTGTCATCAGCGCTGCACGATTAATTATAACTTAAACACGAAGAGGAAACCGGAGGGGAAAAGCTATTTTTGTGCTTTAGAGAGATGTCAAAGAATTCAGCACAGCAAGAAAGCAAAGAGAGCGAGCAAGGGAGAAATAAATGAGGATGTTGAGGGCAGGATCTGAAACATGTGATCCCGTCAAAAACAGGATGAGCGCCGTTTCAGAAATGCAGCCGTCAGCACCGCCACCCAGGCAAAATCTGGGTCTAGGGGCAACCAACCGTCAAAAAAGTCAGGTGATCTAACACGGCAGGGACAAGAATGGACAAATGAGTCTAAAGAGCGTCTCGTTCTGAATGTCCAGGTGACACCGCAGGTTGCCACCGGTCATACCTTGAAACGCCTCGCCAGGAATTTGTTCTTCATCTCCAGGAAGTTCCCCTTGTTGGCTTGGGACTTGAAAGGCTCGTTGACGATGGCAAACTGGGGGTCGTTCTGGATGTCCTGCCACCGAGCGTAGCCGTGACTGGCACGGGGAGAGGGGGGGTCAAGGGTCATGCAATATGGCAGAGATATGGGTTGAAGCGGAGCGTTTTAGAAACTCTTTAGAACACTGCAATGGAAATAACATTGTTCAAAGTGTCGATTAAAATGGAACTTTGGCTGAAGATAATATAGAAGAAGAGATATAATTTATGGTTATTCCATTTAAAGTAACGTTCTTCATCGTCTTCTTCTTCTCCTTCAGCGCAGTCCATCAGAATTAACTTGCAGACTCATAAAAACATAAAGTAATTCACATGTAGAGTGATGAAGATGAACTAAATGACCCGCAGCATCAGCTTCCAGAAGACACAGTTTACTGTTTACTGAGCTCTGGCCGGCTTGTTGACTTATTACATTTGGCTGCTGCCGACCATATAAAAATATACACACCGGGGTTATCGCCCGGGCAACCACTGTCAAGGATACATCACGATCCCTGCCAGGAGCCAGAAGTCGTGCCGGCGGTGCCAGATCTCATTCATCTTTCCCGACGAGATGGCAGCTCGCTCCTCGTTCTGCCAGAGGGTGTGCAGCTCTGCGAGGGAAAGGTGAACAAGAAAGGTTGTTGTGAAAATGCTGAGGTGGTGAAAAAGTAACAGCAGAAACCTGGCTGCAGGTGTTTCCACGGCATGTGGGACTCTCTCGCCTAGTGATCAGGGTGAAGATAATGCTGGCTCAGGAACAGTTTCAGACAAAACCCTGAAAGGCAGGAGGAATGTTTTTTCGTTTCAGCGGCCAATTTCTAATTTTGTCTGGTTCGCACAGCTTAGTAGCTTGTTTGTACAACTTAATAAGTTATTTTCACCTTTTCACCTTCTCCTCCTCGCATTTCAGGGCTTCTGTTTTGTCCTTAAAACGTTCAGTATTATCTTCCCGACCTTGAAATGAACTAATTCAATAAATGTTGAAATGGGCTGGTGGGCAGAGCTCGATTTACGTTTGGGTTCAGTAGCCGCTTCCTCTGCTGTTGGAGCAACACGTTGCGGGCATGGAAACAAGAACAAAACCCCCCCACTCCGCACCCCCCCCGCCTAGCTCCTCCCAATACCCTGTTGGGGCGTTGCTGAGCTTGTGAGCAGAAATCCACACCTTTTTAATGGATGTCTCTGAAATGAGCTCCAAAAATGAGCTTAAACTCCAAGTCAAAAACTCAAAAGCTATTGACGGGCAGGATTGTCAAGCTGGCCAATCTAAGCCACCTACAGCTACTAAGAGGCAAAGAATGAACTCCAATGCTTATGGACTATACTATACATTCTGGGTATCGTTCAGCAACTTGAAGGAATGAGGTACTTGAAAAAATATGTACAAAATACGAAACGTCCGTATTTGATTCATGATACATGGACCCAAGATCACAGACTGAATTGGCGATGTGTAAACGATCGGTTTGAACTGTCAGTACTGACCCGTGAAGCCTCCGTCGGCGATGTTGAACATGAAGCGAGGTCGCTCAGCGGGGGGCTTCCCGTTACCCTTGGGCGGCTCCTCCTTGGCGCTTTTTACGTCTTTCCCGGCATCCTTTTCGCCTTTGACCTCCTCTGTGGCAGAGAACACAGAAAAAGTGTCATTCAACACATTTGCGTCATTGTCTCATCCTCAAGTCTGGAGCGTCGAGACGTACCCTTCTTCAAGTCAGACGCCTCAGTCTTGTCCTTGGCGTCCGTCACTTCTATTGGAGTCGACGTCTCCTCCCGCTTTTCCTTTTCTTTCTCTTCTGCTGCCTTCTCTCCAACTGCAAGGAGAGACAGATGTATCCTCACCCTATTTTAACGTTCTGTGTTCCTGTTGTTTCTCTGATTTTCTTGTGGCTTTGTTTTTACCTGTTTTCTCCTCTTTGACCTCAGACGTCTGCTTTGTTGCTTGTTTTGTTTCCTCTTTGCTCTCCTCCTGCACTTTCTTCTCCTTGGTCTGAGTGTCACCTGTTTCTTTATTCTCCTCCTCTTTCAACTCGCCTTCTTCCTTGCCTTCACTTTTTTGGCCCGGGGATGCATCTTGCGCTGTTTCCTTTGCCGCTGAGGAAGACTATGGAAAGCAGCACAGTATCTAATCAGTCAGCTGACCTTTCATTTGCTGTGGAAGGATTCTTAAATCAGCTTTTAAAGAGGAGACTGATTTTATAAATTGCGCTGTAGTTTAACAAAATGTCTGGACATAGATGTTTTAACTGGTTGTTTCTTCTGAGTCATTTCCCACCTCTTCAGGGTCTCCAGTCCTTTTGCTTTCACCCTCTTTCCCCTCATCCTTCTCTTTCTCCTTCTCTGCGGGTGCTTCTCCTTCCTCCTTCTCCTTCTCCTCCTCCTTCTCGACCTCTTTCCCGTTCTTTTCTAGCTTGTCCACTGGAGCGGGGGTCGCTGCACGCACACATTCACACAAAGAGACACCCAAACAACACCGTGGATCATGTCCAACGCGTCCAAAATCCAAGACCCTTAACATGCAGCGCCCCCTGCTGGATTGAGAAGGTGCGTGCAAGTGTGAGGCTACCTGGCTTGGAGGTGCACGGCGTGTTGTTGTAGCTGGCATCAGGGGTTGGTGTTGCGGTTTTTCCGGCAGGGGACGAGGCCCTGGAGGAGGATTTGTCTACGCTGACCTCAGGTTTGAGCTCTGGAAGACTCCACCGCCCATTGATGTGCTCAAACTCCTGGATCTGGAGGCACACCGAACATAATTCACTTTCCTTATTCCACCTTATTCAGTTTCACCCCCGCCCCCCCGTGTCCTTTTTGCCTGGCAGGATGTCACAGGTTCTCCTCTGCAGAAACAGCAGATGAGTGTGCAAGCAGGTTTCAACAAGTGAACTGAAGAAGTCTGGATAAAATATGCAACTACTAAAATGTTTAAATATCTTAGGTTAGATGAGATCGGATAACAGGATCCACAAAGTTTGAGGCTAACATTCATTTAAGATGAAACCCAAAACAATGCCACTCTTTGGTCTGACCTTCTTCTTGACGAGCGACATCACACCGATGCGAGTGAGGACAGGCTGCCGACACAAGCCCTCCCTCGGGACGCCATCGGCGAACGTCTCGGCCCCGTCAGCCACCGGCTCGCACAGGTGACGCATGAAGAGAGACACGTAAGCTCTAAGACGGGAGAAGGGGAGGAGGGAGGTCAGGAGAGAGATAAATGGTTAATTGAGAAGAGAGAACGAACGAAGAAAGGAAAGGCTAATGGCGCAGAGTTGATGGTCTTAAATTAAGTTGCTCACTTGAATTCTTTCTCCGTCTTGCCCCTGAGGTCCCTCACCAGCCACTGAGAGGAGAAGGCATCCTGAGACGGCATTCCCCACCGCATCACGGCATTCAGGAAAGCCTTCCGCTGGCGTGTGTTGAAGCCCAGCACCTATCCACACGGTAGAAAAATACACTATATAACGGATAATCCTGAGTCAAACCGGCGCTCTGTGAACACAGCAGGAAATAGTGCTGGTCTGTTAGAAATGTATCTGCCTATTGTTCATATTGTGGAAGACCTTAAGTGAGAATGTCAGGGTTTTCAAGGTTGAAGGTCCATTTTTTCTGCTGACATCCCTGTTATTTCTTAAATTACTCAAAGCCTTTTTGACCAGACCTGACTGGCTAATAACGCTAAAATAAACTTTGGATCCCAACTCAAACAATACGGCCCATTATAATCATGTCTGCCATTTATCCGGATGATAAATGAGCTCGGAAGTTCAAGAGTTGTCCGAGATGTAGCTGTCGGGCTTTGCTGCCACCGCCAATCCAAGGTTATTACAGGGTGAAAGTTCAGGTTAAGAGAAAGCTGAGGATTCCAGTAAGATCACAGTAATGAAAACAGAATCGGCTCCAGAGAGATGTACAGACCTCAAGGTTTCCTCCCACTCTGGCCAGGAGAGGAGGCAGAGGTTTGTCTTTCTCGTTCCTCAACTGGCGGCGTGACTGCCTTCGACCTAAACACGGCAAGTAGCACGAAGCAACAAACAATGTTCCATTACAGGCAATCGCTTTAGGGAGTATAGGGAGATATTTTGCAGTCTAATATCCTCTCAATTATTACACAAGTGATTCTTGTGATAGATGCGTGTGTTTGTATCCTGTTCTAAATTAGACCTAGCTACATTCTAGTCATAAATCCTCATTATTATCATACATTTCAGGGTGTTTCAACACCACAGTAGACATCAAGCGTTTGATCTCCGGTTGTGGTATTTCCACCCTTGTCGCCTGCCCAGTATACAAAACTTCACACTGCACTAGCCGCTCCTACTGTCAGTATGAGCAGAATCTTAATGGGCGGATTTCAGCGTCTTTACAGTCTCGTAACACAACCTCTGCCACTCTACAAGCCCTGGCCTTTGCTACATATTGGCAAGGCATTTCTATTTTTTCCTAACTCTTTATTCCTGTACAGTAAAAAGCAATCTATCATTCCCAGAAGTTCAATCAACTGTTTGCAGATGTATTTCAACCATGAATTGAAAACTACTGAAATTCTTGGAGCACGTCAAAAGTTTTGACTTTCTGAATTATGTCGTGAATCGGTGGTTTGCATTTTTGGCAAAGCGACGGGTTTAAATGTGCCAAGTGAGATCAACCACCGCCAGAGAGCTGCAGTAACTGACTTGCTGTCAAACTGTAATTGGGCACAGGCTTGCGTGCGCTTTGTTACAGCAGCCATCTTTCACTGCTTATGAGGAACTGTGGTTGATGCCTCTTTTATCTCTGCTTACCTTCTGGCCTGTCGTCAAAGTCTTCGTCCTCCTCCTCTGATCCCACGGAGTACTCGGACTGGTTATCTGAAATGTCAGCATGCCACTCTGAAACAGCACATGGTGAGGTGGTCTGTCAATAGGCCAGGCCCATTCACGTCCACTGTGCATGCAATAGCTCAAATGTAAGACAGTCATAATCAATGTGCCGTGCAAGTGTAGAAAATTAAGGCTTTGTTTCTCAAATCCCGGGCTAGTGTCCTCAATTCTTGTGAACACCCACTTGATTAACTCTGCTCAGTCTGCTGTGCTCCAAAGGACAAACCCAGTCTCTATACCTTGGTCTTCCTGAGCGGCGTCGTTGTAGTTGACAGGCTTGCGGTTCCTCTTGCCTTTGCCCAGTTTGCTCGCCAGGTCCTCCTGCTGCTGCTCGTAGTGATGCCGCAACAGCTTTTCCCAATAGTCTGGGTCCACATTCTCCTCCTGTTTGATTATCTCTCGCTCGATCTCCTCCACCTGGACAAACAGAAGTTCAAAATGTATTTAAAACAAACGGCGAAAGGCATGAAAGATGTGCTTCTTTGTTTGGAAAGTGTCATGCCATGGTCTAAAAGGTCTGCTGTCCAGTTGTTCCCTCCGTCTCTCACCTTGTCCTCCTCTCTGACCATGTACTGGGCCACTTTAAAGGAGCTGAGGTACTCATTCATGTTCTGGACGTCCGGGTCATCTGTGGCATCTTGGCTTCTGTCCAGCAGCCTCTCGATGGCAGTGCTGTCATAGTGGATCACGTTGCCCTCATCCTCAGCTTTATCCCCCGATGTGTTCTTCTTAGCTGTGGAGTTCAAAGGTAAAATGATTTGCACTGTTCTGCCAGACATGTTTCTCAAATAAAAATGATTTCTCCTGTGCCCAAGTTAAATGAGATGTTTGGCAGTTTAGCTTCATACAGAGGGAAATGCCAAACCTTTCACATTAGAATCAATCCAGACTTTAAAAAAGAAAACAAGCTAAAAGTTGATTTATCATTATATTGTCACCTTCTGCTTCTGAATCTTTGAAGAGCTCTTCTGTTCCAAACTTGAGGATGTCATCTAGCTCCTGTTTGGACATGGAGCCGGCCTTAGACCCCAAGCCTGGCCGGACCACCAGATGGGTCAGCATCATCTTCCTCTTGGCCACCTGAGTGATACGTTCCTCCACACTTGCGCGAGTCACAAAGCGGTAGATCATCACCTTGTTGGCCTGACCAATGCGGTGGGCACGACTGAACGCCTACACAGAATCAGACAGTGACATTATTGGCGTATGCACAATCACTCAAAATCCTTTTCCAATTTCAAACAGGACCTGACACCATAATTGCAAAAAAGACTGGCTCTCTCTTCTCCCGCCAACAACAAATCAGATCAAGTCAAACCTGTATGTCGTTGTGAGGGTTCCAGTCTGAATCGAAGATGACGACAGTGTCTGCTGTGGCCAAGTTGATGCCTAAACCTCCCGCTCGGGTGGAGAGCAAGAAACAGAACTGACAAGCACCAGGAGCTGGACAGAAAGAAAGAGATAATGAGTAACATATTATATTTTGTTGTAATTCCTAATGGTAACCAGCAGAGGACATTAGAAAGTTGCCCATCTCACCGTTGAATCGGTCGATGGCCTCTTGTCTCAGCGCTCCTGTCACGCTTCCATCTATCCTTTCATACTTATAACCTTCGTAGTCCAAGAAATCCTCCAACAAGTCCAACATTTTAGTCATCTGCAAAATACAAAGGGACACAGAGAGAAAACTGGTCTCGTGAGTGTTCTCACTCATGCTCGAGTGCCCACATACACACACAGCTGGACTCACAGAATCCTGTTGAGCCTCCACAAGGTGTCAGGGGACCAATGCAACATCTGTGATGGAAGGTGTCCATCTGGTGTTTATGTGCTTGAGTGTGCATGCTTTCACCTATGTGTGTGTCTGTGTCACCTGGTGGACTGTTCATAGTGTAAGTGTGTGTACCTGTGAGAACACCAACACTCTGTGCCCCTGCTCCTTCAGTTTCCTCAGCATCTTCTGCATAAGTGTCAGTTTCCCAGAAGCCTTAGTGAGAGCTGAACCCTCATATGCACCACTGGTTGTTTTTTGGGCTTCCTACACACACAAATGATGCAGCAACAATTGTAGATTAATGAAGAGGGTGACAAACAACTTTCCTATTGAAAAAATAATGCACATGACCACTACCGAAAATCGCCAGAGGGTGTCACTATTGTTCAAATGAGCATATTTTAGCCCCTTGATGGATTTTCCTACTCTTTACCTATAAAACTGTGTCTATTTCACAATTGTGGCAACAGGGCAATGGTCTCTATGGTGGATGATCTCACCATAGAGGCGACAGGAAAGAGGTAGGGGTGGTTGCAGCATTTCTTTAGGTCCATCATGATGTTGAGAAGGGAGACTTGGTTTCCTCCACCTTTAGAGTTGAGAGCCTCAAAGTTCTTAGTCAGAATGAGCTTGTAGTATTTCCTGTTTTAAACACAGAAAACAAACGATGAAATGATAGTCTCACTTTCCCAACCTTTCTTCTTTTGTACACTGTTATTTTTTCTCAGTTCCATGCAAACATGAACACGAACTTCCTTCCTTTCTCTCCTCCTCCCTGCATTGTTTCATATTCAATAAAAACACCAAGCACTCTGGGAAACTTGTTTTTGCCGTTGCAAAGGACTTCCCACATTTTCTATTTCAGTAAAACAAATTACATTTCAAATATAAACAAATGATAGTATATATTATAATGTTAGCTAAATGACAGGAGCAGTTGAAGGGCAGAGTTACTTTTTCTGACCATTTTCTCAAAGCCCTTGGTTGCTGTATTAAATGGTTATCATGAGTTTATACTGTTTATGCTCTCCACCCAGTGTCATACTTTTGCATCGGGCTCAGCTCCACTCGGACGATCAGCTCAGTCTTTGCAGGCATGTTCTTGAAGACATCAGCCTTCAGCCTCCTCAGCATGTGAGGGCCCAACAGGTCATGGAGCTTCTTGATCTGGTCCTCCTTGGAGATGTCAGCAAACTCTTCCAGGAAGCCCTCAAGGTTACTATGCAGAGAAATACATTGGGATTATTTTGGGTGGTACAGCTACAACAATTTTTGGATTTAAAAGCCTTTGTCAGCCACTAAATCCTTCTTGCTAAATGTTCTGGTCAAACCTCTTCAATAAACTGAATTTCATTTAGGATCCAGAGTCAGCCAAACTTAAAAGTCCAAACAGGGATTCCACAATGATCTAATTTAGAGCCTCAGTTATTCTGTCTGTTTGATTAGTGATCTAATTATTTGTCTCAATACAAATATATGTAATTGTGTACGGAAGGAAAAACTAAAACTAGCATCTAAAATGTCAGTTGCCTCAGGTTAAACTTTTGTATCAAGATGGCAAATAGCATTTAGGGTCCTGTTGACACAGTTACAGGAAAACCACTACAGTTCTACTGAAGCAATGCAAGAATGGCCAATATATATCTAAACATCTCAATACCCTCTATTCATTTGATAATAAAGTAAAGGAACAGTTTTGTAGTGATTAAAGCTGTGGACACCGAGTTATGCATTTTTAAAAGGCTGCTTTAGATTACTTACTTAAATTGATTGTTCGCATGGAACGCAGAGTATGTACTTTCACGTTTAAGTGTATGCGTGTGTGACTAGGGAATTAGCCTTTTATTAAATAACATTCAACTGGAGAGTTCACAGGACTGGTTTGCATATTGTTCTCATTACCACAAACATTCATCTCCTCTGTTGACATTTGTTTTTCCATGTGTTATATAGTTCCATTGTTCTATGCATGTTATTTGTTAAGCCAGTTATTGTACAAATGCATAACATTTTGTCTGGTTCATGCAAATTGGTTGACTTTTGACTTTTCTATTCGCTTTATTTGTATTTTATTCCTTCCCCCCACGTGTGCTGCCCTGTGGATGTTGTCTGTTATACTCCTTTGCTTCTCAGTGTCGTATTATTCTATAACAAATTGTGCAATTGTGATCACAAAAGAAAGAACCACTTCAAATATGAATATTGTTTCTGTTGATTAATTGAAGAAACAAGTAAATAAAATGAATATTTGACATGAAAACTACTTTTTTAATTACATCAATATGGCTTGTTATCAGGAACCCTCTGAGTTCAGATAAATTAATCCACCCTCAGGCTTTGGATCTGCAAAGACACTCTGTGCGTAGGAGTAGAAAACTTTGCAGGCTACTTTCACACAATGGAAAAACTCCCACACATGACATTCAGTGTTCAATGTCATCAATATGCAGCAATAAACATCAATATGCGTAGTAATTTCAATACACTTTCAGCACAGAATGTGCTCAGTGAAGCTCATTAGTCAACAAGCAGCAGGTGTGCTGGCAATCACAGCTGTCACAATCAACACAGTAGGCCCTTAGTAGCTTCCGAAGGAGAAAATTGGAAATGTAATGAAATGAAAATACAAGAGTAGAAGAATAGTAGTAGAATATTGAAATGTTGCTACACACATGTTGCTGTTTATCTAATCTTTTTGATTTGGTTTAAGAATGTTCTGTTGCCCTTTTGGAAACTGATGATACACATTATGTACTGACCACACTATGAAATCTAGTTTTTCAGTTGGCCAAGCCCAGGTAAGAGGGAAAAGGTAAGTTCTGAAGGAGCCATACTTGAAGCGGTTGGGGGTGAGGAAGTTGAGCAGGTGAAAAAGCTCCTCCAAGTTGTTCTGTAGAGGAGTTCCAGTCAGCAGCAGCTTATGGTCGATTTTGTAGTCATTCAAACGCCTGAAAAACTGACAACAGAAACAAGTTTCTGTCATTTCTGATATTGCATCGGTACTTCAATATTGTTATTTTTCCCTGCATCACGTTCGTCACCACAGTTACAGTCACATACACACTTCCAGTCTAGCTACCTTGGACTGGTTGTTCTTGAGACGATGAGCCTCGTCCACCACCAGACAGGCCCAATCCATGGACTTGAGAGATGTCTGGTCGATAGTCACCAACTCATAGGAAGTCAGCAACACATGGAATTTGATAGGTGCCTCTCTCTACAGAAGGGAAGGAAAAGTATAAAGTATATAAGATACTATTAACAGATGAAGTTTCAAATCATGATGCTTCTGCAGCTCCTTTAAGTATGAAAATGAACTCAGTGGAGCCATAGATCATAAATGAAATCTGCATCTTTCTCTTGCTTTGCAACATTTCTTGGAGCAAGTGTTGTTTTAATCCTTGGGGGGATGGTGAGTGAAAAATTGCGCAACCGCAAACTGAAGTCTTGCACAAGCTTGAACATGTTTTGTGGTAACATGCAAAATGTTGGCAAAAGCGCTAAGCAGAGATCAAAAGGAAGAATTTAGCCTTTTCTCCATGTTCCTTCAGGGCTGCTGTTGAAAGCTGACGATCATACATTAACGTTCCTTCAATGAACACACCCATTGCTCTTTTTCATTATCCTCATCCTCCTTTCTTAACCCTCCCTCTCTCCTCACCCTCAGTTTGAAGGCTTTCTTTCCTCCTCTGACAGCAGTGTCATCGAAGGATAACTCGTTCTCCCTGATGATGGCTCGGCTGTCTTTGTCCCCTGTGTATGTCACCACATAGAAGTCAGGCGCCCACATTTCAAACTCTCTCTCCCAGTTGATGATGGTGGATAGCGGAGCGCTGACAAGGAACGGGCCCTTCGTGTGACCCTGAGGGACGGAGAACAGAAAATCCACTGAGTTTCAGCCTCATGGTTCACAAGGTGGGAAGACCGCCAGAACAAAGCAACTGTACTACCTCTTTGAAAAGTGAGTAGAGGAAGACTATGGTCTGGATGGTCTTGCCCAGACCCATCTCATCTGCCAGGATGGTGTCAGTACCCTGAGCCCAAGAAAACCGCAGCCAGTTCAAACCCTCGAGCTGGTAGAGGTGCAGCGTGCCACCGGTCGATGTGACAAAATCTGGCTGCTCCTCGTACTTTATTGTCGGCTGGAGGATGAAGAAGAGAGGATGAAGATGTAGAAGATGTTATCACCCACTTACTAATTTAGTGAATATCACCAAGAATAGTCATATACAAATGTTTCATGCATTGTATACCTGTGTTTCATGTCAATATTGTTATAATATTTGCCCCCACGTGAAACTCACGTCAGTAACTGGTGAGGCTGGAGACTCATCTTCGCCCTCCTGGATCCTGCTCCTCATCTTCCTGGGTTTGTCAGGGTCTTCCTTCATTATAGCATCCCTGTTGGGCAGCAACACAGGTATCAGTTGACGTTTGATGGAATGTGGAATAAGTCTTGCTACAGGTGGTGCTGTGGCTTAGTTGGTTAAAGCGCCTGTCTAGTAAACAGGAGATCCTGGGTTCAAATCCCAGCAGTGCCTTTCTTCTGAAGACTCCTCTGAAGAGACGGATTGGTTATCTACAGCAATTCCCCTTCATAGAATATGTTTGGGGTATAATATAAGACATTGTACAGGTTTGGTCAAAATACTGCCTTTTTCCTCTCAACAATCTCAGAAACCTAAGATCCCTGTGTCAAAGATGATGACCATCCTGGGGGCCAAGTGACAAGAATTCACAGAGAGCTACTACTAGGAAACAAGTAATACAAATAATCAAAAGGTATGCCTGATGTGTATGTGCTATTTGTTCTCTGTAGGTCCTACCTGTGTCTCCAGTAATTGGTCTTGTAAATTGAAAAGTCAGGGATGTCCATGTCGTCTCTCTCCCATGTGCACTGGTCGTACGTCAGGTCTCTCCACTTGACCAGGTAGTGATAAGTCCCCTTCTTATCCATGCTTAGACAGACACACACAAACACAGCATTTAAGCTTCAATCATCTTCCTCATCTTCATCTTTCTCCCATACTAAATCATGAACACACGCACTGACACAGATCTTTACCTGTGGTTGATGATGCGGTGAATCATCATCCACTCAGACTTGATGCCGTATTTGTAGTACTTGTCCTCCATGATGGCGTACTGGGGGTCCTTGGCCCTCCTCTTTTCGCTCTTCCCCACCCCGTTCTCGTCCTCTCCCCCGGACAGGTAATCCAAGCTGGGGGGCTCATCCATGTCCGTCTTCCTCTGGTAGTTTCGGAACATGACTGAGTGGAAGATCTCCAACTACAGGGAAGAAGGAGAGAAGGGAAGATGAGGAAGAGCAAAACAGCACTTTTGACGAAAAATAAATGGATGATGTATTAGATTTTAGTGTTACTTATATTTCATGTTCTCTCACTACTCCTTCCTGTTAGTCTCTCTATGTGTTTTTTGCCGTCTTTTGTCATAGGTCTTCTTCTCTCTCACCTGTAGCTCAGTAATCCATGTACAGTGCCAGTACGACTGCCCAGTCAACTTGGCGAAGAACTCCCTCTCAGCCCTGCCCTTCATAGGTGGCGGTGGAGGGGCGTCGGGTGCGGCGTCAGGAGCTGGAGGAACGGGAATGGGAGGGGGAGGCTCACCCCATCGCCAATGGAGGATCTTTTGGACCCGTCCTTTGATTTGCGGACACTGGAGAGGAAACAACGGATGACAATGATTTCTTCACGCAATCCTTTTCACTTCTGATCCAGTCACTGATCTGATCCAGTCATTCCCTTTAAGATTACTGTAGCCATCAATGACATTAGTTCTATTGTGGCAGAATTTAAGAAGCTGGATCCTATCATCATAATACTCATAAATGGCCTGTAAATACTAACTCTGTTGTCTGATTTAACAGTCTCTTGGTGTATAAAACTAAATGGAGACGGCACACAGAGCCCTGAATCTGATATAAACAGCAATGAAACAAAACAGCGCAGCGTAACTAACCGTGCATCGCGGACACAGCCACTCGCCGTTGGGAATTTCTGGCAATGGCGGGTTGAGACAGTGGATGTGGTAGGAGGAGGTGCAGGTGTCGCAACATAATAGTTCCCCTCCGTCTTTACACACCCGACAGAACTCCATATGGTCGTCCTCCTCCTCCTCCTCCACCCCGGTGGGGACCCCGGCGCTGACCTCTGATATCACTCTGTCCTCACTGTCCTCTTCGAAGTCCTCAAAGTCCTCATCCTTGGCTTCCCACTGGATTCCCTCTTTTTCCTGGAGGAGGAACAAAAGATAACATTGGGTCGATAAAACTCCTGAACACGTGAAAATTATGAACTTTAGCAGAAGTGAGCAGTGAATCTAAAAATGGACTATGGTTGTTTTGCTGAACTGATGTGGAGCTGAGTAGCAGTCTGGGGAAAATAAGAGCCACGGCCACGGCTGGAGGGACCTTCGTTAATGTGCGGAATACACAGTGGATCTCATTTGTCCTTTGGGCTGTCTAAGCTCATTCCCTCACAGCTCTATGGGCCCCAACAAACACAGCAAACTAATTGGGGCTACAGGCTCCCATTAATGTTCTATATGAGGAGCGTCAAATCCAACAGAATTACAGGCGATGAGCACAACAGGAAACTGTGTATTTATTTTAGATTTTTCTTTTTTTAAAGGGTTTTACTGTTATAATCACACAAAAGTCCTGCCAATGGGGACACAAATAACCATGGAAACAAGCCGTTATATGCCTCTGGACTGACAAGTTGATGGATATCTATACTTTGTTTTACTGTACATAATGTAAAATCCTTCCCTGTAAGCTATAAATCACTTCCTTTGCACTGCTGTATATACTGCTCTACTGTAAACACTACTGTTAATACCCCTCTCTGTATCATATATTTAATCAATGTAACATATAGTATTTAATTATAGGTTGTGCACTTCTGGTAAGATGCTATCTCGTTTTGTTGCTTGTACCTGTGACATGCAAGGACAATAAAATGAATCTAATCTAATCTGATCTAATACGTCCACAAGAAACCAGCTATGGGAGGTGTCAGCATCCCTTGACCTGGTAACAGTGTTCCATGTCTTACTACGCCCCGTGTCTTAGGGTTCCCATCTACAAATAAAAATGGAGAATTCCAGAAGAACTTGTTCTCGGGAATATCATTGAGATTCAGCCACTTGCACGGCATAGCGGGGATGCAAAAGTAACCACTGTCCTTGTAATCTAATAAAACATGGAAACATCTTAGCATATACGCCCACATTACTACATTCTCAGGTGTCTCTCTTTGTCTGGTTTAGATTTTTGTCCATGTATAGCTGCTATCTGTGCCCAGCAAGCTCTGCACTGCACCTCAGTGATGAAAGTGATTACTACAAAGCCTCCTGAATCTATTTATTCACCAAGTTTGCTAAGCAGCCTTCTTCATAGGAGGTAAATATGTAAATAAAGACACGCAGGAACAACAGAAATGGGAGCCGGCGTTGTACTTACGCAGTGTGGGCAGCTCCACTTGCCCTCCGGAGCCTTGTCCAGTTCAGGCTCGAGGCAGACTAGGTGGTACGCTCTGGGACAGGTGTCACACAGGATGATCTCGCCACCCTGCTGACACACCTCACAGTAGTCCTGGTGATCTGTTTCGTAGCCGTCACCATCCTCGTCGCCTGTGACTGGAGAGGGACAAGCAGGTAAACAACTTAAAGAGCATTCAAGCAGGCAAGCATTCCAAGATTAGGGATTTTGTAACTGAAATCTTACAGTCAGCTTTCAAAGTCGTCTAGTGCCGGTTTAAAGTATTAAAGTAAGATGGACACCAAACTACAAGTCATTTCTACTAGATATTACACAAAACACTCGTGTTTACTTTTCTTCTTCTTCTTGGCAGGCCTTCCTCGTTTGTTCTTCTTGACACGGCCAGAGCTGTCTGAGCGAACTGAGGAGCTGTGAACGCTGGAGTCCTCCTGCTCGGACTCTTCCTCGTCCATCTCGTCGCTCTGACAGGGGAAACAAGTGAGCGTTATAGAAATAAGAGCGCGGAGAATGAGTAAAAAGAAGAATCTATCCATCCATCTTCAGCACCCATTATCCTTAATACTGACACTCACCGAGTAACTCTGTTTCCTCTTTGCACCTATGGCCCCCAGCTTGATACGGATGGGTGCCATCTTTTTAGCCTTGGCCACAGCAGCAGCCTTTTTCTTATCTGGGACCCGAGGACTTTTACTGCGTTTCTTATAGCCTGGGCCTGGACAAATATTAGGAGAGTAGAATATTTGATATCCAGCTGAGGTACTGTATGAGGCACATATGACAGAGCTAGCAACGTAGTCAATATATAGTCTGGTGGTCTGGGGTCATTTATGAACACTTTCCTGACGATTTCAGCGATTTAACACACTTATGATATCAAAACAATAAATGTGGAAAATGTTAATACTAGTTCTGCTTCATTGTTGTTAAAACTGACACAAACCCTAAGGCAGAGGAGGAATTACACTTCTGGTCATGATCTAATAACCTTACAAATGTTACAGTTGTCATGAATAAATGAAGTAACTGATTCCTTGATTTAAACCCAATGCTTAATGGAAAAACTCAGGACATCGCCCACTGACCTTTGCCCTCTTTAGTCTTGGCCTTACGAATTGGTGGCGGCGGCAGTGGTGGCTCAGGGGAGGTGGACGCTGCAGAGACCTGCTCAGCGACAGCGATGGCCGCTGCCGCAGCAGCAGCCGCAACGGCGGCGCCGTTGCCCTTGAAAGGATTGTTAGAGCTGAACTCTCGCCACTTGGCCCCCAGGATGGTCATCATCTTTGACATGGGGATCTTGGGGTTCTTCTTCGCTATCATTGGCCTGGCAGGTAAAGGTTAGGATGGATTTAGATTTCTGGTTTGTGAAGAGGAAAAAAGGCAGGATTCTGACAAAAACACTAAACTTTAAGGCTCCAATACAAAATACTGTGATATGTTTAAAATTATACTAGAAATCGGATTCCCTTCAGGAGCCTCGAACAATAATCAACCATTTTCGATGTCTAACATTAACCATACATTAGATGACATCACCTTCTTTCTCTGACTCCAACTGTGTTAATTCTTTGTGAATCTGTTACCAAGAGTAACTTTGAGCCCACATAGCAGAGGAACTAGTAACTAGGAACGAGCTTCTGCACTACTTCTCAAAACCCATTGTTCAGTTATTGTGAACTGCAACGTTTAGTGTGTTACAACATTAGCCATGGTGGAAGAAATACAGTCTGCTTTCAGTATTCAGGTGTGATCAATGGCTGCACATTTAAAACAGACTCATTAAGGAAACAAAGGATTTGTGGCAAGCAGAGATCACACATAGTGGCAGTGACTCCATCACTGTGTCAACAGTAATTGCGATATCTTCAAAAACCCTGCAGGACAGAGAAGCACAATACCTCATGAACTGGCTGAAGGCCTTGTAGTTGGTGAGTTCCTTGTAGTCATCCTCAGTGAAGGTATGATCAACATCCTCCAGACCCCAGTCCTTTGCCAGCTGGGCTGAGGTCTTCTGCTCTATTGGTTGCTGAGAGAACAACAATGCCAAATCAGAGTCGATTCAATCTTAGTGATGGGGACGTAAGTGCTAACGTGTCGAGTAATGTTTCCTTCTTTACCTTTGTTGTTTCCTCTTGACTACTGTCTCGGTCCCCATCGTCTTTTTTCTTCTTCTTGGTTTTCCTCTCCTTCCTTTCTTTGTGCTTCTTCTTTTTCTTTTTCTCACCTGATCCATAGTCACTAACTGCGCTGTCTGAGTTGTTGCCATAGTGTCTTTCTCTGTCCGAGTCTCTCTCTACATCACTGTCCTGAAGAGGGAAAAATGCACAGAGAATATGAAGGGAAGACCAATAAGTATAAGCAAAATGTCATGAGACTGATAAAGCAATCCTTACAATCTTTTTGCGTTTTTTTGTTTTGACAGGTTTCCCCTCTTTGTCTTTCTTCTTGGTGTCCTTCTTTTTCTTGGGTCGTCCTTTCTTCCTTATAGGAACGATGTCCCTGTCTGACGTCTCCTCTTCGTCTAGGAGGAAACACAGAAGAGACAGCAACAGCGATCAGGATTAGGCAAACAATAACAACTTGCCAGCATCCAGTTAATCCCCTTGAACTAAATTACGTGCAACAAAAGCTGCTACGGTGGCTTCACTGACCTCTGACCTTGACTAAATGGCGACACATGCCAAATTAGTTTCAGTATGTCAGCCTGTCGTAAGTGGACTAGACAATTAGTATTAGTGATTCTGTACAAAGGGTTCGGAAAAATGGACAATGCAACAATGAGAAAAGCATTAACAATACATGTTAAGCTCCTCGTGTGTTACACAGTAATAACCACGTCAATGCCTTTGCTTTTGGGGGATTTTGTGGGGTGCTAATCATCCATGCAGGCAGATCACTTTCACTTTTGCACCGTACAGATTAAAAGTCTGTATTCTGACCATATGAGTCCCCACAGGCAGAGACAGGGGGCAGTCTGAGCTTCAGAGGAAAAGCATAAAGCATTAAAGCATAACCAAAATGAGGGCTGCGGTGCATTAGTCGAATTTTATTGTCTGCCTGCCTTTGTTGGTGCGCGCTCCCACCAGTAACCCCCCCCCCCCCCCCCCCCCCCCCCCCCCCACACACACACACACACACCCGCCCACCAGCCCCGCTCCCGCATCCGTGCAGAGTGCTGGCCGATAAAGAGGCGCCGGGGGCGGTAGCGGCACGCACGCGGGGCCCGGTGATTCGGAGGCCGCCAGCGCGAGACGAGACGAGACGGCGTGATGAACTGGAACGACTTCCTCCCGCCCTTTGATTCCCACACCGGGACCCCGACCACCGCTGTGACCGCTGCTTAGAGGTCGTCGGGGGGTTAGAGAGTACACAACGTCGGGCGTGGACTCATATATCTGTCGGGCAGAGTATGGCGGAGCCCCTGGAGCTCATTAACTAAAACCTAAAGACAAGTCGTAGCCATGACCATACAGTATATTCACATAAGGTTATTAGTGTCCTTCAATACGTTTATTATGTGACTTTTACTTATACGCACTGTACTTATTCAAAAATATTCTTCCTGTTCCTGTAGTGAACTGGATTTAGTTTTTTGTACAGGTAGATACATTTATAAAGCTTACTTTCTGTTGTTACATTGCGGTTAGACTCACTCATCTGCATACTGTTACCTCAAAAAGACAACTTGACTCTCACAGAAACTTCCAGAATCTCATATTATGAAGCCACACGCATTGATCCGTCATTTGGACGGATCGATAGCGCACATATCCACCCTCTGTGGCCGGGGTTGAGCCAAAACACACATGACATGACGGGGGGTAAATAACAAGGGGGGGGGGGGATACACACATATACTAGAAGATTTTAGTGTAATTCCAGAAAGCAGCTAGGCTAAGCTACAGAGGGAGGAAGACACTGGCACATACTGTGTGTGTGTGTGTGTATCCTGCACTCGGGCACCAGCATGCAGCAGTGTCCTTTACTGAACTGTCACAGGGACAATGGGGGGGGGGGGCTTGTGATTCACACCAGGGTTTCGCACCATCATCCGGCTTTCATGTCTGCACGGCAAACACACACAGAGCATCACCTCCCCAGATGGGTATCAGGGAGACAGAGCCTGTGGTGGCCGGGAGTCCATGTTTTCTCCACTAGACCTGCTGAGCTTTTACCCTTCAGGGCGACCTCATTACTCCACACCGACGTCCTTTTTTATTTTACATGTCAGCTGTCAAAGGGACGCGAGACAACATAAGCAGCGGTCGATGTGCTTCAACTTTTCCCCCCGAGATTTGCAGCGCAAACCGCCGCGGTAACTAACTTTCAACTTTGCACGGGAGTGTTATAGAGGGAGGACAACATCGAATACCAAAAAATAAAATGGACACACGCCAAAACAACTGAAACAACCCACGGGGATGCATTTGGGGTTTATGCATTTTTGGTAAATAAAAACAAAAAAAACTGGAGTTGTAAGTGTGTGTTTCTGTTTGTCAAGCGCGCGCCCCCGTCTCCCTCAAGCTTCTCTCTCTCTCTTCTCCCCCCCACCACTGAAAACATCATACACCCGTGGCAAAACAACGGTGGAATACTTAGTGAATATGGCGTTTAGACGGCGCAACGTGTGTCATTTACCGAACAAACATCTTGCAAGTACTAACTGTGTTTCTGTGGCGTATGCGCGCTCCCGAGAGCCCCTCCGCCGCTCTCTCTTACTGCACCGTGCCGGAGCCGGACAAAACGCGTTAGCAAGCTGCGGGGCTTCTCGCTCGCTTTCCCCCCCGGTGGATTTACGTGGTTTCCCGCTGCCGCCTGCCCGCCCGAGTGTGTTGTCTTATCCCCCCGTGTGCGCGCTCCCGACTCGTCCGCCACTTCTTCTCTACTGTACCTGGCGCGGCTGGCGGTGCAGTTTCCCGAGGCGCCGCCGGCGAGTTTATGTCGCTTGCGTTCTCGTCTAGGTCCCCGTCGTCGTCGTCTTCTTCATCAAAATCTCCTCCCTCGGAATTAACCACCATGCCCTCGTCTTCCTCACAGGACCGGAGAGGAGAGGACATTATATTCCTGTCATTGGTTCCGTCCTTGTATTCAAAAAAGCGTATTCTTCTCCGATTATATGATATTTATTTAATATTCAAATCGGCACAGAAAAAAGTGGGGGGCGTTTTGGAATATTTTACACCAGGCAGAGCAACAAAGATGGCCGCCCTCTTATATTTATTTTTTAACAACCCCCCCAATAAGAAAAAATCCCCTTACATAAAAAATGGCTGACTATATTATTTCAGAACGCACCCCCCTCCTCCTTTCTCTATCTCTCTCCCTCTCTCTTTCTGCCACTGCTCGCCCCCTCCCTCCTTAAAAACCTACACATTGTTACAGGGAAAAAAGGGGTGTGTAACTGTAAGTTACATTGTTACTTGTTTGTTTCTCTCTCCCCCCCACCACCACCGATCCACGTCCGGATCAGTCCCGAACCCCGCAGACTCGCCCCGGTGCCACTGTCACTTCCCCCCCCCCCCCCCCCCCGGATCACACGCGAACAACTCTCGCTTTCTGCATTGCAGAGCCCGATACAATTTTTTTATCAAATATGGCCACCTTACATTCTCCGGAGCCCCCACCGTTGTATAAAAATTATTTTGGAGCAGCAGCAGCAGCAGGGTTGTGTGTGTGTGTGTGAGTGAGTGTGTGTGTGTGTGTGTGTGTGAGTGAGTGTGTGTGTGTGTGTGTGTGTGTGTGTGTGAGTGCTGGGGAGGGATTGAAAGAGGGGGGTTGGGAAAATCTGCCGCAGCCATGCCCAGACTTACATCAGATTGTATTGCTTAAAAATTAACTACTTGTGGTGAGGATGGAAACAATTCAGAATACATAAACTATATTTTCCTGCATGGAGATCAGCATATTAAACAGCTCATAGCACACAGAACATCTCTATTCTGGGCAGTAAGAACAAAAACAAGCCATATTCTGTTGATTTACAGTAGGATGGGGCTCTCTGAGCAGAGTTGGATGTCATCTGGATGGCAGTAAGGCCATGGGAGTCCCTAGACCTCAGCCAGCCCTCTGTGTCTCTGCTCAGAGCACTTTTTTTTGACAAAAGGAATTTAGATTTTCTCTTTCACATTGAATTCTCATAAGGAATTGGGAATCAGGGAGCGGAAAAAGTGTGGCACCTCTGCATCAGACGAGGTTTTGGAACATTTTGTACAGAATCCTTATACAGTATGTACTTAAACATGAGAGTAACAATGCTCCAGGCCATATTTTACCATATTCAGAACAGTTTATTCTATTTCAAAACAGCTACAATGCAGATATGAGCATCAGCATTACACAAATATGTCAAAATATTCACTCATACTCAAGTTAACACCTGTGAGACATTTCCGATTCATCCACCTCTGTTTAATCTCATCAGCATTGACAGAATCTCCCACATAACGATCAGCCTACCTGCTCTTAAATATTTCATGCACTTATGATGCAGTTGGCGCAGCCTGAGGCGACCTCCCGGGCTACGGTTCCAGTGGAGCAGGATGCATCAGGCACAGAGGTCATGGTTCAACTGTAACTCCTTGTCCCTTTCACATGTAGCTGCAGGCATGTGTGACCCCCCCCCCCCCCCCCCTGATCATTCCCCCCCCTGTGCACTCCAATGCTGCAACAGGTGCCTCAACTGCTCCAGCTTGGCTTCCCAGTGTCCATAAATGAGAAAAGAGGAATTTGTTAGTGCCTGATTCAATGTGCACATCTGCCACAGTAAGAGGCGAGACACAGGGGGGGATGAGATCTGTGAGTGTGTGTACTGTGAGAGGGCATCTGAGTGTGGGACTGGAGCCCCCAGCTAAGCCTCTGGCCGCTGAGGTGGGTGTTGCTGCCAGGTTGGCTGACAGGACCGTAGCAGTGTGTGTGGGTGAGGTACTTGTAGTTGTGACCCTGCATTATTCTCCCTATTTGACAGCAAAACATGTTGACACTAGCCTGTACCCAAATATGCTGCAGGCCCTGACACACTGCACTACTGTGCTGTGACTACACACCACCCAAACCAATCCCTCCCTCCAAAACCTCCCCTCCTGCGTCCGTTTGACAGAGAGTCGTGTGGAGGATAAGAGGGGAAAGCGGCTCCCGTGGGTGCTGCGTGCCGGCTAACCCAGATTTTATGCAGTGTGTCACACAGAGGAAGACCCCCACTCCTCAGATCCGTTATGTTTGAGCCTTGGCATCCCAGTGAGCAGACGTGTCGCAAGTACTCAATTCTCTGTGAAGTCTGTCCCTATCAGTTTTAATCATTGATGTATGTAAGTGTTTATGTTAAGGAAGTTCTGTTTAGCTAACGTATATAAGAAGCTGAAGAAAGGATTTTTTTTACAAAATACAAGAAATACCAGTAGCTCAATTTTGTATTTAAATAGACACAACAGCTGATACCAAGACAACCATTAGCACTGTAAGTGTTTAGGACTAATGTTGTGTTCTTTGGACACTGACTCCTGATACTAGTACTACAAGTGGTACTTGTAGCAATAGTACTTATTGTTGGGGCAACTGTTGCCATAACGCCTGCTCCCACTATTGACTCTCCCACTCATGCTGCCACTGTGGCTCAAGGCTACTGCTGCTGCTTCATTGCTGTTAGGCAAAGAACAGCTACCCTGGCTTTAATGTATTGGTAATTTCATAATAAACAAACTTTTTGTAAAACAAAAATTTTACACGTAAATTTGTTTTATTTTAAACGTTAAAATATGGATTTACGGTAAAAGAACAATATTGAAATCCACATTGGTTTTAAGCTTTAGTCGTACCTAAAATGTATTCATGCCAATATTTCTAATGACTTTATACACGTCTCTCACCTCATAGTTGTCTTTTCTTCTTACATTTTATAAGTTGAACAAGCAATTGTACAGTTTCGTTAATGTTATAATAATACACGTTATTTTTACGCAGCCTGAATATTTGGCGGCTAAAAAAAAGAAAAGACTCCTGCTCGATTTCCGGTTTAGCTGGTCCGTCAGATAAACTCCTCCGTAGGCTAATGTAGGAGAAGAAAACGGAACATGGCAACAATGATCGAAGAAAACGGTCCTTCGACGCATGTACGTGCAATTCCGTTACATGTTTTAGTGTTCGGGTGATTGTGGAAGCTCTGCGATCTGTCATAAGGGAGGAGAAAAGCGGCGATCTGAAACAGATTTAATTTAATCATTGAAAACTCCGTTGTGGTCACGTATTAGCTCGTAGCATTAGCCGGCATCTAACACAGATGTTTCACCTGTGAAAACCAAACCAGATTGATTTAGATCTAATTGGATAAAGTGAGCTTGTATATACTCGTGTGTATTTATTTATGCGTATTGGATCTTTTGTAATGACTTCATATTGTCTTTTCAAACTACCCAGCAGCAAAAAACACCACAGATATAAATCAATAATGTATAAAGAATAGCAGAATCTAAACATTTTGCTGTGAAATCAAATTATATATCAATGTCCTCGTTATCAGCAGCTCATTCAGGGTTTGGTTGTTATCTTTGTGTCCCAATCCAGGAACAGTACGGTGTCCCTTCGTCGTCCCATGCTAGGCTGAAGTTGGAGTGTCTCCTGAACAAGAACATGAGGATCCGCATGACAGACGGGCGGACGCTGGTGGGCCTCTTCCTCTGCACAGACCGGGACTGCAACGTCATCCTCGGCTCAGCACAGGAATTCCTTAAATCCACAGGTTGGTGAAGATGCAGAGATATCAAACACTAAAGTATCCTAAGAGACAAACGATCAGCTTTCCTTCACAGAGTAGCTTCACATCAGAGAGAGTATATTTTAATTGCACAGCTGTCATTCATCAGAAATGGATATAACCTTTAACAAGTTCATATAGAAACCTTATGTCAAAATAATTTTTACCAATGTTTGAAGATGTTTTCTGTATGATATACTGTATGTATGCCAGGAGACTTAACTTTGTGAGTCGGTTGTGGATGTACATTTTCATGCCAGTGTAAACAATGTGGTTAAATTGCTCAAATGTCTAACTGTGCTCTCCCAGATTCAAGTTAAGGAGACGCATGAGGCTTCTATTTATGACTAAAGTAGCTCATGGGACAAAGAACGTTTGGGAACCACTGGAGCATTTTCTCACTTAATGAACATCTTCCAACTTTTGCGGTAAACCAGACATTTCCCTAGACTGGGATTTGGAACAATCCAAAATACCGAATGAATGTATTTATTTTCCCCAGATACCTTCTCCCAGGGGGAACCCCGAGTCCTGGGCCTGGCCATGATCCCCGGTCACCACGTGGTGTCCATCGAGGTCGAGGCAGACAGTCTGGAAGACACACAGGGATTTGCAGCTGGACACTGATGCACACATACACACACAGCTGCATGGACAACTAGCAGTGCGACCGTGAACATAAAGGAGAACAGACGTTCGCACTGGAGGGTTGAATCGGTTGCACATGCAGAACTCCTGTGTGTTCAGGATTTCGCCACGACTGATAGATGAAGTGATTTGCAGTATCAGCTGCACAACAGAGTGTGTGCGTTTATGTCTGTGCTTGTTATATTGTGTGAATATGTATCAGGACGTATGGGAGCGATTAAGTGGGGAAAGGGTGTGCTGTTCAGGCGTATTTGTGTCATGATGTTGTAAAATAAATTGCTGTATTTGAGGCTTTTATTTGTGCGTCACAAAGTAACATCGAAAGTGAAACGCAATTGGCATGAAAGGGGAGAAACTGTAGGGTTCCAAGGTTGATGAGTGCGTTTTGTAGTCTTAATGCTTCAATGTGCAAAAACATGACTCCACTCTGTGGACTCTGCACACCGAGTGAAATCGGACCTATTATGACCAAGCCATCTAGAAATGAGCGCGCGCGCGCGCACACAGCAGACCATTTCAATAGTTTAATACATTTGAGCATGTCGGCATGTTACTCCGTTTGGCAAATAAAAACCTGACACCTAAAAGAAACCCAGAAATCAAACTCTCACTCATCTTAAATACAGTTTGTCTCTCTCTCTCACTCACTCACTCACACACACACACACACACACACACACACACACACACACACACACACACACACACACACACACACACACACACACACACACACACACACACACACACACACACACACACACACACACACACACACACACACACACACACACACACACACACACACACACACACACACACACACACACACACACACACACACACACACACACACACACCAGAAGAGATGCAATAGTTGAGATATTACTGACAAGAAAAAAAATAACTTAATTGTGCTCAAGTCAGCAGAACGTCTTTGTCTTAGTGAGCCTCGCTTACAAAAAGGTGCATGAGAATTTTCTTCAGCATCTTCAGTTTGTAACCCGTAGACAGATGTGTTGCTGTTACGGATCTGGAAAGTAATTCTACTCAAAAGAATCAAGTAAAGTTTAGCTACCATGCAACTACTGTATTGGCTACAGTACCATGGGGAAACAGTGCCCCCTAGCGTTTACACAGCTCTGGTGCATTTGGATCATGAGACCTTTGTGTAAGTGAGGCCTTGAGACGCCCATGAAGAGGAGCTGCAGTAACAATTCCGGATCGGGGAAGCGGTGGAGTGGTTATTTCAAAATAAAAGCAGAAAAGTGCAAGTTTTCAAAGACACAGTTTGAAAGGAGTGAAAAGAGAAAAACAATAAGACTCAGTCATTAGTTGCTCTTCTGTGAGGCAAATTCTGAATTTAAGGTTTGGATCGTATGCGTTAACTTCAAGCGTTCACATGGAGCCTTTATCCGTACACGCTGCGGTTCTGACGTTTCCTGGGTCCGACTCATTAAAGGGAAAATCCGTAATTCCGACTAGACACCCAGCTCATTTTGAAAAAAAAAAAAAAAAGGAAGAACGTCTTCAAACTACAAACTCTGTAGGTAAACAAGTGAATTCAAGCAAAACCTCTTTCACATCCACAAGTTTTGTTCCAGAATGTTAAAGTCACACCAATCTACTATTAATGTAGAAGCTCAGGAGTGTCACTTGACGTCACACGTATCAAAGTCTCGCTTCTCTAGTACAGAGAAAATCTCACATGGTCACAAATATGGCGTGAGCTCATGAAAACGTGTAAATTGCCTTTTCGTATTTTTTTTTTTTTAGATTCCCGCTTTAAAGAATACTGCGACCAACTGACAGCGCGCCGACTGACATTCCTATGTAATTTCCAAAGAAAACAAGACGAGCTGCTGCATTCAAAAGAGTCCGAATGGCAAAACAAAGAAAGAGGAGCGATAGGAGTCCCAGAAAAAGAGAAACGTGGCGCAGTGGCCACGTCCCACCGTCACCGCGCCATTTCTAAAAGTCCAGATTGGTATTCGCCATAGAGCTCAAGCCGCCGCTGTGCAGATGCTGCCTTAAAAAGTCAAATTATCGAGGTTAAAAAATATCCCACGGAGTCTGAACACATCCACGCTGAAGCGGAAACCTCTGAGGAAGACTCCAAAGTTCTTCCTTCCTCGGCCGGCCTCCCATCCCAGCGCTACGAATGTCCCCCATACCCCTCGCGTCGTCTCGCCGTCTATTCCTTTGCCCTCTAGTTGTATTGGAACTTGAAGTGGTAGCTGCCGCCGCCGGACTCGAAGGGGTTGAAGTGGAAAGGCCAGCCCTGTCCCCCGTGACCGTCGTTGCCGCCCTGCTGGTTCTCCGGGTCCAGAGGATCCTCGCCTGCGTCAAACTTCTGCCGCATTTCTGGAGAGACAATTCATCAAAAAATGAGCCAGTTCTATATTCCATGGTTCTATACTCGCTTGAAAAGCTGCAAGTGTAGGCGAGATAAGGGTTAGAATTCCCTTCAAATTAGCTAAACTCAGGAGTTCCTGACCTGGATCTGTGAGGACCTCTTTGGCTGACGCGATGTCGATAAACCTCTTTTCGGCCTCCTTCTTCTCAGACTCGGACTGGAAGTTGTCGGGGTGCCACTGCTGTGCCAGCTTCCTGTACGCCTTAATGATTTCCTGCTTATTGGCGCTCCTGAGAAGAAACGCACAAGAGTTGTTGGGTGTTTTCTTCCCCGTGAAGCTGGTAAGTGGTGCGATTATATTACCAGATGGATTGAGGGGAACATAAACAAAGAAGAAAGGATGCATTACCTGTTGACGCCGAGGATCTTATAGTAGTCCCTCTTTCGAGAGACTTTGAGCATTTTCTGTGCTCGGTCCAGTCCTTCTTTGAGCTCGATGCTGTCGGCGTCAAACTCTCTGGCCTCTATGTAGTCCTCCACCCCTGCAAACGTACAAAAGTGTTTAAATAGGACAGCAATCAAGGGGTTATCGGAGGTAATTACACATTTCAGAGGTGTTGTGAGTGTGTTACCCTTCTCGTAGTCCTGGTTGAGGATGTAGGCCTCTGCTCGGTCCCGCAGGACGTTGGCGTTGCGGGGGTCTCTCTGGTGGGCCTCTGAACACACGTCTATCGCTTCATCTGGCTGTTTGAGCTAAAACGGGGAAAGAAGGCACGAGGAAATAGCATGAACCGGCCGCTCCGATCAGTTGAGCATTATTTGGTTCCTTCCCAGACCAGTTTCCCCTCTCACCTTGACCAGACAGAAGCAGATCCTCTCTTTGGCCAGGTTGGTGTAGTGCGGCACCGTCGGCTCCGTCTTCATTACCGACTCGTACTTCTCTATAGCGTCCTGATGCCTAGTTGCGGGGGATAGAACACTGCGTCAGAAGCCAAACTAAAAGTGTTGGGAATGTAGGCAGCGGCGTGTTGGGATGATTAATGGGAGGAGAAGGTGGAGCCCCGACCTCTCCTCCTGGATGAGCTCCTCTGCCGTGTCCAGCTGCTTGCTGAGCTTCTTCACCAGCTTGTAATGGCTGAAGCACTCCTTGTCGTCCTGGTCCAGCTTCAGACACTCCCGGATGTGACTGCACGGAGACAGACAGGCGGACAGTTGGTTGAGGAGTACATAAGGTTTAGCAGAATGCGCATTCTTAAAGATAAAAGTGTGATTGAGTGGGTGAAGGCAGTTATAAATACAGAGAGACTCACTTCAGGGACTCCTGGTGTTGTCCTAGGCTGTAGTGCAGCGTGCTGAGCTTCAGGTAGGCGGCGCGGTTGTCATTGCGTAGCTTTGTGGTCGGTGCAAGATCCTGGATGGCCTTCTGTGGGTCGCCCATTCGGATGAAACAGTCGGCGCGGAGCTCCCGTGACTCCGGGTCCCAAGGAGAGATCTGGAGAAAGACAGAAAGCCCCGTTCTTAAAACCGCGCCGCTTTGAGATTTGGTCGCTTTTACGTGCTCGTGGCCGATCGACCTCGTACCTCTATGACTCGCTCCAGCACGACGATTGTGGTGCTGTAGTCGCCCTGGTGGTACGCGGCGCTGGCCTCCTCCTGCATCTCCTCCAGCTCGTTGGTCCTCATCAGCTGGTCTTGAGCCTCCTCGTGGTCTGGGGAGCGGTCCAGCTGAGGAAGGACAGGAGGAAAATGTTGCTCAATAGGGTTTGTTTGGATAGCATGCAGGACACAAGGCCACAGCGAAACAGGTACAGGACAGGGAAGTCTAAATAGCCCTTTCTTCAGCTAGTGTCTCAGGTTTCATCGGCTTACAAGACATTTCAATAACAAATAAGCAGAGCAGGCGGGGGCGCGGACGGAGTTGGACGTCGGTGTTTATCTCACCACAGCTTCAAAGTCGTCTCTGGCATCCTGAGTGTTCCCCTGCTTCAACAGAATGTTGCCCCTCTGCAGCCGAGCCTGAGGAGGAGAGGACGCGGTCAGGGTTCAGAGAGGGAAACAAACACGCAGGATAGACTTTCTCTGCCTGGCTGCTCGTCTTACTCACAGCCAGGAAGTCCGGTTTGAGCTCGATGGCTCTGGCGAGGTCGGGCAGGGCGGATTTGGACTTCCCCATAGCCAGGAACACTGCAGCTCTCTTGTAGTAGGTCAGGTAATTCTTAGAGTCGCCCTCTGGGAAAATGGCAAAGACAAACATTTCTCTTCAGTATCCTTATGCGATCCTGCTCTCCGTCACATCTACTGGCACAAAGTAGGAGGTGTAAAGAGTGATGAAGTACAGGGTGTTTCATGGATCAGTTTCCATTTTCCTTCATCTTGCCCGGTGTTACAATTAAATAGATAAAAATGGACATAAGGCCTGCAACAGGACTTCATCTGTCATCTTATTATTCATTTAAATTTCCTCCACTTTTCTTATCAGGAACAAACCTACATGTGTTTCTATGGTAATGTGAGAGGAGGACAAGCACTGACACAGAAGAATAGGCTGAAAAAAAGGACAATCAAAGGCCAGACTACAGTGTGTGCGCGTGTGTGTGTGACCTTACCCACAGCCGAGTGGTAATGGGACAAGGCCTCAGCCAGCTGACCGGCGGCCAAAAGTTTGCGTCCCATCTCCAAGTGGTGCTCAATCTCCACGTGCGTCGCCCCCAAGACGCCTGAAACATCAAACGGTGGATGAATCGAAATCTAAATTCTAGATTTGACGTCTCTAATTGTAGTGTATGTGTCATTGTAGTCGATCCATATGGTCTGATGACAAAAGCCATAATAAGTGTACACAATTATGTAAATAAATAAATTCACAACCATTTTAGAATGACGTTCACACACATTATCACATATCTGAAGATATCAATAGTAAGAATGTTTTGTTTACATACAAACAAATACTGTTTACAATAAAATAATTGCTTTATGAACTTTAAGTCTGCATCACGTCTATGTCAATCGTTTGATGTCACGCTGCAGTGATTGTATATTGATAAATTATATTTAAAAAAAAAACGACCAATAACGTGCTATTTACTGCTTTAATCACTTTAGGGAACAGGTTAGGGAACAGGTGAAGTGTAAGCTTATAGCAAACCGGACCCACTATGCTTTAGGCTGTGGTTCATGCAAATAAGACATATGAGGACATCGATTTCACCATCTATAAAAAGGTGAAATCAGTAAGAGTTAAAGTAATAAAGGCTCAAACTCTTTAATGTGTGTTTTTAAAATGTGTTGAAAGTGTTTTGAGGCTGCGGTCTCACCGTCGAGCTGCAGGTCCAGGACGACACAGAACAGGGACAGAGAGAACAGGAGCCCGTTCAGTCCGCTCCACCGACACTCCATCACTTACGGATAACTCACCTTAACCGCACACTTCACGTTTGTGTAATTGAGTTGGCGTAAAAACGAATTATGTCATTGAAACGGTTATTTTCGTCATTAAGTCCCACGGTTACCTGCTGCTATAGAGACTGTAGCGGTGGTGTATTTATAGTCCCGGTCCTTTTACTGTCCGTGTTGAAATCAGAAACTCCGCTAAAGGTTCCCACCAGGATGTCAAGCTTACACGGAGGAATTTACACACAAACGTTGATTCATTTAGCTCTGGTTAGCTTTTCCGCGACATTACATTGAGGACACGCATCAAACAAAACACTGATAAAGTTTGTAAGCAAAACTTTCAAGCCTACGATTTATTCGCCCCTCCCAGTTCTGTCCTACCTATCTCTGATTGGTCCACATGGGGCACATCCGCGTGAGTCCAGAAACGTGGGCTGCTCTGATTGGATGAATTATTATAAACGCTATTTACCATCATGACACTAATAAAAATCCCACTATTTTAAGTATAAATACATGGTGGATTAAAGCTCAGTTGCAGATAATTACTTCATAATTGATAATGATCAGAATAATAACTTGTAATAAATTACCAGAAGAAGAAATAAACTATGATTCTTAACATCACATATTTTATTGCATATAACAGTAGAAAAACACAAAATAACATCTAAACGTTTGTTTTTTGAAACTATAATAACTTTTGCTTCATCCTCTTGTGTATCTATAAAACTGTACAAAATACATTTCAGCATCACAAACATAAATCTGGATAATCACACTCCCCTCTCGGATGTCTGGAGGTGTGCAAATGTGGGTATCATCAAATGGTTGAAAATAAGTGACTGTAATGCTTTATCAGTGGAACATAAATAAGCATCCAAATGTGCGTTCGTGCTGTGGCAGATCAGTGATGTGCATCTTACCTTTATGTAATTTACAAACTCAATGCTGAACTACACTGGATGACCAAATTATCAAGGCTGACAGAAGCCCATTTTTTCCCATTTTTTCATATAGGTTTGATCATGGAAATCGATAGGATGATGGCTCACTATCCGTAATATTTTGTACATGTAGTGTAATCCTACTAAACAGCAGGGTTCACACTTGAAGACGTGATTATATACAGTAAATGTGTTTATATACAATGGTGCTCAGTTTCCTCCATCAGTGCGAATAATATGGACCTTTCCACTTAAAATTGGACATAAAGCTCCACCAGGAGAGCCGAAACTGAACACAATGCATCCAGGAAACCCAGGAATGCCTAGAAATTGTCATGGTACCAATGCTCGGCGTTCATGCTCATACGTAGGCATTTCGTCCATAAGTACTGGCAGCAACGCTCCTTGTGGGTGCAGGTCCAGAATAAACAGTTCCTCTGGTTTGATAAGGCAAAGGGCTGTGGAAAAGGAAAAGAGAAGAGGACAAGATGGTTAACCAAAAGCATCAGTGGCAAAAGTTGATGTAGCGCTCTGGGAAATGCAAAAGTCACCAAAACAACAATTTTGGGGGTCATTTTGTGCATTCTCTCCCCTAGCAACTCTCCCCTAAGTGTGTGATGAAAAAAGTTTTGAGGAAACATCTGTAAAACTATTTGTGGCACTCTAGTGCCTTGTTGTGGCAACACATTGCTTAACTTCTGTGGGAGGTCTAAGCACTGGTGATCTTTTTGTGCACTATTACCATTAATGGGGACACACTAAGCACAAGCACACACTGCCAACACCAACATTTACCTGTCACAAGGGAGTGAGAGCAATATTCTGCTACAAGAAGGCACCAGAGAGCCACAAATAAGTCAATCAAAGCTTAAGGCCCCCTACTGAAAAGCTCACTTTGTTGTGACTGGCCACCTCCATCATGTGTGTAGAATTGAATTGTGTTGACGTGCGTGTGACATCTATCTACAATGTATATATATATATATATACATCTGCATTGTTAGTGTAAATGTTAAATATTAGTGTACTCACTATTTCTCCCCAGTGCCAAACTTGCAGGAGCAGCAGAGGCAGGCTCCTCCAGCGATGGCGAGCACGGCCGAGCACCAGCCGATGTAAAGCCCTTCTCCTATCTCATACCTGCCACACACAGCAGGGGGCAGTCAGACATCACCGCTGTCACATATCAATCATTTTTCAGGCCCCAGCACACACATTCCCCCCATGCTCACCTTGTTCCAGGGTAGAAGGGATCAAAGAATTCCTGGGTGATGTTGAAGGCATACCAGGACACAGCGATCATGGTGCACAAACCTTTTGACAGGAAAAAAGCCAAGAGGAAATTCTTAGATTATTGATTCTGGAGACATTCCTTTATTTATTCATAGGGAAGTATCATAGGAATGTAAAGATCTATATTTTGGGATCAATTCCACTGATTTCCTTCACCTACAATGCACTTTCCTGCACAGGAAAAGTGTGGTTTTACTTCATTGTATTCACCTTGAAGCATGAAAAGTACTCCAGCAGTTCCAGCAATCCTCCCCTTGAGCACATAGTTCTCCCCTCCAGCCTTCGAGCACTGTATTCCTATCAGGGCTGCCACTAGTCCAAAGCTGCCAAACACTACGGCGGTGATCATCAAGGCACGAGACGCCTGCATGTAACCTGGAAACGCAACAATAAAACAGCTGGTTCACTCTCTGCTTTTAAATGTCACTGATTACTTATCATAGGCCTTTACAAGGGTTATGATGAAAGGGATGAAAGGACGTTCAGATGAATTATGTCTGGAGCTTGATAGTTAAACCTTTATGGAGTGGACTTTAGTGCACCAGGGCTTATAAAAAGGTGAAATATTCCCTTGGTTACAACCTTAATATTCCATCTGTGTTCTGAAATATAACAGATTCTTCAGCTAAATGTGTTCTTTTTTGTGGTTGAAAACTTGAAAGATTTCTTAAATTGCACACTAAAAAAGTTGAAATATCCATTGAAAGGCTGCTTCCCTCACTAAATGTTTGGGGGTTTAAGTCCAAACTAAACTCTCACGTATTAAAATACAGTAAAAAGCAATCAAATGATTAATCCATTGTTTAGTTAACAGGTATACGCTATTATTCCAGATCTATATGACTAAATACGTTTGTAGTATTTCAGGGAATTATTGTCATTTTAGAGAACATACCACTCAGTGCGAGAAGAGACGGGAACTCCCTGCAGTTATGTACCCCTGTTGAATCCGAGGCACAGGACATCCATAAGTTTTCATATATGGTAGACGTGGTGATGACATTCCCGTCCACGGTTGAGGTCCTCCAGTAACGGTTCGGCAAGGCGATGCCCACCATCATCCACCCAACGAACCCCAGCAGCAAAGCCACCACTTCCACAATTGGATCCATGACCCTCAACACTCCTGCAGGCAACTGAACGTCTATCCAGATCAGATTCAATAGTTGAATGAAAACTTGTTAGAAAACCCAGTGTGTGTGTGTGTGTGTGTCTGTGTGTGATCCACGTCTGAAGTAAATGCCACAGTGTGTGTGTGTGTGTGTGTGTGTGTGTGTGTGTGTGTGTTAGTCTGCGGATGAGATGTGCTAAGTCCCACTGATATGTTAAATGATTTATATGACTGCTTTCTCTCGAATCCCTCCCCTGACACACACACCCACACCCACACACCCACAGACACACACACACACAAACACCCACACACAAACACACACACACAACCATACACACACTATCTTCTTTTTACACCCCTGAAACTGAACAGGTGTTTATCAGTTGACAGAGTCCAATGGTCATCTTTTTCCCTTAATCATGCTGAAATATGTAGGTTTTCCTCTATTTTTAAGATTTAATCAACCATTGTCTTTTCAAAATGCATCTTAACACCAAGAAGGCAAAATTGTATTCAGATTTAATCAATCATGATACAAATATGGCAAATGTATTACATTTGTAATAATTGTATATCTGGGTACGGTGATTGCTTTATAAAATATTAATTCAAGTATTCACATTTAGTGCTGTGATTACTGACCTTGATTGTTTATCCAACTGCTCCTTGCTTGTGTTATTGTTTTGATTTTGAATATCTCAAGGCCACATCAGCACAAGGTCGCAGCCGTTAAGCGTCACAGCCTCCATTTTCATTTCAGATACGTTTTACTGTGGTTTGATGCGTCTGGGCTCGTCTCCTTTCTTTTGTGTTTGCATGTTTCAATAATCTGCCCGATAGGCTCCTCAGCAAATCCAGGGCAGTGAGTCCAAGCCGCACTGATAATATTCAGATAATACGTAACCTGACCAAGTCTTCAAGAACGTGGAGATTTATTAACGGGCAAACTCATTAGGTATGAGGGTCAAGGAGGAGGGTCCAAAAGTAGATCTACTGACCCAAACTGGTTATCAGTTGTGGGTGAGGAGGGGAGAGATGTGAGAGTGTGTGGAAAGAAACAAGTTAGTTTGTTGCAAATCAATCATAGTTGCAAGGTGATAATAAGTTTTTTTTTTTAAAGAAAGGGTTTATATTTAAAATGGGTATGATTTTGAGAAAAGTGAGATGTGCAGATTAGATTTGAATAGTTGAATTAATAATGTAACAAATGTGAGCAAATGTATAGTTTTCTAATGTTAAATGTTGATGGATTACTGGATTGCAGTTTGGATTAAAATACATTTCTTTTCTGTTTTAATCACTAATCATGTAAACACTTTTTTAATAATCATCTGTGAACCACTAAAATCCATACAGAACCGTGGAAAAGTCTTTGACTGGTTCTCAAACTGGGGCATGTATACTACTGGTGGTACTTGAGGTGGCGCATATTGGTACGCGCTGAAAATGTGCAGAGATTCTCTTAATGTCAATCATCAATAAGGCTTTTTGTCTGTTAAAAAATATTAATTACTCACCCCATGTGCAAGCTTCTTTTCTATGGAATTCAAATAAATAAGACAGAAACTGACACAGTGTCAAACAAAGCACTTCATTAGGACATAGTTGTAAATGTGTTGTAAATCTGGCTGAATGTTATTTAGGAGGTGGTGTCATTTTGACAAATCAAATGTTTACTAAGAGAAAGCTGGAAACCTACGGACTAAATTAAATGTTGTTCGGTGTATTCTGCCCCATCATAAATGTCTCATTTTATTACTGCACTGTTTGCCAAAGCACTTTTTTTTACTGCCGCCCTGCAACAGCATCGTTTCCCCTCTGTTATTGGGACACAAGGTCCCGATTAATTACACTGAGAAAACAAACCTGGAAAGATCTTTCACCTTTATCGTTATGCTTTCTAGGTCAACGACAACAGTATGGCAGAAAGATACATTCATCTGCTGTATATTAGAGTGTGTTTAAGTGTGTGTGCTAAAGACAAATAGATTGGATTGTTTACAGAAGCTAATGCTAAATATGACAGCACAGAGAACATAACGATTTTCAATTTGGATTTGGGGATATCTACATGTAATCTGGTATGACATCATTTGGATTATGCAAACATTTTCATGGAGGTTCTGCTGCTTTGCAAATTTGCGTTTGAGGTTGTTTCCTCTACAAAGATTGCAAATGTGCAACAAATGTAAAATAAGCTTAAAGAGCAAAAGCAAAAGTCGGTTCGGTTGGTTTCCCTTTTGTCAGCCTTTTTGCTTACACTCCCTTGAATTTCAGTTTGGACAAAAACTAGTGAGCTTATCCCAATACTCCTTGATCCGAATTCCACCCCATTTAATCCAAATTTGAAACAATGAAAGCATCCATGACATCGTTAAAGACAATCACAATAAAGGCCAGGAAGGAATATTGCTCAACATAATTAAACATGAAGGACCACTGTTTGCTAAATCACACATCCCATTTTCCGCTGTATAGACTTCTGCTCAATAAACTGCTCATCCTCTGCATTGCACAATAACTATAAAATCACTGTGACGGTGTGAATACAAGGTACATCCTGACCAGGACACCATGTTCTCAAACGTATTACACCTTTCCTTGTGATGATGATGATGATAGGTTAATATTGCTTAAGTATTTCACTTAATAATTCTTGGCCCCTTGCCTCTAACTCAAACTCAAGTCAATCTGAACGACACCTGCTCAGATGAATCATGTGGTTAATGTTTGTCTGAAGATGAGTTGGAAGACGATTCCAGCTCTTCTAACTACTAAAATGATATTTTGTCATGTCAGATCCTGCTTTTTACAGCTCAGACACACACAGGTACATTGTTTTCCCCTGATCCTTCACCCACTCGATTGCCTCTTTCACACCAAACATGATTGATGTCTTCTGTGATCTGTCACTTCAGAGTTTCGGTCATGTCAGGTGGGTTAATAAATAACGCCACACGAGGCTGATAACGTCACACACAACTGATAGCCACCACAAGTGTTCCTGTTGTAAAACAGCGTCAACTCTGAGGGGTCGAGACGTGAAATAGGTGGGCAACAGATCAACTCAGCCCATATGTTTATGTTTGAACCTCAAAGACCCGCTGGCTTAGATTATCACCATTATCTGAGAAGACAAGCGGCAAACTCCTTCGGTGCTTTTATTGTGCCACTGCAAATGTAAACTGGACTTTGCTCAATCAATAAAGGATTCATATGACAATGAAGAGGAGAGACTGAATCAGGGAAAGGGAAAAGTACAGACAGAAGAAATAAAGAGCAAAAGAAACTCAACTTCACTTCAAAATAATTTTTATTTAACATGCAAACACAGCCGATGAGCATTATTACAGGACACATTTGTTCGTAATAGTTACATTCCCTGTCTGACAATTAGTACAAATTAAATCAAACATCATGTCCAAAATTACATGTAAGTATATTTGCGTCCATCTAAACTCCAGTAGCAGATTCTTCTAAGATTGGCAGATGCAACAAAGAAATCCCTCTGTAGCCTTTTGGCATTGTGAGCTACACTTCCTTCTTCCCTCTACACCAGCAACACTTTCCTGAACAATGCATTTCTTTGTGTCTGTAAAAACAACACAACCTCTAACACAATTGCACTTTTATACAAAATGTAAATGTCAACACAAGATCTAATGAATTACATAAAGCTGCACCTTGCCTAATGTATTTACACAAATTATGAAGGTGCCCTCATGCTAGTGTATGAATAAACTTAGTAATGTCATATGTATGGAAAGTCATCACTCTGCAGTAATATGGAAACAGGTAAGTAGTTTAAAAATGTGAAGATCATATTACTCTCAAATCCTGTAACTGTAGGCGGCCACGCAAAGCAAGAATTAAAGGAATATGGTCACACTTTCTCCACAACCTTTTGATCTGTTATTTGGGGGAAGTTTGGGATCAGTGTGTTAAGTCCAGCTCAAACCAAAACCGGCCCGTCCCTTTTTCCAGGTTAGGATTTAGAAGCGCCCTTCGACACCGCCAAGCCGATGAGGCCCGCTAAGCCGGCCACGCCCAGGCCGATGCCCCCTACGATCACCATGCCGACCAAGCCATCTAGATGAGGACACGTGAACGTGAGTGCTGGGAATTCATTAACTCAAACCAATGGTTAACTATTAAACTGATAAAGCTCTATTATCTCGCTGCCACTCAACATTATATATGTGCAGTGAGATCTGGAGTCTTCCTCACCTTTTTTTAAAGCTTTTTCGATGAGTTTCTCCATGTCCAAGGCCTGTTTGTTCCCCGGCTCGTTCTTCAGGAGCGTCCGGATATACTTCAAAGCTTTCTCATATTCCTGGGGGGGGGGGGGATTCAACACCCAGGAATTTAATTGAATATTTAAGGTGAAATACAAACACATTACCAAATATTTCAATCATCTCCAGAGTGACGCTCACTTTGAGTCTGTAGTTGGCCACGGACAGATAAAACAGAAAGTCCCTGGAGTCATCTTTTGTTGCTTTCTGCACGAGATCTACAATAAAAAACACAAACGGGGGCAAACGTGACATCTGGAAACCCACATGCTGCTATCTTAGAGCAGTTGTTCCTTTTTGAACTGCATCTACAATAAAAACACACACACGCTGATGTTTTAGAGCAGTTATCTCTTTGTAATCAGTAGAGCTGACCTGCTTTGAGTTTCTCACAGTTTGTTCTCATTATCTCCCAGACGAGAAGAAGAAAATATAATGTTCTGTGCCTGATCATGTTTGCACACTCATTTTATTTATGAGAGCATATTCTAGCAATGTCATTGAATATGTAGACACTGGGACATTAACATATCATTATATTATCTAATTATTGTATTATATCTGAATATCTTGAATCAACAACTCACCATCCAGGAGCACGATTCCCTTCTTGATATCCTCACTGTATTTGCTCCTGATCAGACACCAGGAATACTCAAACTTGGTTTCCTTGGAGACGGAGCCTTTCACCTGCTCGTTGTTATATTTCTTCTCAAATTTCTAAGAAAGAAGAAACATTGAATCTATCTCATACTGGCGGGTACAAACATTCACTGATTACTTGCAATTTATTTGTTTAGCGTTGTTGTAAGTTTTATGTTTCAAGACATCTCATTGCATTGGGGCAGATCATTGTCATTGATTTCACTTTAATTACGTCAACAAAGTAATCAAATAATGAGTAGAATTTGACATAACCATTGTCTAACATGTACAAATAAGACACAACCCGTCCCTAAAATAATCAACGTTAATTATGATGAAGCAGAATCAGTTTGTGGTTGATAAACATTATTTAGCGAGTGAGATGTGACGTTTGTGTCAGTGAGCTAACGTTAGCCACACAGCACGTCGAGACGTCCTTGATGCGTTTTTCAGCATTTGTGGAGTGTACAGATATTAACAGTACGCTCTTAATGTTTCTGTAATTCTCCGCTTCGTTTATAATATGAATATAAGACGTTTTAATCATGATGAGACTTACTAAAAGGTCTTCGGGAGCTACAACATCACTAACAACAGCCTCCATGTTTCCGGAAACAGCTTGAAGACACGCCTACTTTGGGCTTGTGACATATGTGTTTGTTGCTGCGTCATCTGGGTCGTCGCAAGCAACAATTGCGTAATTAAAAACAATTCATTCTTTTGAAAACGCGATTATTTCTTTCGTTTTAAGCATAACGTGTACCTTCTGTGACAATGACGTAGATTTTATGGCGAGGAAAAAACATTTGCTCACCAACGTTGTATTTCCCGTTTGTAAGCGTTGCAATATTAACGCAAAAAAAGCTAATTTAAAACAGCGTTTGTCATGCGCACGAAGAGGCCGAGTAACTTTCATTACATTTCTAATTACAAAACACAAAATTACAACGACATTGATGCCAACTAAGCTAACAAAAGTTTCAACAATGATCTCAATATACAATACCAAATCTAGTTCATCTTGGCTTTTTCATTTATTAAATGTATACAACATATACAAAGACGATACCATTTGGGGGGGTCATGTAGGGATTCTCAAACTTTCTGTAAAAAACGGAAGTTGAAAATTGCCCTTACATTCGTTGTCTCACACTTTGAAGGCTTTTTATTTAAAATATTAACTTTGATGTCAATTTTGTAAAGGTAAACAATATTTTGTTCCAACAGAAATGTAATATATGAATATATGAGATGTAATATATGAAAGAATATGTGTAGTAACATTACATACAGTCAAATGCTTATGTTACAGTAAATACAATACAAGTCCGTTATACCGTATGACTGAAATGAAAGGGTGCTGTGGAGGCTTCATTTGTCCTTTTTTAGGTGTGCTGGAGAAAAAGCAAGAGGCAACAGTTCACTGAGGCTGGTTTCCTTGTAAGATCCATCCGGTTTGGTTAAGTACACGATCCAGTCGGTGCCAAACTGGTGAAAGACAGAGGTGAACACAGGCATGAGAGTACTAAAAGTTAATAAAACACAAGATTAACAGAAGTCATTGAGTTTGAGTGTGTTGTGGTTGGATGAGACAGCACATCTGCCATACAGGAGTGTTTACACTTTACAGGCCAGTGGAGCACAGCGACCCCTAGTGTACACAAAGGGACCCTCACGAGGTCGCGGTCACTGGTTTATGCATCATGCCCTCACCTCCATTAGAACCTGTCGACAAGCTCCACATGGTCCAACAAAACGGTCTTCGATATCACTGGAGAGGAGAAGATAAAGCATAAGAACATGTGATGAATCAACCCTGAAATGTCTCCTCATTCCGTGTCTCACCATGTCACAGCGATGGCGGTGAACTGCCTGTGCCCTTCCACCACAGCTCTCTGTATGGCCGTCCTCTCTGCACACACGGTCAGGCCGTAGGAGGCATTCTCCACATTACAGCCTGGAAACATGAGAAAAACAAACAGACGCTTTCTTTCAGCCATTTCTGATGGACGTGCATATCATGAAAAGAGAGAATACACTCACAGGAATATTACCTGTAATTATGGTGCCATCTGCTGCCAACACCGCAGCACCGACAGGGAATCGGCTGTATGGGCAGTAAGCCATGTCCCGGGCCTGCAAGCACTTGGAAATCAGTTCTGACACCTCGACTGTGTACAAAAAAAACAGAATGATATTAAGTGAAATTGGAGGATGACATATCTTGCAATAGATACAGCCGGGGGCACTGGGTGTTTCAGATCTTTCACAAACAGACACCCTCAGTGGGTTTGATCCAAGTTGCTCTCTCCTCATGATCCACAGCCTGCCTTCCCTTGCTTGATGGGTCAGAGGTCAGCTCACCATTATGTCCCCCACCTTGTTACATTTGCATTACCTGGTTGTATCCTATCCTTCGCTGCGTTTTGGATCCTGGGCAGGGTTACACAAGCAGGGGGAGTAACTCCTGCTTATGCCATTCTCATTTGCCCTCACAGCTAAATCCAACCAACAACCGCGCAAACGCTCTGGAATTTATTTGATCTTAAATGTATTTTATCAATGTTGATCTTAAGAATCAACTGCAGGTAGTTCATGTTTTGATACAATTCAGTAAAGTCAGATAGACATTTAAAGGCTATCTATCTATCTATCTATCTATCTATCTATCTATCTATCTATCTATCTATCTAGTAATGCTGTGTAACATCATAGACTACAATAGTAATAAATCATTACATACCTTCATACCTGACCAATGCTTTTATGTGGTTGTTGATGTGCTAGTACATTTTGTATGCTGGTGATTTATAAGGACACAGGGGACAGTGCTGCAGTTCACAATCTGTCTCTGTGCACAGAAGTGGCTCAGGTCTCTCGTCATCAACTGAATAGTTTTGTGTCTCTGCAAAATATGTACAATAGATTGGACCTACATTTACCTGCTACAGTATCTTGTTTTGTTGTATGGTTCTTTGGTGAGCTCAGCATCAACAGTGAAGTACATACACTGATATGCTATAAAGGTGTACGTTCTGATCGCACACTTCAATTACTATCCCTTCCTTTTCCATAATAAAATTGTTTCAATGTTCTGTTAAATTAAAAAAAGCTCTACAAGACAGTTGTAACCCCAAACTAGGGAAACTAACTGGTAATATTGTCGCATTGTATTGCTCATAAGGTGTGGGAACCTTTTCGACAACGTGAGACCGGACTGTTCTACCCGGACACTTTATGTTGAAGGACTTCGAAGCGTTGTTGACGCAAAAAAAACCCAATAACATCCCGTTCAAACTCGCTGTGTTCATTTAACGCTCTGGAGGATTAATGTCTGTTCGGGTTTATTTATTTTGCATAACCTCACATAGGAGCGCGACTATTTCTACACCCACAGTTTAGGTATAATGTGCAATATAACCCGTATTACATTACATTACGATCATTTGGCAGACGCTTTTATCCAAAGCGACTTACATTACATTACCACCCTTCGCAGAGGGGGGAGCAATTAAGGTTTCGGTGCCTTGCTCAGGGGAACCTCGGCAGGGGCTCGAACCGGCGACCCTCCGGTTCCAAAGCGGAACCCACTGAGCCACTGTGCCTCCCTCGCACATTTTCAGGGTTGCTAATTGATTTAGCTGTCAGAGCTGTCAGAGTTCGACCAGGGTTCAGGATTCGGTGAACAGCAACACCGATTGAGACTTTACTTGTCAAATCAAACACCAGTAATGGATAACAGCGTTCCAATAATTGTTACGGCTGACTCGTTTCACGTCACGTTTAGAATGATGCGTTTTTCAATTATTAGCTATAAAACTCGCTGGAAAAACAAATAAACAAGCAATGCATTGAAAGAAAGCTCTTACCTCGGCTTGCTTCAATAACCCATCGCTCTGTATTAAGAAAACATAGTTGAACCAAATACCACGGAGGCGGCAAACTGATGGGTTATTGCTTCCATCGGTAGCTGCACACGTACCTCCATCATGCTGCTGTCTGGATTAGTACTCCTATCAATCAAATCGATTGTTTTTGATCCGATTCAGATGCATAAACGTGTGTTTCCGCCCTGTGTGTAACTCCGCCCCAGGATCCAAACCACTTTAGCTCTTATTTCTGTCCATCCAGTCATCACGGTTTATTGTATGACTTTGTGAAACTTCCAGAAACATGTAAATAGAGACAGAGTGTGTGGGGGGGAGGGGGACTTGCCTGACATTGCAGAAAGTTAAGAGTGGTCGCTGGTTAAGTGGGGATCAATCCTGGAGCGTTATAGCTGGACCGTCATGGACAAGTGGATGGACAGTTTAACTCTTTGAGACTTAAGTATTCAACCAGGTTTGATGACGGCAGCGGGCACAGCTAGGGGCCGGACACTGTTTACCTTCACCGCATTGGCTGGTTGGACAGCTGGAGGCACTTTTGTCCACATTTGTTCTCGCGAGAAAGAGAAGCGGGGTTTGCATGATGACCTCCCCCACTCTCGTTGCACAATATTGGACTTCTTTGATTAAGAGATTTATAAAAGCAGCAGGAACGTTTTTGAAACAATGCAAACAGTTTTAAATGGAAGTACAACAAACACGTGATTTAAAAAGAATTCCCTAAACAAAATCAGGTTAAATAACCGTTTTCACAATGGGAAAAGATGTAATACAACATTGTACACATGCACAAAAAATCGTCTGTCTGCTACTATGCCATTTATATTAGAGCATTTCCATATGTGGGCACCTTTTATTGCATCTTTATGAAATATATGTAACAGAAATAGATGCAGCTGACCTTACATAGCTGAGATAAATATATCATCTGGCCTACAGTACACACCAGATACACACCTACATTTTTTTTGCATAGATGACACCTTAGCTCCATCTGAAATATACTCTATGTGTATATATTTGTAACATGTTCTCCTTTTAACATATTTATAGCACATACATGATTGACCTTTAAATATATGTAAAAAAATACACAAGAGCCAATGTATTACATATTTTTATCATTGCACATCGCTTGGAACTTTAAAAACTGAAGTAGATGGTATTTGCAGTTGAATATTGACATGGTACTAAATATATTCTGTGTGATGTATAATTTATTCATATTTACTACTACTTTTCTTGTCCAACTGTGTCAATAATGTTTCATTGATTCTAAAAATAATGGAGCCAGCCTCTTATTTCTGACCATATATTGACATTTCATCTGATATAGTGTTATATATATATATACTTCTTCATATATTCACTTTCACCAAGGCAAATCCTAAGGTGATTCGTGTCTAGGACAGACAAGCAATAGTGAACAAAGTCCCATATGGTCTAGCGGTTAGGATTCCTGGTTTTCACCCAGGTGGCCCGGGTTCAACTCCCGGTATGGGAACATTTCTGTTACGTGTTTGATGTGTGTTAAGATCTTCCTTGTGGGGAAAAACAAAAGACTCGAGCCATTCCAAACTGCAAACCCCCTGCTGGCCCGCCTAGGATAAAAAATAAAAAGATCTTACTTGCTGTGTTCTAGATCCTCTTGTTTGTCATGCGGCCCTTTGTCCTTTACTGCTGTAACACTGCAAATTCCCCCACCTGGGCACTTATTAAAGATATTAGAATAGAAGTACTAATTCCTGTGTTTCTCACTCCAAAAGACTATTAGAATTATTGTGTGATTGAGTGTTTTAACTATAAGGTTCTGCACCATAATGTCTCACACATTCCTATAGAACTCTGTGTTTGTTGGTGCAGGGTCCAGTATGACGCAGCACATCAGTCCGATGCAATTCTTGGTCAGCATGGCCACCATTGCGAAAGTCTCCAAAAGTGCGTTCCAGAAAGCAAACGTGTACAGGGTCTTGTTACAGTAAAGACCATCAGCTGCTGTAGGATCGTAGTTGGGCTGATAGACTGAGAAGACCCATACATCACCTACAGTAGAAGTAATATGGGACAATAAATCAACTAACCCATTATGATTTCTGTGAGGAAGTGCAATATATCAAAACATTTAATAACTATACATTTGACCTCTTACCAGCCAGGATCCAGCAGAAGATAAACAGGCTCATCATGACCATCACACAGGCTTTGAGGCAGCTTGGGGGCGGCTGTGGCTGAGACCCGTAACTCATCAATTGGATCATAATCAGGGACCACAAAACCAGACCTAAGATGTAGTTTGGGATGTTTGGCTGCTGAGGACACTCCTTGAAATACACAACACCTGTGAACAGATGCATGCAGAGTGATGATTGGGTGCAAAACAGTTGAGGATTATTGAAAGAAGCGAATATAACTGTGATTACAAACCAATGATGACTCGTGCCAGATTTATGACTGCAAACCATACGATGACAGAAACTAGAGGCAAGAATAACAAAACAGTTTACTTCAGTTCAGATGCAAACAAGTAACCTGATTGTATTATTTGTAAAGGATAAACTTGATGATACCTGTGTATGTACTCACCTGGGAGTCTTGGTGGTCTGACTTGGGGAGGATCCAGTTTAAGCCTCAGTGCAAAGCCCACAGTCATTGATGTTGGCTGGCCTGTAGAGGATGTTAATGGGCAAAAACTATTAGATTATCCATCAAGTATCCATTATTTAGTTAGATTTAGTAATGATTTCTGCTCTGGAGGTAAAACTGAAAATTAAAGGAGATATTTTTTGTCATGTATGTGCAACTAGAAACCATAATTCAGTCTTTATTTATCATCATCCAACATGTAGAGAGTCTCTTTTCTATTCTATTTATGCATATTCTTTATTTGTTTTTAAATGCTTTCATACATAAATAACAAGAGGCTATTCTGAATTTGGATTGTCAGTTTACATTTCAGAAAGAAAGAGATGCAGTGAATGGAAAGGGAATGAGGGCTTGTCGCAGGAATGTTGCATTACACAATCCAAAAATGAAAAAGAGAAACGCCACTAACTTAACTAAACTTAAGTTGTTCAGTCGAGATTAAGAAGAGAGTTATTGTTAGCTGAGTAATGAAATATCATTCAATTCCTCTGGGGCTGTAGACAAAACTCATTACATGGCGCATATACAGTAGATCACAATGTATGACTTGTTCCTTATTTGAGGAATCAATGTACTGTATTCCTTCAATAATATTATCTGCAACATGAGTGTTGCAACATCAAAAATGCTTTTAGGTTATAATAGAAAAACAAACTTGCCTGCCATTGCAGCTGGAAACACCGTCTCACCCGATTGCTTCTTCGGCTGCAACTAACAACACCCAACGAGGGCATTATAGACACTTCCAAGAAGGTATGGGGCTTTCCAAAGTGAAGTGATGGCATGTGAGGTGTGTGTTCACGTGTGGACTGTGAAGAAACTGAAAGCAAAACCTCAGGGAAATCCACTGAACTGCATCTGAAAGAGACGATAGAGATCAAAACACCTGTTGTGAATATGAGACCATATTTGTTTTGACTTGCCCCAAAAATCTGGGGGATGAATTCTGCAAATGATGTGAGGAAAAAAGTAAACTTGAGGGGTTCATACCTCCACCAAGGCTGAACAATTCTACAATAAACTACTGTACAATAATCATTGATCTGTATGAAGCTACTAAGAAAGTAGGAAAGTGAAGTAGGACACACATTTTTCTCTCTTTCTCTTCACCACAGCCTATGATGCCTCCTGTAGCTGCCTACACTGCTGTTTGACACCATCCACATAGACACATAAGAACTGTACCTATGAGATCATCGTATCAGCATCACTGATGCCATTCTAGACTCTGCTCTGTTCTCACAAACCCACGGCGGCCGTGGCTTTCGGTTGTTTCCATTTGAAATTACTTGTACCTCATATTGCCTATTTTGCCTCAGGGTCTAAGTTCTTCTTTTTCTTTCTCCCTCTGGGTCTCTGCCTCTGTCAAATGCCTGCTTCAATTAAAACATACAAAAAAAAGTTTGTTTTCAAGCCTCTGGGGTCTCAGGTTGTCTTTACTTCACCCAAAATACATTTTTGAAGGACCTAACCCCAGTGATTCTTAGTTGACAAAAAGATGTTGCTAATTCCAAATGGAAGTGGATGTTGATGATATCCTTTGGGTCTGATGGCGACCTACAATTTCCTTTTTTTCTGTGATTTCCTGTCTGTTTAGGGATAATTTTAAAAAACCTCTTGCAATTTAGACTTTTTGTCTTATTATTGAATTTTTCCAATATCACTGGAAAGCCCAGGATAGCCTCTGTACAATGCAGCAGTGATTGATAGAGTAGCTCATAAGAGTAAAGAGGAGATGCATGTGAACAAAATGTCCCCTACAGAGGACACAAGTCAATGGGCTGGGTCTCAGGATATAATTGTATATGAAGTATTCATCATACTTCTGATGCACAGAATCTTGTTCACTCCATATCTTTGCTCCAAAAGGTCAACAAAGGAGTCATTAAGCATTACTGTGTGCCAATCCCTCTGTTTACTTAGCAATAGGCCATAAATAGAAGTAACAATCTTTCATCATCATCGTCGTCAGTAGGAGCAGCAGGTATCAAAGGGCACCACATCCCCTGAACACACACACATTCACAACTTCTTCTTCCCCTCCTAGATTAACTTGTTCTTATCTGAAGTCCAAGAGAACATATTGTGGTCCAACATTAGATGAAATAAGATTACAGGCAGTCACACCATTGCTCGGCCTTTGTTCCCCCCGTGCTTAACTGTCACTGCCGGTGTTTGCCTTTGCCTCAGAGTGGCTGCAGGTTGAGCTGCTGCTCACTCGTCTCATTGCTTTTTGGGAGCCAGTTGTTGAAGTTTTGGTCGTTATTTTACCTTTGACGAAACAGACATAGAAAGAAGAAAAAGCTGAGAAACTATGTGTTGTACAGGGAAATGTGCCCGTCTGGTGGGCCTCATCCTGCTGCCTTCAGCGTTCATCTGCATGATCGCCAACCTGCTGCTGTTCTTCCCCGATGGACAGAGCCTGGAGAACAAGAATATCACCCTGGAAGTCTGGCTCATGGGGGGGCTCATCGGAGGGGGCCTGTTTGTGAGTACTGCATCATGATCGCTGTAAATCTACCACGTCTGGACTGAAACCTGCTTACTTTTGGAGTCATGCATTCTGTTCTGTGTAAACCAAATCAAATCTGTCTTGAAGCTTTTTTATTATTATTATTGTTGTTATTTTCTTTCCTTCCCATTCAATTTCATTCAATCTGATTCAAAAACCTTACCTGGATATGAATTTGTGTACATTTCAGTTATTTTAAAAGATACATTTTGAGTTATTTACAATTTCTACGTAATTGAAAATCAGCTAATTAATCTGTCAATGTCCCAGTTTATGATTATTTATAAATGAAATCCAGTAAAATGGCTTCAACATTTTTGCATTTGATCTGATGCTGCAGCTATAAAAATGTTATCTTGATCAGGCAGGATTTTGCTTTTACAAATCTTTGGACCAAGCAGATAAAGTAATCAAATAGCATGGAAAGTGTTTTAAATAATTTAAAGCTACTCAAAGGAGGAAGGAAGGAGAAAAGGATGTAAAAAAAGTTGAAGCTATCAACACATAAGCAGATCTCCAGTACTTCCTCTTCGAAGGGACACAATTACACACAAAGGCCTGATTGATTCAGCTATCTTGACATTTTAAAGATTAATAGCAGGAAAATAAACAATTCATAAATGTATAATCTGGCCAGTGTGTCAGAGTGAGCTTTGGTGATTGTTTAATAAGTTTATGTCACCGTTTATCAGCTTTATATTATAGTTTGAGAGTGGAGTGTGATCAGTTTTGGTGATACTGCACCCAAGGGTGATCCCTGACCTCCCCCACCCACCACTGTGCTGATGTCACTGACAAATATTGGTTTAGAGGATAAGAGAGAGAGCATACACACCGATAAAGCAGAAATGTATAAAAACACATGCACGCGGTATAGACACAAATGTATAACACACACACACACACACACACACACACACACACACACACACACACACACACACACACACACACACACACACACACACACACACACACACACACACACACACACAAATGCATTTTAGAAGCTGTGGCCTGTTAGGAATTCATTCTCGCCATGCAAACTAAACCTCGTTCTCTCAACTTTTCAGATGTTGTGCCCGAGTTGCTCCGCTATCAGGGCAGGGGGCAAGGGTTGCTGTGGTGCAGGTTGCTGTGGTAACCGTTGCCGGGTGAGTCAAGTCATTTGAAAGACACATGCGTAAGCTCAATTTAGATAATGATGGGCAGTAAAATGTAAACATGAGGGAAAGGTAATCTATGACGATGTGTGATACAGGCGCCGCACTGAATAGACCTTTCAGGAGTATCGCACCGACAAAAGGGCAGATATCATTTTCTTCTCTGCTATGAAAGCATCAGGGAGTGGATGGTAATAAATCAGTCAATTTGGAGTCATAACTGGGCAGTAAATACCCACTCAGTGAGGAAGAGGAACTTAATCTGCCTGTACTCTCTGCTGATTAGTTTGCATTTTGTCTGCATACTACTACTATACATAATACTCACTTTTGAAGCCTGTCTGCTGCCCTATAGGATCCCACCTGAAAGATCAAATCAATCAAGTCGCACAAATGTCATGACATTTGAAGGTTATTCCCTCAGAACAAAAACATTCAATTGAAAACAATGGAATTAACCATGGGAATGATCAAAAAAGAGATGTCCGGCTTTCAGAAACTGCAGATACCGGAAAGAAAACAGAAATCCTCACCACCGTGCGGGTGAATACAAGATAACACATCCATCTGTCTCTCTTCCAGATGTTGAACTCTGTGTTCTCTTCTGCTTTTGGCCTGGTCGGAGCAATTTACTGCGTCAGTGTGGCCTCTTCAGGTTTGGGTAAAGGACCCATGTGCCAGGTGGCAGATGAAGAATGGAAGTACCCCTTTAAAGACATGAGCACGTGAGTTAACGTAGTCATTCATATAAGCGTTCCATGGGGTTAATAGCAAGAAGGTCAGAAAAAAGAAAGTGCTGGATGTGTCCTATCTTTGTTGGTGCCACAGTCGGCATGCTCAAAGAACAGAAACATGTAAGGCTATTTATATCCACTAGGTGGCAATGTGGCTCTACCTTTTCTGTTCTTGTATAAGTGAAAGGCAGCCTGTGATGATTGTGTCTATACAATCAGATTAAGCTACATTTGCTGTCAGTGAAACTTACTTTGCAACTTTGGTAAAATTCCAACCTGTGTACTGTATTGTGTATGTTGGCCGCAGGGTTGGGATGATTGGCACGGCGGATGCATTTCATTTCACAAGCTCAGGCACGCAAAAACATTACGATCATTACGATCATTTGGCAGACGCTTTGCTTCTGACAGCAAGAGAAAGAGAATGGCCCTATGAAACCGATCAGCTGATTGGAAACTGTTAATAAGTGCGGGCTGTCGTTAATGTGTAGACTACTGCTGACCAGGATGACAGCAATGTTTAAAGGGCGCCAATGTTTACAGGAGCCAAGTTTGAGGCATGATTACACAATGCATGGTGGGATATTAATATTCTACCACAGCCTTTCATTCCTCTCTTTCTCTAACAACCATCTAGTTCCCTTTTGTTCAGTTTCAGTGTAATTCTCTTATTTGTACTGTGGCAAAACACCACCAAGCCGACCGCTCAATGTTGCCATAAAAACAACGCTGTGACAGGAAGTGATCCAGTATTTCCAAAATACAAATTATTTTGTAAGATACTGGGCCTGTCCCTTTTTAGAAAGTTCCCCTCTAACTGCATTTGTGCAAAAATATAATGCAAGTACTCTATTTCCTCTCCTATACTCATACACAGTAACAGCTGTACTACTATTTTCTGCTGTCTGTGTATGTGCTGAACTATACGAGCTTATGATCCGCTCTCTTCTCTCCCAGAAGTAACAGCAGCTACCTGTTCGACCAGAGCAAGTGGGATGTCTGTGTGTACCCCAAAAACATGGTGATGTGGCACGTGGTGCTGTTCTCCATACTGCTGGCCATGAGCAGCATGCAGTTGATCCTCTGTGGCATCCAGGTGATTAATGGCTGCCTGGGCTGCTTCTGTGGGGACTGTCGGGACAGCAAGGAGGTAAACACAAACTCAGCACATAGATGTGATACATAGATATGTGTTTACATTTATGTACATCTATACATCACATCTATATACACATCTATATATGCTCTCTGTTCCTCTTCTTCTGTTTTGTGTTTCTCTTTCGCGCTATAATCTCTCAAATAGACCAATAATAATAATGATTTTAGTTGCAGTTGAAGTTGAAGTTGCAGGAGTCTTGACTTCTTCAGGAAGTTTCCATTGTGATGGCATAGAGGATTCCTCAAGAGGTGCTCTCTATCGCTGCAAAAGCCTTTAGAGAGATCAGTAAACCAAATTTGTTCTGTGAAATTGGTGAAGTCCTCCGTTCCCAAGAAATGAAGACAATTAAAAGTCAAAAGATTTGTCCACTACAAACTATATTCCTTAATCTATAGTTCTATATTAATAAGATGTTAATAAATGGATTTTTGGCTGTGATCTTCTGTAGTTCTTATCCAGAAGGTAAACAATGTGGATACCTGCAATGTATTCTTGCGTTCTAAGACAACATCAGTTTAAAGTCAAGCCTTAAAACTGGAAAAATCAGGAAAGAAGGAAGCAATAAAATTCCTTACTGGAACAACTCAAGTGGACCAGTGAATCAGTGAACCCGTGCATTCTGTGTGGAAGTGAGCCAACCATTCTTTGGGGTTTGATGTGAAACTTTGGCCAAATCACTGCTTAATTTATTTCTGCATTGCTGGGATTCTATCACATCCCCATCTGATGGGAAACAGGAAAAGGAAGCGGGTTTTCTGTGTAAATTTGATCACATTTGGACACATGCAGGCAAGGAAGTGGGTAGATTGGTTGTTGTGTGATAGAGTAGCAGCATTAAACAGGATCATTCCTTCCCACACGCAACGGAAGCTGCACTCAATTTCAGGAATTCACATCTAAGATCACATCCATAACATCAAATTCTTGCTTTGCAGCCTTCTAAACAACCAAGCACCTGAATGCGTCTCATGTTTTCCAATTCACCCCAAACTAGACCTAACGTGACTCATTTGACTCATTTATAATACCTAAACTTTCACTGTCAAAGTTCCAAATCAGACCTCTGTACTCTACAGAACAGCCCAGGTTGAAGTTTTGCTCAGATTAAGTGCATGGCTGAACGTGCATCACACCGGATGTGTGTGTGTGTGTATGCGTGCCTGTGGTGTACACATTATCAAGATTTTTCCATTTATTAACAGCACTCTCAAATGAACATGTGACTTTTGTCCCATTGCAGGATGAAGGTGGATTGTGAGAGTGGAGCAGACGGCCCCTGCTGTGAGGCCTGGGACTCATTTCTGCTGTTCATCCTATTCAGAGAGACTTCACTGTCTCAACGCAGCGTATCACAATCTACTTTTGATATTTCCTCCATGCTGAATCACTGAATTATCAACACTTTCTTCACTTTAGCCCATTACCTTGTTTAAATGAATTCTGTTTGAATTGAAATCTGTATTTGCTTTTTGTTTTCTGTTCATTGCAGTTGGAGTATTGTGGCTTTTTACACAGATGTGTACTAATCATCTGTACTTATAACAGATGATGTTACTAAAAGCAGTAAATATGATTTCATACAACCAAATCTGACGTTCCAGTTGAAGAACTTCTGCCGAATCCTAAGTGACATCTCTGTCAATTACAAACGTCTTGTTGTGCCGAGCCGGAGCCAGACAGCCAGATCTAACAGGATTGTTGCGCACTGAGACAGGGTCGGAGGTCAGAACGCCCCCTGTGGACACACCGAAACCCTGCAGCGGCGTAAACAGCACAAACCCTGGACCAGTGCCTGTCAGCATCAGATTAAGCCTGTAATCTGTGGTTGCCATGGAGCTGCTTCTTGGTAATTGTTACCTAACATTCAAAATATAAAGCTGGTGTAGAGCTGCACCCAGGTAAATATAGGCAGTGTGAGATTAAATGGCCCGACATCACATCCTGAAGCCAGACAAACCTCTCCGGCCAGGCAGGTGAATTCTGCAGAGCCCGCGGTTTCTCTTTGATAACTGAAGTTTGTGTAAATAAGGTTAGAGCCTTTACAGGAAATCAAATTGGTTAGTAAAACAAGCAAAGAGTGGCTGCCGGTGTGTTTACATGCACACTACACCGTACTGTTATTCAGCACTGGATCAGTAAATGCATGTACAGGTTCTTCAGTAAATCAACTTAAAATTGCATAATCTGCATAATCAATCAATGTCAACCGGATGAGTCATCGGATTAGAATTGCAGTTTTTACAAGCATTTCAATGTGCTAACAGAGAACGTGTAAGGACTTCAAACAACACGACTGCCTTCTGAGCTCACTAAATGTTAAGAGGAGGTAGTGAGTAGAATACAGACTAAGAGAGGAGATGACAGAGTGAAAAATGTGAAGGGGCCTCCGTCACACTGAGCCATTTCTCATGCAAAGCGTAGCAGCACCGAAGGCATCCAAAGGGGGCAAAGAAAGCTCTCTGGAAGGCCGCGGGGACAAACCGTGATGTACGTGCACACTCGTAAACAGGGGAGGCTGCGGAATGACACGGCGGCCCTCACAAAAGGGGGAGAGGAGGGGTAAGACAAGAGACGAGAAGAATGGAAGCAGGTCAGGGTGAATGGACTGACAGGAGGAGAAAGAGGGCAACAGCCACTGGAGCAGAAAGCCATTCCTTCTGTTATTTCTGTCCGGCACAGTCGTTTAGACCACATGGTGAGGCCATTATTTAGAATCGTACCCTTTTCCCAAAACTGTGCCCTCCCCCGTTGTATCCCCCCCTGTCCAGGCTAACACAAAGAAGAAGCAAACACAGACCATCTGGAGCAGAACTGGCCGGTGCAGTGAGCAGAATAGCTAAAGCAGGATTCATCCCGACATGCTGTTTGAACTGCAGCGTCCGTGTGTCGGGTGACATTTACGCCAACAATCAACACTTATGCTGTTACCAGAGGATAAACAAGAATTTCAGCTCAGACACACTCAGCAGAGTCCGCCGCCCAGTTACACCGCCCTGTCATTACGTCAGAATGATCCAATGCCAAACCACAAAGTCAAATACAAAAGCACTTTCGGCTTTCAACAGGTCTGCAGGCCACTTCTCGCAACTTTCCGTGACCACAGTCCTCTTTATTTTGATGTAACGGCGAGAGAAAGATCCCTTTAAGGTGTTATCACGTCGCCATTAGAGCTTTAGAGTTGCAGGAGCTTTGCTGACTGTGACCCGTGTTTGCACTATAATCATATAAGGTGACTCAATTTGAACCGCGCATTATCAACAAGACATCACATCACTGTTTACATCATCACAGAATGAGAGCATGCAACACAGACATCCCAGAGCTCTGTGTGGAGCTGAAGCGTTCAAGTCCAGCAAACTCGAGCCGCAGGGAATCAAACAACGTCTGTGACAGCAGAAATCCAGTTTACTGGCACAGATCTGTCAATGTCCTCCACTTTGGTGATAAGCAGGAAAAAAATCCCTGCAAAAATCCCTTAAATTAGCCTGGATTTAGAGTCTGCACGCACAGTTTTATTCCCACTATAAACTCACAACCATCCACGGAAAATAAGCTGGTTGGAGAAATCACCCTCGTTTACAATCACAAACTCTGGGTCGTAACCAAAAGAATGACCTCAGAGAGCTTCCTCCCAGGGTGTTAGGCCCCTTCTTAGGGTGAGGGTGAGGAGTTGGAACGTCAGGAGGGCGCTCAAAATAGAACTGAGGTGCTTTAGCGTCGTGTCAGGACGGAGTGATAGGGAAACCTGAACCTAGCTACACCTAAACCTGAATAAGCAATGCAAATGAATAGATGAAGGCTGGATGGGAGCTAAACTATTATTTTGAATGCATGACTTCCCCTTCAAGCTTCCTTCAGCTTTCAGTAAAGGAACAGTGTTATTTTCCCACCCATGTGTTATGTGTGTGTGTCGTCACTCCCTCTTCCCTCACTCTCTCTCCCCTGTTCTCTCTCTGTGTCCCACTTCATCCTCACACCTCTATTCTGGTCTCTCAGTCAGTGGAACAGTGGCACTGACGCTTCTAAATAGTCAGCGTGGCAGAGATTCACAAAGGATGATGTCACTATTAATGTTTGCACTCTCTACCCCAGCCAAAGTGCTGATATCACAGCGGGCTTTGTCACAGGAAGTAACCGCTGCCTCGTGATTGTTTTAGGGACGCCAGCCGGCTGGCGGGCACACTCGTCGCCTCACAAGGAGAGGAACAAGTGTGTCAGAGCACAGGACCTGTGGACACGATTGCAATCTGGAGGTAAAAAAGAAAACATTGCATGTGGAGGTTAAGCTTGATGCTTCAGTGCACCGTTGTTACGTAACATAGCACATGTCAGTGTCTCACCCAGGACATCAGATCAACAGTAAAACCTAGAGCGGAGAGTGATTTGAAATTAAAATGAGACTGATCTGTAGTGTTCTCATGGGTTAAACTCCACCTCTGCTGCATATCAAACACACACACACACACATACACACACAAATCAAACAGGTTTGGGATCAGCAAAACTGCTGCGAGCCTTTCACATTCGGCCACATTACAGCAACAGACCTGACCTCATCTCCACCTTCGTCTGCCTGTGTGACTCTATTACTCATCATTACTGTGCACTTGTTACTTTATCCTCTATGAAGCTCAATCATGTATTTTGTGAAACATTATGACTTAATGATATGCCATAAACTTGACCTGAATAACAGTTGGACTGTTCAGTGACATGATATTAGATAACACTGATACAGAATTATGACCAGGTCAGGTTTGATCACGTCATATTGTCGAAAAGGTCTGGACTGCTAGCAGGCTCGACTTCAGCAGCAGCAGCAGCAGCAGCTTCACAAACATGGCTGCTGTTGGACAAACAGTCTCCTGGGTGATCGCTGACCAGCCGCTTTCAGGCTCACGCCCACTCCAAGAACTCATCTGGGTAAATTTCCACCACTAAATCCCTGCACGTAGCACAGCGACCTCAGTTAAGCCTTACGCCAGGGAGCAAAGCAAAGCTAATAAACAGCAATAAACCATCCGAAGGGCCCAAACGCACACACAAACCAAGCTATTGTGAACCGATATCACAACAACATCGGCACGTCGAAGAGCTGAACACATTTTCTTTGACTACATGACAGACAGCAAGCCAGAGTTGATCTTGGTTGATGTTCAGATTTGAGTACAGTTGTGCGGTGAACCTGCAGCATTTCCTGGGTGATCCTGAGGATTGCCTACAGGGTCACGAGGTCAAGTTCCCATTAAATGTCAAGCCATAGGAGTGATGTCAGCGCTGGAGGAGGTGTTCACAGTCAGGCCCCTTTGTACACAAACTATCTGTGACTAATCCTTCTGGGAAGGTTTGATCCAATTCAGACTAAAAACCACCTCACTCTAACACAACAGGCTTTCTCTCACTCAAACAGCAAAGGGGCTAACTCAGAGGCTAACTCACATTTTGTGCGTTACAAAGCCGCAATTCCACATTTACTGCATTTCTACCACACCCTGCAGTTCAAGCCCTTACTGGTCCTGTCTCATTATTATCACGTTAAGAGGACAAATCAAACTAATTCACAATTAGAGGATTACTTAGCCCTGCTATCTGTGGAAGACAAACAACCTCAGACGTCACAGCTCACATCCACTACACACAGGAGAAGCTATTTTTACACCATAAGCTTGAAGTTTGTGTTATTTCCATCAACAAAAAAAGGGATTGATAATGAGAGGCAAGAGGAGCAGATCATGCACAGGGAGTTGTGTGAGTGTGTGAATGTGTCACTGTGGCACTGTGGCGGTGTGTTTAGTGGTGGGGTGGTGTAGTCAAATGAGAAAAGGAGAGGAGAGGGGGCGTGTCCAGCGCGTTGTGCCCGCTCCAGGGATTAGCTATTTAAAGTTCAGTCGCTCCGCGCCACGGCAATCTTTCCATACGGTCAGTGCATACGCGCCAGGACGCACGTACGGGAGGGACGCACACACATACATACAAGTCAAGCACTTTTTTGCCAGAGGAAGAGGAGAACGCAAATGAAGAGCGAGTAAAACCTGCAGCACTTGGAGACCGATCGAGAATATTCTGCTTCCACTGGTGACCGACAAGTTCGCCTCTCCAGGTGCGTAATGACGCGTGATTCATTTACAACGACAACAAACGGTGTGAATGTGCAGATCGGGACCCTTTAAGCTCCCTGGAGCAACGTGAAGAGATGAGATGAGTAGTTAAACATCAAATAGTAGTTGTGATTGACACATGAAAGCTTCTGCTACCTTGTTTCGTTGGTTTTGGAGCCGAGGGTGGAGGTGTGTCAGTGGGAGGGTCTGCGATCTGAAGAGCTCCTGTAAGCTACTGGTGTGAAAAACCACTTGTCAAACTTAATTCTTCACGCCAGGATGAGTCCACTATCACTCTGTGTATGTGTGCGGGTTAGTTACCATGTCAGTGGCAAAAGCGACTATCAATTATGCATCAGTAAATGTCTTGTATGCACTTTTAAGCACATATATACTACTATATAAATATCAGCAATGTGGAAAGAAGCAAACGAGAGAGAGAGAGAGAGAGAGAGAGAGAGAGAGAGAGAGAGAGAGCGAGAGAGGTGGTTCATAGTGTTCCAGATAAAAGCTCATCCTGATTAGTCTGTCTGGCTCATCTTTTTTCATTCAGCCTCACACACACACACACACACACACACACACACACACACACACACACACACACACACACACACACACACAGTAGCCTCCAGATCTGCAGCGGTGTACAGTGTAGCAAACACAAACAAGTGGCAGGACTGTTTGGAGGAAATGAGTGGATAAGGTAGGAATACAGAGGCATGAGGCCGTCTTGCTTGGCACACACATTTAAGTGACTTGCTTGGATAAACACACGCACACACACGCACAAACAGGCACTCGAGAATGGCGAAAATGTGTCCCACGTGACGCATGAAAGCCTGCAGAAAACAACATCGCTGCTCTGGAGCGATTGCACAATGGGAGCTCCATAAGCAGAGGCTGGACTGATTGAACGGGTACAGCCACATTATTCAGAGCTGCATGTCCCTTGCATTAGCTTCCTGCAGGGCAGAGGTAAACAGCCAGCAGAGTGACCCCTGATCTACTCTCCCACACACACACACACACACACACACACACACACACACACACACACATTTTCCTCCTCACTCTCACAACAAATCTGTACCTTCCTTTTCCTTTCCCCTCTGATCAGTATGGGCACTGTGCTTTCTGAGATTTGAGTGCGTGTGTGTGTGTGTGTGTGTGTGTGTGTGTGTGTGTGTGTGTGTGTGCTTGCCATCTGGGTTGTTTTTCTCTTCCCAGACTCAAGCTGGGTTGTGCTGCCAGACCACCGCAGCCAATAATGAACTGGGCCCAAGATTCCACACCACTGACCAGGGACTAAACATTGTTGTTGTTGTGTGTGTGTGTGTGTGTGTGTGTGTGTGTGTGTGTGTGTGTGTGTGTGTGCGCGCGCTGCTTTGTGCGTGTTTTCATGAGAGAGGGTGAACAAGTGCCTGTCATGGAGAGTTGCTAATCTACAAAGTGTCATGTAAGTGGGTTATACTGTGGCTTTACTAAGGGGGTTTTGTTTTCTTCCCACAATCCTCTCTTTTCCCTCTCTCCACTGCTAGTGACTGCACGGACAGAGGAGCTGTCAAATTCTTGCTACTTTGTTTTCAGTCAGACAATTTTGATTATATCGCATTAATATTTCTTTTTTTTTTTTATATTGCTCTATAGTATCTTATTCTATATTTATTATTTATTTTTCCTGCCCTTTCCTTCACTCAACACCACACCTACCTACCGACACTGGGGCTTCTTGTCGAGAAGGCGAAACCTCCAAACCCCACTATAATGGCTTCCCTGTGTGTGTGTAAATGGTATAGGATTTCAGCAGAGACACACCTGAGCGCTCCAGAGGGAGAGAGAGAAAGAGAAAGAGGGAGGGAGGTGGCGCGGAGGATGAAGAAAGACGGGGAACAGTAATAGGAGAGAACAGAGCAGGTTTTATATCCCGGGTGTGTATTTGTGTGATGAAACGACTGTGATAGAGGACAGGAAATTGGCGTGACCGTAATGTGTTACAGGAGGCCAATGACTGTGTGTGTGTGATTGTGTGCGCTGTCACGTATCCATGAAATTGCCTCACCATGGCGAGTAAGCTGGGGAGGATGTCAGCTGAACACTGCGCTCCTTTATGTTATAATCACAGGTTACTACTTGACACCAGATACTCGGTTCCCTACGAGATCAAATGACTATAGAACTCATAGAATACATTATCACACCAGTGTTTTTCCTCTTCTGGCATGACAGGAGTTAAATTGTCCAGATGGGGGCGCTGTGATTGCTTTTCAAACACTGAAGGAATGATGTATTTGAAGTCACAATTTACAGCTCAGAGGAATGACTTCCAACAGGATTCTGCTTCTGTTGAATTGAAGCTAATAACAAAGCAAAGAGACGATAATGACGTCTGAGAAAAAACATCCAGGCCTGATAGAGTAAACGGAAGCATGTGCACTGAATAACACTGTCCCATCGCATGAGTGAATACTTTATCACCTCATGTCGTAAAGTAACCATGAGCTATTTTGGGGCTTTTTATGATAGGAGAAGATGTGAAATTGTTTGGAATATCTGTAGCTATGGCTTCAGAGGAATATACGGCACAGGACCGGCTGTGTTGATGCAAAGCTTCCACTTTAATATTCATCTGTAACTTGTATAAGATGCAACAAATATTCTACTTTGGCCTCCCTGAAGAACTGAGAGATCAGATCCCTCTGCTCCATTTCATTCGACCCATTTCTTAACCTGATTAGACTAAAATAAATTACTCCGTCACTGGCACGGGGCCTTGACGTTATCTTATCAGTTAAGAGTGTCACAAATAGACAAACAATACTATGGAACTGTATGAAATTGGTTGTTAAGTAAGCCATATCATCTGTCAGAAGGGCTCAGATCAAAGTTTGAGCATATATACAGAGCTAATTTGGGTCTGTGGGTCAAAACAGAACATTAAAATGTGAATGATTTATGGTTAGGAAAGTCAAAAATACTCCAAATAACTTCCTACTGTTAGTCCTTACATGTATACAGTAGATTAGATGACCTCTGTGTAATCTGTGTTTACACACGCAGACTCGGTGTGTGTGTGTGAGTCTGAAAGGGGTTTATCAGTTTCTCTATCTGCTGTAGTGCATTGACGTCCATTGCAGGATTAGACAGGAGGAGGGCAGCGAGCGTTAACGCCTGATTGGCCGTATGTGACACTGTGATACTGTCACACTGGATTAATGTCTTTGAAGTGCTGAATCATAATTGGTGGATGTTGTGAGCCTGTGACAAGACAATAAGGCTGTCGCTGTGACATGACATGACTAGGTGAAGTGAGATGGGGGAGGAGACGTGACACAAACGCCGCTGTATCGTTTCAGGGTCATATTTCGTGTAATTTCTCTAACTATTCGCTTTCGATTCCTCTTTTTTGCAGACGGCTCTGTCATGGGTGTGAAGATGTTTCAGTGTTTCCCTTTCTACAGACGCTGTAAAGAGCGTTGCAAGGCCAAACAGTGCCCACCGGCGGCAGGTGAGGGTAACTACAGCATGTCCAGATTTCTCACATTTCACACGTGCGAGTTTTGTGACTGATTTCGATGTTATCCTCCATCTTTCAGTGACTATAGAAGAGATGAAGCCACGTCTGTCTTCCACCACATCCTGGTGCAGCGACAGCGACGGGATGGGAAGCCTGAGCCGGGATTCCCAGATCTACTTCTCCACCAAGGCCAGGCTCTCTTTCCGACACCAGCTGGACAGTAACATCAACGCGGTGGACGCCACCAACTGAGGAGAAGCGGGAGAGGTGCGAGGACGGAGGCTGGACTCAAAGTTAACTGCGAAGTTATAGTGTTCAACCAGTCGACGCTCGTGCAGACCTGGGACCCCGCTAGCAGAGCTAATGCATCTATTCTCATCATCCCTAGTTGTTAGTTGCGTGCCACAGCCCAATTCTTGCATTTTAACCTCATCTACCCTGGCTTCCCTGCAAAGAACTCCTGTCCTTGGTTTTTTTTTTTTTTACTTTGAACCAAGGAGTAAAGAGGAAAACAGACTAAACAGACTAAACAGACTCTTGCCTTTAAGTGAACCAGAAGCTAAACCCTGAACTGTCTGAGCTCACAGCGATGATAATGGACCCGAGGTTACTGGAGCAAAAACCTGGAGACTTGTTTACACCGTTGGATACCAGCAAGTGCATTATTATGTTTTTCTACCGAGTTTTGTTTCTTTTGTAAAGGTCACATTTGACTGCCGTTGTGGAAAACTTTGAATTGGAAATTTGTTGATTTGATCACGGGGAAACCGACCGCGAAACCTATTGATGTTTTTGTTTCACTATAACATCGTATAGTCCGTTACTTTGCTAAATTCCCTGAACCTACTTTGTGACTCTAACTTTACTGCCTATTTGCAGACATTTGCCCATAGAAACTGAGATTCACCGCAAACGTGTATTTCCTATGTTAGGTATTCCTTAAATCCTTCTTGGCTTCAGCTATAATTACCTTTAATATTTTTGTAATTCAAAAGTTTTGATTGCATTTGATACTGTAAAAGATATCAAACGTATTAACTTTTTAACTGAACTGCAGATGGTAAGGATGGACGAGGAGTTTTGTTTTTTCCTGCGCCGATATGAATGTAATGAATGTGAAAGACAATGTTTATATTCTAATGTAATCTAATTATCAGCTATTATGTCTATGTGATGTCATCAGTATCTCTACTAACAAACACACACAATAATACAGAAATTCTATAAAAATGTATGCTGTTTTTTATTGATGGCGAATGTGTGCGAGTGTGAATCAGCGTTAAATAGGAGAAATACACACACATGTGCAGAAATGTTGACGTTATTGCTCTCTACCATTCCACACCACAGACGTTGCACTTGGTTGACATTGTTAAAAACTAGCTTCGCTGGTATAAAAAAATAAACAAAATCAGTCTATAATTGATCGGTCCGCCATGGACGTTACCACCGATTGGTGACGTCACTGCATGGTCTTGGGTTTGGAGATGACGCCGTCCGGGTAGCGCTTCTTAAATCGAGCCACCACATCTGGATCCAAGAGGTGGATACCGTCGAGCTGATTTCCAAGAGTTACCCTGGAAGTGAAAGGCAAAAAGGGAGGATCAGTGCACCGAAAAAACGTGGAGAGGATTGGTTCTGCGTGCAGATCGTATGTGCGGGTGAGTTTACCAGTTGGGCTGGACGTTGTGCGGCCGCCCGAACAGCTCGATCTTCCTGGTGCCGGGCGAGAGTCTCTCGATCATGCCGTAGATCTCGTCTGGCTTGTGACTTGTGGAGCGGACCTGGGAGAGAGCAGAGGCCGAGCAATGAGTGGGAGACATTTTCTCATACACACACAAATATCACATGGGCTTTTCAATCTGTGGGATAATTACGTAGAGAAATATGTATGCTTAAACATCTACCTCGGCCACAATGACATCACAGTCCAAACCCCTGTTGAATCCCTGAGGGTTTCCCTTTACACCCACCTGAAAAGAAACACACACAAACGTACAAAGAAAGAGCAATTAAGGGTTAAACATCTTGTTCCAAATCACAGGACACCTTCCAACTATTGGACAAGTAGAACAGAAACTACAAGAAGCAAGATTCCCAAAGACCGCAAACTGATTCAAACAAACAATAAGTGTACGACAGAATATAGGACAGCACACAGCGTGGTGGACGAACGTACCAGGCAGTGTTCCTTCCCGTGGTTGAGCCAGTGGCCGGTCCTCCCGGTGCGAATGATCCTCTGGAGCTGGTTGGTTTTCACCCAAATGATTTCGTCCACACGTTCATAGCTGAGAGAGGAGGATGGAGATCAATCGACAAATTGACAGGAAAGTAAATCAAACAACATCCTCTGGTAGATAAAGAGAAGGAGACATTTACCCCCAAAGACTGAGACACTCTCTGCCCAACTCCATAGCTCTGCAACATAACAGGAGGTGAGTTAGAAGAGTTTGACAGAGCAGATGGGATCTAGAGCGATGCTGTTGCCGGGTTGTTCCGGGGTGTTGTCGTTACCTGCCGGTGACCCACAGGAAGAGGAAACCGTCATCCTGGAGGATTGGGATGTTGAGCTTCCTCATCTCGTCATCTGTGAGCGTACCGTAGGGCAGCTCCATGTGGATGTCCCAGGGCGGGTCAGCCATCACCACGGCAAACTTACCCAGGATGGACACGTCCAAGAAGCGGATATCGCAGCAGATCCACTGGGAGACAACAGAACTACGGTCAGTTCAGTAAACCACAGAAAAAACTTCAGTCAATCCTCAGCTCGGAAGACACAACATTCCATTCCCGACCCTCCTTTCGCCTTCCTCACCTGCGAGGGGAAGAGTTTGCCCACGTTGCTGTCTGCGTCTTCTGCGTGCAGGCCAAGCTCGGTGGTCCCCGCCTGAGGTCCCATCAGGTTCCCCTCCATCTCTGGTGGGCTGTCGATCTCGTAGTGGACGTATTTACAGGTGTCCATGTGGAAGCAGGTGTTGAGGAAGGAGCAGTCGCCCAGGCTCTCATCTGTGTGCTTGTTGATGATGCGGCTGAGTGAGAAATATGACAGCACGTTAAAGCAGCAGTGAGCATCTCTAACTGTGTATCTCTCTGCGTATCTTTAACTTGACTTAATCGAGCTGCATGGTTGGACTTTGTCACTAACCGGAAGTGTAACTTGGTGCACGGCTGAGGCGTGTCCCCAGAACGCACACACTCCTCTTTGGTCCCGTGGTCGCAGAACTCTTGCACCTGAGCGCGGCCCCGTGAGCGGAACTTCTCCACTATGGACTGCTCCTTGGCTGTGCTGGCGTTCAGCAGCTCCAGGATCTCTCTGCTGACCTGTAGACAAGTAACATTTATTTATACACCATCACACACCAAGGTTTCATCTCGAAAGATGTGAAATTAAATTGGTCACCACCCTTCTCAAAGCTGTAGGAGACAAAGAGCCACCATACCTTCTTGCTCTGCTGCTCCTTGGTGGACTGCTGGTTCAACAGGCTTTCGATCTCCATGTCAACGTGAGACGATTGGTTCTTGCTGCTCCTGCCCTTCTTGTCTGCCCCGCTCCCCGATGCCGACGGCCCGGCCAGCTGCGAGGAGGACGCCGGCGTCAGAGAGGAGGTGGTGGATGAAGAGTGTGGCGGAGAAGTGGCGATCTGAAGGGAAGGAGAGGAGCCCGGTGCTCTTTTGCTGTGGCTTTGGTCTTCTGCTTTTCTCTTGACCCCTGTCCTCTGGGCTCCTGCCCCGGTCCCGATCATTGCCCATAGTTTTGTATGGTCCACAGCTATGACGACCGTGGAAGCAGAGGTGGAGGAGGAAGTGGTAGGAGAAGAGCTGGAGGCGGGCTGCCGGACCTCGATGAGCTCCTGAGCAGAGAACTTTAGCAGCAGACTCTGGATGCACCCGTGAGTCACAGCTGCTTCAGACTGAGAATCAAACAAGAGGAAGAAGGAGATGTCAGGCCAACAACAGAACAGGAAAAATCCTCCTTCAATAGACAAATGGTACTATAGAATTTCTCCTCTGCATAGACTCACGCTGTTGAGTTCGTTTGTGATGGCGAGGGAGTCCGTTGGCATCGAGAGACTCAGATCAGACAGATATGCCAGCAGCCTCTTCTCCAGTTCAGGGTCTGGGGGTTTCTCCGTCTCCTCCTGTGCCGGGGACTGAAGTGACGGAGCTGGACTGTCGCTCCTGGCTACAGCCCCCTCTGCACTGCCTACACCGTCTGACCGAGAGAAGGCAGATTAAACCCAAGAGCAACTCACAAAGCCTTCATTTGGGAGAAGCTACTTCTCCGAGAGAGGACCCCTGTATTTACAGCTGATATCCACTAGGGGGCACCTCAGGCCCTCAGAACCCTATGATCATTCCAAGATAATGCAGTATGTTGGATTCCTCCTGGAGTATAGTTTCCTCTTTTATAGTAGGGCAGATGAGGATGATGATAACGGTTTGGTAGAACTTAGTTTTTGTGATACTTCATATCTAGCTTAATCACATAAAATACGGTGATTTCCTGCCTAATTTAGATAACCTCACGTTCAATTTTAAGACTCCGGTAGTACTCAATAGCTTCATATACATTCGGAATCACATTGATTATCCGGCAAGCACACATGTATAATACTTGTCGACCACAGCATCATAAATGTTTAGAGTTGCGCTTGTGTGTGTTGCTGAAATTTGCAAATGTTTATTTTGAATTTTCATAATCTAACCTATGACGAGAAATCGGTGTCTTAGCTGATAATTAGAACTACAACACTTCCAGGCTGGAACGCTTCCCCGTGTATGCGAAGCTTTTGTGCCGCTGTGTAAACACTTACCCGCCAGTTGCGCTGGATCTTTCCGCCGCCGCTGCAGCCTCTCCCGCAGAGAGTCCAGCTGCTTCTTGTGCGCTTGGATGTTGCTCCATGTGTCGGACATGGCGATCTGTTTTCACATAGACACAAACACGGACAGTGTCCACAGACAGGCAAAAAAACTTAACACAGCCCGATGGGAACAAGCGGTGAATGTATGGTACACTGTGAAAGTGAGTCCGACCACAACAGCGAATGGAGTTCCGGTTGGTGTAGAAATCGACAATGCTGTTATGAGTTTGAAATTAAGAATCATATTCACACCAACCTACTACTGGAACATATTTTAAGGATTAAGAAAATACATAAACGTTTCTTTTCTAAAATGTAATTTGTTATACGTGGGAGAAGAATGAATAAGGCAGCCGGAAGCATATAGAGTGGGGACCATTCCAACTTCCGCTCTCACCGAAATTAGTCTGTTCAACGTTATTAACATAATAAAAGTTGCTTTCAAATGGCGAGTAGAAATTGTTTTGTGTCTGGATGACGACATTCAAGCCTTCAATGTACCAGGATTACACTTTGCTGTATTAAGCTCTCATCCGCCTCTGGCTCCTCGCGCTGCTGCTACTCTCCCCAAACATAAAGATGGCGGAAGTGGAGAAGAGTGGAGAGTGTGTGGAAGACAAAGATGAATTGGGACTTCTCAAGGTATTTCTGCATGAATATATCGCAGGTGTCCTCATTATCACAGTTTAGAGGCTTCGCTGTTTGATGGTGTCTCGGGTCGCCCTGGTCACACGTTTTCCTTGTAATTTGTCTCCCAAACGACTCGTTACTATAACAACTGACAGAAGCTTCGTGTTCACTGCCCCTGTTCAGTGCTTAAGACTGTATTTTCATCCTATTTTGATGGAGATTTCTGCCACATTTCACGACTCAACACACAAAACAGTGATGTATTTCATTTCGATACAATAACATGCCTGATATTTGGCTCTTGGTCGTCTTTCTCCCTCTTCTTGCTGAGTCATCAGATTGTCTTGTTACCTTAAAGCTGAATACTGCAAACATGCGCCACCAAGATGCACTTAAACGTTGAAAACCCTTACACATTTTGTATGAAACGCGGTGCAGAGGTGTTAAAGCTGGCCAAATACCTCTCAAGGTTAAGCTACGGTATGTGTCACGTCCATTGTTAAAACGCTCAGTTTCTTCTGTCCACCCACCCAACCCCTGCACCCCCTCTTCATGGTTTGCAACACAGGAGCTTGTGCAGGAACTATACATTTTCAGAGATAATTATTTTGAGACTCACAGCGTGGAAGAAGCTGGAAAGAAGACCAGTGATGTTGCAGAGGAGATGGAAAAGACACTACAGAAGCTGCAGGAGAAAGAGGGTGAGCCCAGTCTTCACCACAGCATTTGTGATTTAAGCATGTGCCTAATTTATGTGGCTGATTAGTATTTCACCAGCTATAACATCCCTATTTGTTTATGAATTTCCCACAGAGAGTTGTAAACACAAAGCAGAGTTTCTGCTGCAGAAGGGCAGGTGTTTGAATTTAGCTCCGGGGTTCAGTGCCGAAGCAGAGGAGTGCCTCTCCCGGGCTGTGAAGCTGGAGCCTGACCTGGTTGAGGGCTGGAACACCTTAGGGGAGCAGTACTGGAAAAAAGGAGACCTGGTAGCTGCCAAAGAGTGTTTCACTGGAGCCTTACAGAAGGTACAGCAAGAGGAGAGAGCCAGTCTATAAATCAGTTTCACTCTCTCATCAGCTATAATCATGTAGAACTGGCGATTCATCTGGATCAAAGATCAGTCTGGGCTTCAACTTTTTTCTAAATCTTCCTCCTCCTTAGAGCAAGAACAAAGTGTCTCTACGCAACCTGTCTATGGTGCTCAGGCAGCTGCCACCAGGGGAAGACAGTACACATGTCAAGCAAGTGACGGAGAGTGTGGACTTAGCCAGACAAGCTGTCCAGCTGGACCCATCTGATGGGACCTCCTGGTGTGAGTAGAGACAAGGCTCTGACCCATAGGACTTAGAGGAGCACATGGTGTCATTCAAATGTTCTTTGTGTTGTAACATTTTTTTTTGTTATTCCAGATATCCTGGGAAATGCCTATGTGTCCCTGTTTTTTACTAGTGGGCAGAAACAAGAGTTGTCCCAGCAGGCTCTTGGTTCCTATGCACAAGCTGTGAGTACACACATAGATCAGCACAGTGGACATGTTTACAAAATAAAAATCAACACCTTTTGCACTCATATTGTGAACCCCCCCCGGCGTCTCTTTTGTAGGAGAAAATCGACAAAGCTGCCTCGTGTTACCCAGAACTGCATTTCAACCGAGCCACTCTGTTCCAGTATGAGGAGATGTTCTCTTCTGCACTCGCTGGCTACCGTCGAGCGGCGGTGCTTGACCCCAGCTGGAACGACCCTCAGGAGAGAGAGAAGCAGCTGCTGCAGTACCTGGGCAAAGTCACAGAGTTTATACAGAACAAGGTAAGAGTCTGTGGGGATTTAGAATATTTTCACCAAAAGGTGGCAGCACTGTTCCTTGTTTTTCGACTGAGCTCTCATTGGATGCCTCTCTATAGGGGAAGGTGAAGGCCCGTCGGCTACGGATGATGCTCGCAAATCTCAGCACGTCATCACTGGGTCCCTGCTCCTCCCCGCAGTTCCGCTCCCCTACACTCCGTGTGGGCAGTCTGGAGCCTCGAACTCTGTCCTCCCTCACACTCGGCATCAATGTTGGGGTGGCCGCACTGGGCAAGGTGGTGTTCAGCATGGCGTCCGAGCATCGCATGGCTTTGTGAGTGAAATGGATCTCATTGCTGGTAGAGGTGTTCAATCTGATTGTGTTGCACCAAAGCCATTATGTTCAATAATATTTGTAATCGTGTCTCGTCTCTCTTTTTCCCAGTACGTTTGGCATGGTGGACAGTGAGGAGACGTGCATAGTGGTGATGGTGTACAACACAGCGGACAGTTGGGGTGTCCTGATCGGAGACACTGTAGTCATTCCTGAACCTCATCTCAAGCGACAGAACATAACACATAATGATCAGGTCAGTGTCTGTTCAAAACTTGCAACTCTCTAAATTAAATTACATTTCAAACTTACTGCTTGCTCCAAATCGTCCCTATCTAATATTTATTTGGTCTTTCTCCGCTAGGCATTTGACTTCAGAAGTATACGAGTGGACTCGCCCCTTCTCCTCATTGTCAATGGCAAGAAACAAAACATCAAAAGTCAGATCGCTACGTCAGTTACGACCTACACGTCGCACAACGAATGAGCCGAGACAGAGGACTGACGGGGGTGTTAGGATTCCAAAGTTTGTGCCTGTTTGTGTTTTGTAAATAGAAGGCTGGTGGCACATTGCCTTTAGAGAAAACTGTTTATAATTTATAATTGTTTTTTTGTATTCATTTGTTATGGGAGCATGACTTAGTACTTTTTAATGATAAAGCCTTTTATGACAATGTTATGTCAGGATTGTGACTGAAGTAAAAAATGCTCAGCATATGCATTGTGTAGTGTCTAGCACTTTTGTTGGAGTCCAAAGTCCAAAGTGGGGACGCTTTGAGGGAGTTCAGTGTCCCCAGAAAGTTCAGTTATTTGGTCTATGTAACATGCAACACATTGGGATAATGTTTAACATTTAAGGATCTGTAACCACATGAACTTTGTGGTTGTTACACAAACAGTTGAAAGATTTTTGACCATTTCTATTTATATGGAAATAAACATTTGTCAAATTGGTTTCCATGCTCTTATTCTCTAAATGCATCACCTACTACCAATCAACTTCCAACAACCTCTTACTCTCCATTTAATATCTAAACTGTGACCCATTATTATCTGATTATTATCTGATATGAGCGCACATCACTAATGTCACATCTACCATGTTGGGGATTGTCAACATTTTGCATATTGTTTCCCATAAACAAGCAATGAATTCCTTCACCCAGTTCTCACACAGAGTATATTGGAAGTAACAAGTGACAGGAGCCTTTCTTCAAGTCTATTTTTTTTGCGATAAACATATAAAGCTTAATATACTGACACTGCACAAAGAAGACTGGAGGGAAATGCATTGTGGATTAAAGAACATATATGTACTCCATTTTATTGGAATAAAATATTTACTTTTTAAGGTACTACCACGACAAATGCATGCTTAAGTATAGAGCACAACAACAGGTCAGATTTACGCTCCTTACAACAATAAATATAAGAACAAGGCTCAACAGCATCGGTTAAATATTAATCAACACTTTGTCAGCTAACGTAGGAATACAAAATGAAGGTAATGTCCCACACTGACAGTCAAACCTCAGCTGGTCTCAGTGCTTCTTGACAAAGGTCCGGCCTCTCTTGATGACAGGGGAGCTGAACTGGAAGAAGGTTTTGGCCCCGTCAGTCTCCAGGCAGGAGAAGAATCGTCCGTCCCCCTCAGCGCCTGTGGACAGGAACTGAGGGCTTCTCTGTCGTGCCACCCCTGGGTGTCACACAGAAGAATGACTAATGTCCTTCATTGTTAACTATTTAAATTCCCTTACATAGACAATTAGCTCATTACTCCTTGTGGTTTTTCTTGGTGGCCACTTCTTGACAAAACACCTTCTGCTTTGTCTCTCTCTGTGCTTCTTAACAATTCTAGCTTCCTTCCTGTTCTCTCTCTCTCTCTCTCTCTCTCTCTCTCCCTCTGTCTCTCTCTCTCTTCTTCTCTATATTGGCTCATTAATCACCGCAACCTGACAAGTGAGTTTATAAAACCATTCTCAAGCAAATTATGTTTGCCATGATTCCATGATGTAAAATCAACGTCTTCCACAAATGATCTAATATTCTACATTTAAAGATGATGATTTAAGACAAATTCCATCCAGTGTCTTTCTTCCTCACCCGTGTTGAAGTTATGATGTCCTGGCTGTCGTGGCGCGTCTCTGTCTCCCACACCCACCACCATGTTCCGCAGCCTCAGCGAGTCGTACAGCCCCTGCAGTTTCTGGTACTGCCTGCTCCTCTCCATCAGCCTCTCCGACACCTCACTGTGCTTCCTCTTGTACTCCTCCATCACCTGACAGAAACTGAATTTTTCTACAGGTCTAAAACTTTCATTTTAATAATCAGGCACTAACTCAGTGGCCAGATTTGATTGGATTTCCTCTTATCTATCTTATATTCCTTCATCATTTCAGATATAGAAAAACAAGATATGGAAAATAGACATGTAGATTTAGCCGTATGTGATCTAAGAAGTACATTTGGGTTGCTATTTTAATCCTATTCGCCTTGTTCAAATGTGAGGTCAAATGTGAATCTGCACTTGAGTTCAAGAGTTGTGTTTACTTTCTTCAGGGAGGCAATCTCGCCCCGCATGGCACTGAGCTCCAGTTCTCTGCTCTGGTTCTGCTGGGTCAAGACTTTATCCATCTGCTGCAACTGGGCCTCAGCCCGTGACAGAGTGTACTCTTGGTACATATGCTCCTGGTGGACCTGTGCACACAGGGAGTGACAGGCTGTCTGTTAGAGAAAAAGACTTAACACTGAAGATGTGAAACAGGTGCAGCATCATTTGCACATGCATACACAGACAGACACATATTTCACCTGGTAGCTCCAAAAGGCCAGAGCGCGGGAAGTGATGTCCAGGACTATATCTGGTCTCAGACCCGCCAGTACCATGGCTTTGTACTCCTCCGGCGGGGACAGCTCCGTCCTCACAATGTCCAACTTTCCGGACAGAGTGGAGGAGCAGGCCGGGCAGATGGCAGGCGACCGGCTGAACTCTCCGGATCCGTGCTGATCACAGAACACGTGTGAGCAGGCTGTGACCCAGGCAAAACCGTTCAGCTTGACCCGACACTTTGGGAAGTTACACAGGAGGGTGTCATCACAGAGAGACATGGCACTGACTGGGAAAAGCACAAGAACAGTTCAGTTAAGACTCACAGTGCAATAGCGCTATGGTTTGTTTGTATATTGTGTAATAAATTGCCCATTTCTATCTGTTTGATCTGGTGAATGTGATGTGAATTCAAGCTCTCAATAGCTCCAGATTTATGATTACAAGTTTCTAATGGTGTTTTATATGTTAAAGTTAAATGAATTTTGCTCCTTGCTTCACTGCAACTGCTTTCATTCCTTCCATTATTTTGTTAAAGGGTTGACAATGTTGTTATTTAAAACAAATCTATCCACATTAGAGAATAACCCCAAAAATACCTTTCTAATACAATTTTCAAAAGGATAACTTATATTGAATTTCAATGAAGGTTAATCAATTATGTTTACATGTTATCACACAGTCAGTCATTTTTTTTTAGCTGTAGCTATATAGCCTAAACATCATACAATAACAATTACAATAACAAGTCAGTATTTATTTTGCCCCTTTGTTGAATATCGATCGATTTCAATGTTTTAATGAAGAATTAAATGTGGCCAGTTGACATTAAATGACCCAAATATAACCTTGTTTTAGAAAATATACATAAAGTACATCAACTGCCATTAAATGCTAACACTAGCATGCTAATTAGCCAATGCTTAACTGAGGCCCCACTCAGGCTAGAAGTATTTTCTTTCATTTAAAAATGTATCTATGAGGTTTAGAAGAAATAATTCCTTCGGTTACATTTTGAGACACAGACATAATCTTTAAATTTACTTGACTTAAGTGAAATTAAAGTCATTTAAGGTAACTTGCCAGAGGCTCTTCACTCAGCAGGTGATTCAGCAGCTCAATCAGCGAACCAGTCTGTCAAATCAAGCCTGTAGCTTTATCAAAACCTGAAAATATGAACCATTATGTCAGAATTCAGACTAAAATTGAAACAAAATAGATGAATATATTCAATTCCACCGTGACATTTATTGACAAGTTGCATTTGGACAATTTAACCTGTGTTTCCCGATAGCTTAGGCTTACAGCAGTAAAAATGATGCTATAATCATATATCAACCAGCACAACTATGACTTATCATCCAGCGCCAAATTACCTGGAGAGGCTCTCAATCAGTGGTTCTCAAAGAGTGGTACGTGTGCCACCAGTCGTACACCAGCCGAGCCTGGAAATCAAAACAATCAAAATATATCAAAATTCACTTTGTGGTATTGTTGAAAATGACCCAACTGATCCAATATGCTTTTATATGCTTAAAGGTTTAGTGTTATGTATGGATGTCCTAGTCCTACTATTTCATCTACTGTATACGTGGAGAGGGGGTTTGTTTGTATTGTTGTAGTATGTGTTTCTTAATGTATAATACAACCGGATGCACAAGATTTACTCATAGCAACAATAAAGTGAAATAAAGCGCTTTGTTCAACAATATGGCCCTTATTTCCCACCGTTTGAGTAAGAACCGTTTTTTTTTACACATGCATTGAGTGGATATATAATGTGAGACACCTACTTAAATATGGTCTCCCCTCCACCTCCTCCTCCTCCTCCACCTCCCTCCCACTTTTTCTCTCTCTATCCCTCTGTCTCTTTTCTCCCTCTTTTATCCATTCCTCCACGTGGTACAGGAGTAAAGGCGGGGGGTGAAAGAGGGGCATTGTGCGGTGCAGCAGTGGATCCGGGGGTTCATAGTGAGAGAGGGGAGATGCTCACTCAACTGTGTCCAGCACACCATTGTCAAAGATTCCCATCTATTCTCTGCCTTTTAAATAGAGCTCCAGTGTAAGATGCTTTTTTTGCGGAGGGGGAGAGAAAGAGAGAGAGAGCGGGTGGGAGGTGAGGGTGAGGGTGATAATACATGAAATACATGCATGCATGTGCAATGGCTGTGTGGCCTCTCTCTCCTTCTCTCTCTCTCTCTCTCTCTCTCTCTCTCTCTCTCTCTCTCTCTCTCACACACACACACACACACACACACACTCAACAGCCACTCATTGCACTGTTGTTGATAATTGGCCCTATGGAAATCAAAGGGTAGCAACATGGACTGTACCATCATGTGGCACAATAAGACCTCTGACTGGCAGATTTTTGACTTGTTGATTTAAACCAATTATCTCACTCAATTATGGAAGTGTGTGTGTGTGTGTTTTTTCATTATCAATGCAGATTAGACTTTAGGTGCAGACATTTTTGCCCTGTAGAAATGCCACCTGACTCTTGGGTCACCTATTAGAAGCATTTTTCGCAGTGTTATTACATCTTAATTTGGTTGATGATGATGGTTTGAATATTCCCCAGCCATTATTAAAACATTTATCTTTAGCAATGTGCCAAGTATTCCGCCCATTACAATTTGCTTTTAGGGTTTGACGCCTCATTGTTGTGTTTTATTGAAAGTTTATAGCTGCTGGGTGAGTGTGTAAAGAAAAATAAAGCCGGGGAGAGACAGAAAGGGAGAACCAGGGAGGCTGTGTGTTACACGCCATTGAAATGCAAATATCATTGAAGAACAAGGAGTGGTTCTGTGTGTATGGCGTGTGTGTACGGTGTGTGTTTGTGTGCGTGTTCCCTGTATGTGCATGCAGCGGGGCAGCAGTGAGAGAGGAGGGGCGCAAATTGGACAAGTTTGGGGAGAAGAGAGTCGGAAAGAGCCACACACACATACACACACACACACGCACTCACGGCGGCTTCATATGACACGGAGCAGACCAGCGGATTTCCAAACACACTCTCACACACCTTTGTTGGCTTTTTCTTGACGCACTTTTAACTTTTCGATTTCACCACATCCACTTTTGCGAATCCCACCTTTCATCCGAGCGCCTTGCGGACTTTTGCGCGACTTGAAGAAGTTTGGATGGTCGGATGCTTACAGGAGCGCGTCCCGAGTGCGCAAAAAACGTGCCTGGTGCCATTCATCCGGCCGATGCCCCCCTCTCTGTCTGAGGCGCCGTGAATCATGTCACGCCGGAAGCAGAAGCGACCCCAGCATCTTGTTAACGCGGATCCTGGGGGCCCAAGGCTGCTATCACACGGTGAGAAAACAGCTTTGTGTGTGCGTCTGTGTGAGTGTATGTGTGTGTGTGCGCTTGTGTATGCGTGTGTGTGCGCGTGTGTGTGTGTGGGAGAACGTGTATTTGGCTTGAATTTCATGCAAGACGGCCATAAACCTACTGCAACTGGATGGGAATAAGACTTTGTAAGTGTTCCCCCAAAACTTTGCAAAAAGTTAAAGTTTGGGTTTGAATTGTTACATTTTGAATGTATTTTCAATTGTATGTACCGTAAATTAGAAGAAAAAAATGTATGTTTGCTCTTGTGTGCTTACATTCCAACAAATATCGGTCAGTTTAATACAATAGAAAGTTTAAGGTCCGAAGTTTGTCAACTACTGCTTAGTCATTGGCTGTAATGGCCCCCACTAAATGGAGGCCTTAGGCTCTTTGGTCGGGGCCAATAAACTTGTCCCTGTGAAGTGAATGGAGCAGGATTAACTAACATACATCTGTGGCCATTTTCATGTGCTGTTCATCCTCTAGGAAACCAACAGGCTGCTCAGCGCTGACTGCTGGGGGCCTTTGATTAGTATAGAGCGCTCTCTTATTTGTTAACAATAAGGTGCATGGGTGGGGGGAAGGGAAGGCAGTGTTTTTGGTTAAGATTAATCTTCCACCCTTCCATTATCTTCTCCGTCCATGCTTCTCTCCCTTATGCTCCCCTCTCCCCCCGTTTTCCACCGTCTCAATGCCTCCCTCCCCTTTCATTCTCCCTCTTTCTCGCCCCAGCCCTATTGACTGTATACTCCTACACAGTCGGGGGGTTCAGATGTGTGAAAAAAAAAAGAGAGATTCAGATGGGAGTGGGAATTCTCACACACTTTTTCACCGTGTTGCAGTGAGACGTAGGTGCACGCACACTCAGGACTGTGCAGGTAAAGCAGGACTCGTGAAAGCGGAGGTTTTAGATAAGTGATGATTTATGTAGTCCCAGCAGGTTCCGGTCTGTGAAAAAGTTCCAAGAAAGGAATTTAGTGAGGTACAGTCTTTCATTCCATCACTATATCCCTCCAGGAGGGAATGGTTAGTTTGTCTCTCCATTGTTGTTACCCTCCCCCCTTCTTTTTTCCTTTTTACTCTTTCTCACTCTGTGCTCAAGAATCTGAAAGAATTTGACCCCTTAGCAGCAGAGGTCAGATTAGTTGACCAATCAGAGTGTCTGGACAGTGCCAAGAACCCTTAGCATGGCCTGACCCTCGACCTCCACTGTGACGTAAGGGGGAAGGGTGAATGAGGAGATGAAAGACGTAACTGCTGTAGGGAGGGGGTGGGTTAAGAGGGGTTATGGGTTGTCTTGGTGATGCCCATTGTCCTCTAAAATGTGTTGCCATAGCAGCAAGGTGGTCTGTAAGCTTTTTTGTGTGTGCAAGACGTTTGAGGAGTTTTGCTTGGGAGAGCACAGATTGAGACAAGACATTACAAAGACTTATAAACTGCAGAGGTTCTTCGTTCTGTTTATTTGCTTGTTCAAGGCCATATCCTACTTAGCATTTCTTTAGAGGTTGAAACTAGATCTTCTGGTATGCAGGCAAATTTGCAAAGGTAAACAATAACCAAAAGCAGTGAAATAAACACGCTATGTAACTAAAGTAGAACGTTTTTATTCATTGACATACATGAATACCTCTGCTCAAATTGTAGATTGTGTCACACAATAACCTCCTGCTGAGACACACACAAGTTTGATTTTCATGAAGAACTGTAGATGAAAATGAGCCTTTTGCTAATCTCTGCATATTCGGCATTTTTACATTGATTTTAAATGTTCATTGACCTGTTTTGTTTTTATTTTAAAGCTTATGAAGGTCTAAGTTTGCCTATTTTTTTCTGTCAATCCTCAGATGACCACCTTGGTGTGAAGTCGCCTTCCACATCTCTTGGCTCAGAAGTGACCTCATCAGGGTCTTCTTCTTCATCCCCCACCTCTCTTCAAGACTGCCAGCCACCCCTGGCCCCTCGCCCATCCCCTGGTGGGCTCCACGCGCCCTCCTTACCCAGTGAAAGCTCACCGCCTCCCCACTGGCCCAACCACATCGCCCCCTTCACCACCTCTCTCCCTAACACCCACTCTTCCCTCTCTCCCGACTTTCCTCACCCCTCACTGTCCTCCCAGACTCATTCACCTCCTCCCCTGGGTCAAACCTCGAGCTCCCACACCCTCACCCAGCAAGGAAACTCTCACTCCACCATGACCTCACCACAGATGGGCAGCTCGGCTACCACGACTACCTCCTCCTCCTCTTCAACCTCCTCTTCTCAATCTGTGCCGATTCACCGCGACAGCTCCAGCCCAGGTCAGCAGCGGGCCTCCGGCTCTCCAGGGGAACAGGGACAGATACAGGTGCCTCCCACCCTGGCAATTCTTCTGGAGGAGCTGAGGGTTTTACAGCAGAGACAAATCCACCAGATGCAAATAACCGAGGAGATCTGCAGGCATGTTCTTCGGCTTGGAGGGGCTGTCTTTGGCCATGATGGCAGTGGTGCTGACAGCAACCAGAAAGCTACAGCTGGAGTATCTTCCTCACCAATACATCCCTCCACTGCCACCCCTGTGACCTCAGCCTCATCCCTCCTGACAGGCCTCCCCTCTTCCCTCTTCCCCCAGCCACCTGTGTCAAAATCTAGCATGTCAAATACTAATGGCAGCAGAGCTCCACCCTCCTCTACCTCTTCTTCATTATCTTCCTCTTTGTCATCCACTATCAACTCTGTAGCCTCTCTGCACCCGCTGTCCTTGTCACTGGGTCTACCGCCACGCTACCTCCATGAGAAATCCTCCAACACCTCCTCTTTCGGTCACAGCAACGGCATCAGCTTCCCTACACCTCCCCTCCCATCCACCAGCCATTCCCAAGACCAATCCGGCTCCTCAGCCGGACGTGCTCAGCACGTATGTCGTTTCTGCGGGAAGGTGCTGAGCAGTGATTCCTCCCTCCAGATACACCTGAGGTCGCACACAGGTGAAAGGCCGTACCAGTGTCCAGTCTGCCTGAGCCGTTTCACAACCAGAGGAAACCTAAAAGCTCATTTCCTGCGACACAGAGAGCAAAACCCGGAGCTTTCCCTCTCCCTCCTGCCCCCTGCACTGTCAGAGCAAACACAGCCCGTCTCTGTCTCGGGCGCCATCCAGAGAAGGAGAAAACGTCGTGCTGAGGAAGATGAACCGTTTAATGGCATAAAAGGAAGCCTGCCTGGAATGACAGAGAACTTGGCTTTAGGATTCCTGTCTGGTTCGTCCGCCCGCCCCTCCCCTTCCTCTCTACCTCTGCCGCCGTCAGTGGACATGGCGCTGCTGTCCACAGCCCATTCACTACTGCAACTGAACCGAGCCTCAGCTGCAGCGGCTGCCGGTGGGTCATCTACCGCACTGGCTTCTTCCTCATCATCTTCCTCCTCTTCCCTGGCAAGCCAGTACAAAGCAGCCAAACAGCAGCGATTTGATGAGAACACGCCTCCTCACTCTGCCCTCCATGCCAGCTCCCCTTACTCCCAACTGGCTCACCTCCCCAAGATTCTCTTTCCTGGAGGTGCTTCTCCTCACCACCTTGCACTTCTCAGACCCCCGACACACCCATCCACCTCCCACCTCACATCCCCCCATCAGCTGCCTTTCCCCTTTCCGCCTTTCCCCAAACCGTCCACTTCCTCCCCCTCTTCATCCTCTTCTGCAACCTCCACCCAAACCTCAGACACCTCCAAGTTACAGAGGCTGGTGCAGAAGCTTGAAAAGCAGCCACGGGGAGGTGCTTCGTCTTCCTCCTCATCTCCCTCCACCTCCTTAAGTGCTGCTGACTTCTCTTTGAACGGGGACACAAATGGCCAGGACCTGACCACCACGTCCAGCGCCTATCGCAGGGAAATGTTGGCCGCTCTGGGCCTGAGCCCCAGTGCCAATGCTGGGGGATCCACAACCACTCTGCCCGCCGCTCCAGCTGCTAATCAGTGTGGAGTGTGTCTGCGCGTGCTAAGCTGCCCGAGAGCTCTGCGTTTGCACCAGGCCACACATTTGGGGGAGCGCCCCTTCCCGTGCAAACTATGTGGCCGTTCCTTCTCGACAAAGGGAAGTCTCAGGGCCCACCTGGCCACCCACCGTGCTCGCCCGCCCAATGCCCGGGCCCTGAACTCCTGCCCACTGTGCCCACGAAAGTTCACCAACGCCTTGGTTCTTCAGCACCACATCCGCTTGCACCTTGGTGGGCAAATACCACCTGACGAGGACATGCCACCTGAAGATGCTGCAGAAGTGGAGCATGGTGGTGTGAAGGACTCCACTGGATCCCCATCCAAAGCCCCACAACTCCTCCCCCTGGCCTTAACAACAAGCTCTAGATCCACAAACGGTGTTCTCAACTCGAGGTCCACTTCTAAGCAGTCCACAGCTGCTGATGCAACTTGTGTGAAAACTGAAGAATTGGAGGCCTCACCACCCAGCCTTAGCCTGCCACTGACCCAGAATCCCTCCTCAGCAGGAGGCAAAGACCCCCTGCGTGTGGGAGACAGCGGCCAAGCTGACGATAGCCCCACTAATGGCTCCATGAAGTCCGAGGAGGAGACCCACGCTGACCCGGGTAGAGCCAGTCCTTTCAAAGCACCCTCAGCTAGTTCTCATTCAGCTGTAGCCAACGAAAACACAGAGGAGGACGATGTCCCCCTGTCACTCTGTGTTCCCAAACCTGTAGTGGAGAATGATGCTGCATCTACTGAGAATCAAGCTCATTCAGTAGAGGAGCAGGCAGAGAGTTTGGAATCTAACCCAAAACCCCCAGCTGTGAAACCCTTACCTGCTCTCACCCCTCCTGCCAGCCCCAAAGCCATTTCAGAAGAAGCAGCGGCCGGCAGCGGTCAACCACAGGAGCCAGAGGGAGATGCTGTCCAAAGGAAAGAGGAGAGTGAGGCCAGCAAACGCGGAGAGACTTCACCGGTGCCGGAACCAGAGCAGGAGAAGGACGTTCCGATGGAAGAGGGTGTTCTCACAACAGAAAAGCCTTCAGAAGACCCAGAGTCCTCGCTGCCGGCACCTGCGCCCCAACCACCACGACCCGACAAACCCTACCGCTGCACCCTGTGTGGGAAGGCATACGCCAGCCGTAGTGGACTTAAGGTACGTGTTGACGCGCTTGTTTGATGATAGTTTAGGAGTAATGCTGCATCGTGATCATTAACAAGGATGTTCTGTCTCTCTATCAACAGGGGCATATGAAACTTCACCCGGGAGCATCGAGCAACATCCCCTCCACGGCTCAGACCAATGACAATGACGCCGGGGAGGACGCCGGCTCTCATGCAGCTATTAAAAACACGGCAGAGCAGGAGGAAAAGGTGGGATCGGCTAAATCCCCCGAAAAAGGCGACAGTTTAGATCCGATTAGTGTCAGTGCTAATGTGGAAGGTGAGAAGCCTGTGGACGCTACTGTGTAGAGATATTAGTATGGCTGAATGGCCACAGTCAACTTAAAAAAAGGGTCCTGACAAGGGAATGTATTTTTTTTATTAGAATGATTTTTGTTTTTAATCATTAATCCTAGTTCATGTGTCCTTTTTCTTTTAGCCATATAGATCTAGTTTGTCTATATCGTAGTAAACATGCGAGATAATTGTGAATGTAGTACTTGAGCCTTCTTTGATATGTATTTTTTTATCACAAAGACCACAGTGAGGCCTTATTTTACACATTTTACAAAATTGTGGTGAGTAATAAGCAACATGAGATAAATACTGCGTCTGTTTTCAGCACGGAAGATTACAAAACAACCAACAGGAGCTGATTTTTAAGGATTCAGCCCCGAATTTTTACAAACCATACCAAAACAGGCCAGATAGGCAATGGCCAATGATTGTAAATATGCAAAACTGCAGTTAAAAAAAAAAAAGAAAAGAAGAAAAAAAGCCTTTATTTGTTACTTTCTTCCTACCGTTGTTTTTTCTTTCTTGAATGTAATGCTGCTGAACCTGTTTGTGAGGTGCTGACTGATGAGTTGCACTGTGAGTTGCACTGCGTCCCGTGCTAGCCAAACATCCGCTGAGACAAACATAAAGACGATGATGAAGACGATGATTGTGTTTTAGTTACTCTGTGAGCAGTCCCTGTACCTATAGTTGTCATATTTTTGCTGTGACCTTTTCCCCACGTTGATGATTGTAAATGCTTTTCCTGTTCCTGTCCATCGAACCTGACACAAAAATATGTCCCTGTGCTTTCCATGTGATGTATAAGAGGAGAAATAAAACAACCACGATGTGAAGAGGTGGCTGGTTCGTTCAGTGAATTCATTTATCCGTTTAAGTATTCTGTTTGCATGACTCCTTTCTCTCTGTGTGTGCCTGATTGTAGCTGTTGGTCAATTTTCTGTTGTTTGTCTCAACTCTGGATGTGTCTGGTTCGGGGGGTCCTTTGTCTCGGGCCTGTCTGCTAATTCTGCTTTTTTTACCCTCAATTTCTTTTCATATGTTTCAGTTCCTCGGTGTGTGTGTGTGTGTGTGTATGTGTGTGTGTGAAAGGGATAATCACAGCCTGTATGAGTGTGATTGAGGGTGCAGCTGTAGAGGCCACCACCTCCCTCCCTCCCCCCCTCCCTCCCCCTCTGCCTTTGCCTCCCCTCTCTGTGTCATACTCTCTTTCATACGCACTCTCTTTCATTTTCTCTTTCATTTCTCTCCCTCACTCTTTTTGCCCCGGCACCCCCGCCCACCCACCCCATGTAATGAGCTGACACACAGGAAGCTCTAATCCTCACACAATGCCACCCATCTTCCCCCCAGAGTGACTGGGAGCGGGACAGGGGGCAACAGGGACCAACCTGGTCCAGCTGTCCCCCCAAAATGGCTGCCGCTAATCCCTCCAGTTTTTTAGCCGACTGGGGCTCCTGAAACCATGACAACCAGCAACCGAGGGGAAGAATGCTTAAGGCAGAGAGTGGGACAAAGGGAGTGAAAGGAGCCATGTGTGAGAAGTTTGTCCACATGCGTCTGTGTGCGACAAGGGATGTGTCTCAATCAAAAACAAAAAAGTAAAATAATGCTGATGCGTAATGGGTGAAAGTCATTTTTAATGGGTTGTAGTGTGATAGATAAGAGTCAAAGAGGCGGGAGTGAACACAATAGTTGACCAGATGTGATGGTGAACTTAACAGCTGGCTTTGATCACTCATCAGTGCACATTAATCAACTCACCTCCCTCCATACATCAAGCACTTAACTCAGAATGACGAGGTGTTAAAAGTCATCAAATATGCATCTTTATCATGTGGTTTTTGGTCATGAAACCACATGATAGTTCAGCTCCAGGGCAGACTGAGTACACCCCCAACACATGGAACTACATTATTTCATTTATTTTGCTTCATGGAGGCTTTTAAATAAATCCATATAAGTCATTATTTGCAAGTCATGTTTGAATAATATAAACATTAATAGACAGAGTAATATACATTTGATTTAATTTTGACTATAAACTGTGGAAGAGATCCCAATATCTTCATTGACTTTGTGGGTAAAGTCAAAGATGGCGTTATTATAATACATTTTTAAAGCAAATGCTACAGCTACTATATATACTGGTTGTTCAAACACAGTATCCACGTGTTACAAGGAATAAACAAACCTGTAAATGAGGAGCAACTACCTATATATATATGTTGGAACCAGATCCTTTTCATCTGAAGAATACAGTAAATAGAGTATACAGACACCTGTAGAGAGACAATTTCCTTTTAAAACCACAAGAGGGAGCAACACACCACATGTAGCGTCATATTTAAAAACACAACTTTTTGTCCCATTGTTTGAATTAATGAAGCGCTGAGTCGTCCCTGCTTTTTTATTAACATTATAAATATTTATGCTTTTCTCTGATTTATATTTTTGTTAAATTTAACACGCACACATACTCATATATAGCAAGTCAGAAGTACAGCTTATATACACGCTGATAAATACGGCATAACGCTATATGACGTCAACGCAAGACAATATTGCATAAGGCTATCACTTAACGTACCATTGTATTGTGATGATTAGAGAGTAGTTAGTACTGCTGCTACAGTGCCTTTCGCCAGTTCATTTTAACTTAATCGCATTATATTACGGACACATTAGGATAATAATGCCCCTGTATCCTAAATAGTCTCGCTTTAATTAACAGTGAGGCTGATTTAAATGGAAATCCAAACGTTTCCACCGATGATGGCTCCTCACAAAAACACCTCCTGATGTGCTGATTAATTTAAGGGGACACAATATGAGGTAATTAACTGGCGTTCCCACCCATCCCTCTCCTCCCCCCTCCCACTGTCTGACTGTCTGGTTTCCTTGGTAGAGACAAACGCATAAAAACCACAAACGCATCACCTGATCAGTGGGGTCAGACTGAGGAGCAACAAAAAACAGGAGGAAACGGCGGCGCGCACCAAGTGACGGCGACGAGGGGCAACAAACGAGAAGAGAAGAGCTGGAATTGGGTTTGGAGGAAGTTGGATTTTTGTGTGTGTGAAAACATTGGACGAGATCGGAAAGTGCTGCTGCTGCTGCTGTTGGATTCCGGAAAAGTCCAATCCAGAAGAGTTGCGTCTGGATAAAGGTGAGCCCCCATCCCAAACCACTGCTGCTACATCTTTACAAGACACACTCCCTTCTAGCTGTCATTGATTAACTTTTAATCCCATTCCTGGCGCATTGATAGCTGCATTGATTTCTATAGCTGCAACTGTAAAGAGTAGAATTAAATCCAGAACCAGAACCTGTTGAGAAAGTGAAGGTGAAATTGAAACTTTGAGAGTTTCATCTGCTCTGTTGCTCCTCTTTGGATCTACATACTGCAACCAGGAGATGACACTTTTGACATCATTAATCCTGCAGAGAATGTGCATGCCTGAGTGTATGTGTGTGTGTGTGTGTGTGGAGGGGGTAGATTTCTGGATTCAGGATGTAACCTTGAGTAACACTCTGAAGGACTACTTATCAGCAGGCTTTGGACCTTGCTCTCGCCCTCTTCCTCTCACTGTCTGAGCGTCACCACTCAGCGTCTCTGGCACGCCTTTGATCACATGCAGAGACACTCAATCTACTGTCCTCCTCTTTTCTGCAGTCACTCCATTGGTGAACTCACGTGCTGCCGGGCTGCTGCAAGGTATCTGAACCTCTCCTCATATTGTCATTTCATCCTTTTTCAGTCCTTGTAACTCACAGTCTTGTACTTTAAGTATGTTGGTGTTTACTGTACATCTGCTCATGTTAATGTTCTATACATCTGCATTTCTAAGCTCCAATCTGACACATTGAGAGCCACATTTGTTACTCAATCTATGTCAAGAAAAGCCTGAATTATTGGTGAAGTGAAACTCAAAGCTGATGTGATGATACAAGCCCTGAATGCAATGTGTGTGTGTGTGTGTGTGTGTGTGTGTGTGTCAGAGATCATGACAAATTGGAGGATAAATGCGTCTGTTTCAATATCAAGCTCCATCCACGACTTTTTTAATGAACTTTGGAAAGCATGTGACCTGTTAAAATGCTGACACTGAAATTGTGAGTGTGTGTGTGTGTGTGTGTGTGTGTGTGTAGGTGGAAGGGTGTGTGGGTGTACATGTGGACGGCTGTGAGTGTGTCTGTCAGTAATTCTTCCCTCAGACGTATGGTTACTAATGAAGAGGCGGCGTTTTCAGGCATGCAGCATGTTTGCTCCTCTCTCTCTCTCTCTCTCTGTCAATACACTCAACCTTAAAAGGCCATTTGCTGTGCGGCCTAATGGCTCTCGAATCCACAAAACTGCCCTCAAATCCCACATTGTGTCGCCTGGTGTATATTTCTGTGTGTGTGTTTGTTCTCACATTAGCACCAGTGATATGTAAATACTTTGTTTTCCCAAACTTTTGGATGTTATTGAGAGACATGACACATGACATGTGAGGCAGCAGATTTGTGGAGGTTGTAAGTTGCCGATAATTGCTATATGAAATAAGTTGCCATGGTAACAGCATCACTGATAAGATGTTCTTCTCCACAGATGACAGGGGAGGATCAAAGATAGCTGGAGGAAAGGTTAAATCTGTCTCCGGTCAAGTTGAAAAAACCTCTTTGTCTGTGACTGAAACTCATCCAAAGAACAGCTTACTGCTTTGTTAAATCAGTCGTCAAAAAACAAGATGGCGTCCTACACCCCCACCACGCAAGAGGAGGCCAATGGCAGCCGCCCGTCCGTGAAGTTGGAGGGCTCAGATGAGTCGATGAAGCTGAAGAAGGAGGTCTCCCTGCTGAACGGGGTGTGCCTGATCGTGGGGAACATGATCGGCTCCGGCATCTTCGTCTCGCCCAAGGGGGTGCTCATCCACAGCGCCTCCTACGGGCTGTCGCTGGTGGTATGGACCATCGGCGGGATCTTCTCTGTGTTCGGGGCGCTGTGCTACGCCGAGCTGGGGACCACCATCACCAAATCGGGGGCCTCCTACGCCTACATCCTCGAGGCCTTCGGGGGATTCATGGCCTTCATCCGCTTGTGGACGTCGCTGCTGATCATCGAGCCCACCAGCCAGGCCGTCATAGCCATCACCTTCTCCAACTACATGGTGCAGCCCATCTTCCCCACCTGTATAGCTCCCTACCTGGCCAACAGGCTGCTGGCTGCTGCATGCATATGTAAGTACACGTCTGATGTATTCGTGTGCGTGTGTGTGTTTGGGGGAAGGAGAGAGTGATGAGTAGAATAAAGGAAGGAGTGTGCCATTGAGCTTTGTGTGTCACGAGGTCAAAGCACAGCAGCTGACTCGTGCAGACAGTAAGTAAAAGAGAGAACTGATACATGGTGACGTTGTAGTTGCAGTCAGCAGGCTTTCGGTATGAGAGCGCTGATGGTACATGAAAGAGGAACACAGCAGACGAGAGGGGAAAAGTGGATTTTACACAATCTCATAGTAGTGAGCAAGCCACACGTGCACCTGAGTCACTGCCTCCATACAGACCTTTGTGTATGGTTACAGCCCAGATCGCTGTGGTAACTTCAGTGCGATGGCACAGGGGGAAAGATCACTGCTGACGAACGACATTAATCACACGAACAATATCGGTGCAACAAATTCACAAAAGAGCTCACTGAGGCAACCTGAGCACAGATTCGGACATAGCAACACTGCGGCAACCAAACAACGAGGGGAGAGCACGGAGGCGGAGAAGACAGTTCAAAGATCCAGGCAGTATCTCTACGACGCAGATACACGGATAAGCTTCCACGTTAAAGAACCAGAGGAGAAGAAATTGCTGTGCTGGTCAACAATAAACATTACTCATTCATCCATCCCACCCACCTGAACGGCACGTGAGCACAAGTGCATGGCTGAACACACACACACACACACATACCTACACACATACTGTACACACATGTGCCTCACACAGATAAGAGCTGCCGTAAGGAGGACTGTGTGTGCTGATAGCTGCGAGCTAAAGTCCTTGTTCCGGTAAGACTCTGACCTGAGGACTAAACAGGTCAGCGAATCGGCGCTTGAGGGCCTCGAGCAGAACAAACTTGCCTGCAGCTCAAGGACAAACATTCTCTCGCAGTACAGAGCAACCACTTGAATTTCCTTTCATTCAAGGAGTCCAGGAGAAATGTTTCACCTCACATCTGGACTGCGTTTGACCATCACTGCCTTTCTGTCCTCCTCCCTTCCACTGATCTCACACCTCCCACCCTTCTAACGTTTCACTGTCAACACACTGCTCCTCCTCCGTCGCCTGCCGGGCCTCACTCTCCATCCGGGTCCCGCCCTGCATCCGGGGCCTCGCCCTCCATCCCCTCCGGGTGGAGCGGACGTCCAGCGGAGGGAAGACTTGTTATGATCCTCTTACGTGTCAATGTGGTGGGAAGATGATCGCGTTATGAAGCCTCCCCTCGCTGTGGCCCGGCGTGGGAGGCATCAACGTGGAGGAGCTGTAATCCTGTTGTAGTCTCTCCTTTAAAACGTCTGTGTGATGTGGAGGTAAATGCGAGGCCAGAAGGGTAAGTATGTGAACGTGCAGGCTTACTCGACTGATAAAAGGTGTATTTGTTTAATCGGTGCATGCAAGAAGCCTCTCTGCTCCTTGCTATTGAAATATCGTAAAAGCTCATTTGTGCGCAACTCACTGATAAGACGCCACGGGGAGATAAGTCACAATAAAGACGAATGAAACCACTTAGCTGCAATGATGTTTACGTGGAAATGAGTGACTATACTGTCAACCGTCCTGACCGAGGGAGCTGGGAAGAAGGAACGGTCACAGAAAACTAGACGTGAAAGCAGAAACGCACAGGATTGCAAAATTAGTGTGGACTTTCCTCTCACTTCCACTACCTACCTGTGTCCTTGTCCTTGTGTTTGTGCGCGTGTGTGTGTGTGTGTGTGTGTGTGTGTGTGTGTGTGTGTGCTCATATGTGCTGCACTCAGCTGTTTCCCCATCTGAAAAACAACAGGCCAGTCTGCTTAAGTCAGCAGCACCGTTTCCTTAAATCACACACACACACACACACACACACACACACACACACATTTACAGTGGAAATGTCACCAACCAGTCTGGCTCTGTCTCTGTCTGTGCTTGTGTGTGAAAAATAAGACACGGATGTAATGCAACCGTTCTGCTCCTTAGGCTTGCTGACCTTTGTGAACTGTGCCTATGTGAAGTGGGGCACCAGGGTCCAGGACTTCTTCACCTACGCCAAAGTCATCGCTCTTATCGCTGTCATCATCACCGGCATGGTGAAAATTGGACAAGGTACCGCTGCCGCCACTGCCGCCGCCAGCTCTGGCTTTCATCTTTTCCCTCTCAAAGTCTCGACGCCTTTAACTGTTTTTATCTCTTTCCCAGGTCACACTCAAAATTTCGAGGGCATGTTCCATGGCTCGTCCCAGGACCCGGGCCACATCGCTCTGGCCCTGTACTCCGCCCTGTTCTCCTACTCCGGATGGGACACGCTCAACTTTGTCACGGAGGAGATCCAAAACCCAGAGAGGTGAGGAGGATCACGTTATGCTCAGTATCACATAAAGCCTCTCATTGAGCTTCACAGGCCCACAGAGAACAAAGAGTGCTGACTGTCCACTGTACATCTATTGGAATTTGTGAATGATTAATGACCGTGAATAGTAAAGGCATTCAGTGTCTCGTCTCTCCGATCGATCAGCCAATTGTTGAGGGGTAAAAAACATTGAGATAACAGAGCAAAGAACACAGCTGAGCCGATAAGTGAACTGTTCTGCTCTTCTGTATGCAACCGAGCACGTTTGAGCCGTTTGCCTCCATTGACGAAGTCGAACAGTGATCAAACGAAAGCGAGACGAGACATGTGATTGAATCGCAGGCCTCTCACTGAGTTCCCAGGAAGATTAGATGACAAATACCCCGACTTTATCCTAAATCCACACCCTACCCTCACCCACGGGGTCAGCTCTTGATCCCGACGACCTCCGAGTCTCAAACACAGACCTCATCTTTCTATTGACTCAACTGTACCATCTCTTTTTTCACCCCCTGCTGTTTCTGTGTCCAAACTACAGGAACCTGCCACTGGCCATTGCTATTTCAATGCCCATAGTGACAGTGATCTACATTCTCACCAACGTGGCATACTACACCATCCTACCCATGAACGCAATCTTAGGCAGTGATGCTGTAGCTGTGGTAAGTGCCTCATCCAGAAGGAAATCACATTAGTGTAGATCTGAACCCACCATAAGAGGCTGCCATATACATCCACTCAACCATTACCCCATCTTCTCTCCCCAGACATTTGCAGATCAAGTGTTTGGTGTATTCAACTGGACCATTCCTCTTGCTGTGGCTCTGTCCTGCTTCGGAGGACTCAACGCCTCCATCCTGGCTGCCTCCAGGTGAGTAACGGCGCCTTTTCAGAGAGCAAGACCCTGAAACCTTCGTCACTACTATCCAACGAGTCTCCAAATGATGTCTCTAAAGCACTACCTCTGTCCCCTCAGGCTGTTCTTCGTGGGCTCCAGAGAAGGCCATCTGCCTGACTACCTATGCATGATCCACGTCCACCGCTACACGCCCATCCCAGCGCTGCTCTTCAACGTCAGTCAAGTCTTCACCCCCCGTCATCTCAAAGGTTTTGTGTCATTTCTCTTTGAAAAGGCCTCTCACTTCTCTGTGTTCTGTATTTCTACGCAGGGTGTCATGGCTCTGATATACCTGTGTGTAGAAGACGTCTTCAGACTGATCAACTACTACAGCTTCAGCTACTGGTTCTTTGTGGGTTTGTCCATTTTGGGACAGCTGTATCTGCGATGGAAGCAGCCTGACAGAAGGAGACCGTTAAAGGTAACACACTAAGTGCTACATCTTTGTCGTTATGAAATCTCTATCTCTGATAGATTCCCTGTAAGTGGTATAATAACCCTACCTTTCTCTCTTCCTCCCCAGCTCAGTCTGTTCTTCCCCATCGTCTTCTGTTTACTCACCGTCTTCCTGGTGGTGGTGCCGCTCTACAGTGACACCGTCAACTCCCTGATTGGCATCGGCATCGCCTTGTCAGGAGTGCCCGTCTATTTCCTCTGCTGCTACACTCCAGCCAGCAAGAGGCCCATGTGGATACGCAGGTTCATTGGTAAAGACAACATTCACATTTTTGGATAGAAATGGGATCGATAGCAGCTGTTAATCCACTACTACTTTTAGGAGCTGAAATACTTTGAGCTGAAACGTAGACAAATTTTCAAACTACAGTACATTACATCTTGAAATTGTGATTTTGCTTTATTCTTTGATGTCATTTTGCTTTGAAATAGCAGGAAAAAAAGTCAAATAATTTCTGAACAACCTTTAAATTACAACTCAAGTAAACAGTTTGGTTTCCTGTCATGGGGAGACACAGCACCCCTAGTGGTGAGGACAGCTCACTCACGTTTGTGATCAAAAAAGGAAAAGGGCAAACAGTCTTGAGTCTAACTTTTTAATCATCCAAATCGTTTCCATATTTCTACTACTTTATAGTATTGAAGATAAACACTTTCTGTAATGGCATGTCAATTATCTGCTGTGAAAAAAGGTTGAATAGTTTTGTTTCTCCTCAGCTGTGCTTATCAAATTTAGTGAAAGAAGTGAAAGACACTGATACGGTTGATAAAACACACAAACCTGACTAACCTCTGTCCTGTCTCTGTCTTTCAGCTAAATCCGGCATCATCATTCAGAAGGTGTGCTACTCCGTCTTGACAGAGATGGATGTGGACAAAGCAGAGTAGAGGCGTTTGGTACCAACCAAACAACACCCACGACGCACAAGCGAGGAGCATCGACCCGAATACATCCGGGCCGATCCCTGCCACGGGGTCCGGATGCATGAACATTGGGCTTGAGCTCCACCAAAACTAAAAAAAACTAAAAAAAATCAGCAGAGGGACCAAAGCTCTCTGACCCGTCAATGTAAATGAATGTATGAGGTCGCCGGGAGTTTGATGGCCGAGAATTCATTCGTCGACGTCAGCGAGAACGGAAGAATTAACACTCATTTCTATTTTAAAACTGTACCCATAAGTAGAGTTATTTAATTTCTATGGTGAGTCAAGCATTTGTGTGGTATCAGGTACACATTGTGACACTTGCAGATACTTTTTGCTGTTGAAATTGTTGAGGTGAAACTGAGCGTTGAAACCGAGCGTGGCCAGTTATTTCCACACAGACGAACGGAGCAGGAGAGGAGAGGAGAGGAGAGGAGAGGAGAATATGCTGGATGACTCAGTAGAAAGGGAAAGTTCTTCATATTTATCCGGTTGCCTTTGTACTGGCAGCTTCAAGGTCTTTTGAAGGAAAGGGCTATTTTTACATAAATTAACTAAGATTTTTACTTCAGTTTGTCTCAAACGTGGGCTGTGAAATGTAAGCTGAGCTACGCAAATGATGCATATTTATAATAAAATTACTTATGGACAACACAAGTGACTCATATTTTTCCCACTGGATGTTGCTGTTAACCATATTACTCATATGTCATGACAAGATACACACCAATATGGCTGTTTGAAGGCAGATTTTACACTTTTAATTACATTATTACACCTAATGGAAAACCATCCCCGCCCTGTTGCCTCTTCCAATTAATCCATCCATAAATATTTACACATTATTACACTTTCAAGCTATCAGCCACCGTTTATCCAATTGTCTCCTTCCACGGTCTCGCCTTACTACTGCCTGCCTTGACTTTGGCTGATGCTGCAGCAACAGGTGGGGCAGTCTGCTGCAGGGGATTGTGGGTAAAAGTCTGCCTCAGTGGACCTGCAGACAGAAATAAGCGATTCTGAACTATAGATGAAACCATCTCTGCATGCATTCTGAACACATTCAGTAAAAGTGCACGTGTCAAGCAGAAGAATAGAATGGTGACATCATGTATTGGATGGTTTTAAGCCTTAAAGCCTCGGAGGAGCGGACCTTTCCTCCCTTCTTCCTCCTTGGCAGTGTGCTCGTGCTGAATACTTTGTTTTGAGACTGACCTTTAGCAGCAAGGTCCAGGTGATTTTGGATTCTCTTCTCCCTCTCTTCCAACTGTTGGACCAGCTGAGCATTCTTCCAGCCTGGAGACAAGACCGGAGTTATAACACGGACAGAACAGGGAGAAGAGACACTCATATAGTTCATAGATTTATTTGTCTGCTTTGGCTGGATCAGTCATCCCTCTGACTGACTTTTGGGTTTATCAATACAGCAAAAATAATACCACCAACCTTTCTTCATGCCTTCGATGAAACCTTCATTTTGGGGCAGGTTGGAGGCTGCGTGCTTGATCTTTTCTGGAATCCCCAGCTTCTCTCTGATCAAGGGGTGTTTGAGCAGAGCCACTTGGCCCAAGGTGAAGCAGTTGGAGGTCAGCCAATAGGTGAACACCGCCTGGTGATTGTTAGAGGAGGGAGGGGTGATAAACAAACGTGAATCAAAAGAAAGGAAGCGAGACACTGCTGGTCGGCGACGGGTTAAACCCGTCAAGATTTCTTTGTGCTGCATTGTCAGTTAAACAAGAACACAAGTAAAGACTGACCGTGGGGAAGTTGATGGTGAAAGGAAGGATAGCAAAGGGCATGATTCTGAGCACGTTCTTCATCATTCCAAGATTGGGGTTATCTATCCCAGACTCTGCTCCAAGCTGAGAGAGGAGGAGGTGCAGAGGTGATGAGGAGGCGCACAACTGAAAATACATCTGTGACAAAATGCACGAGCTAAAGTGGCCCGACCTCCACGATGAAGAACATGGTTCCTGTGACGGCCAAAGGCAGGATGTAAAATGGATCAGCTGCTGTCAGGTCTGTGAACCAGAGCCAGCCTCCTGTCTGCAGGCTGGGCACCGGCAGGTCGGCCATCTTCCTCAGTCCGATGAAGAAGGAGAGGAAGACTGGCATCTGGGGCAAATGCACAGTTTACAAGTTATTG